>NC_044041.1:70813906-71153469 GCF_901765095.1 Microcaecilia unicolor | reverse complement strand
CAACAAAACCCCCCCACCCCCAAGCCCCTCCTCAATCGTTCCTAAGCAACCACATCTGTCCAGAGAATCCAGTGGTTTCTTCAAGACCCTCTGAACAAAGATCACACAACCCCAATATCCCCCCCATCCCAGCCCAAACTCCACATCCACAAAATAAATTTGCAGCCTCCCACTCTCTTCCCACCCCCCTTATAAGCTACAGTCTAAATGGTCTTGAATAATGTTCCAGTCTCATTTATGTGGTAACTAACAATCTTTGTGCTGTGCAATAAGACGTTCCATGAAAATCAAGTTAAGTGGTTTCCAGTCCCCCAGTGAAGGTGCTGCCATAATCTTCCAGTGGAGCGCAATAAGGCTTTTAGCCGCTGTGACTCTCAACAGTAATTTACCATCCCACCAAACAGCTCTACCATTGTGCAGTCCCAATAAACAGCCCTGAGGGGTACAACCCAGAGGTTCATTTAGGGAAGTAGATAAAGCCTTCATCACCCCCAACCAGAAAGTACCAACACATAAACTGTTACCATTTGAATTGCGCTGCTAGCGCTGAAGTCAGCACTAACAACATAGGGAGACCTTGCTCCAAGGGATCGCACGGAAGGTTCTCTTTGGCATGCCCCTTCGTGTGGAACTTCAGGTGCGGCTCCTTGCAGTAGGGCAGCTCCACTGTCCTTTGCTTGCCCTGGACAATCTGTAAGTGTGACTTTTATCATGCTGCATCAAGTGAACTTTGTTCCTGGTTCTGCTGCTTATTGATTTTGCGCTGCTGCTCTGCCCTCCTGCTGCTATGCTAGAGGTTCCATGTTCGATCCATATTATAATCTCTCATAGGATTTATCAGAGTGCCTGCCCGTATAACCTCGTTCCAGTCCGGATTCACTTGCGTTCATGCGAGGCAAAGAACATCCTTCTCCAGACGCCATTTAATCACTTTACTTTCAATTAGTTCGGTCTCCATCTCCTACCTCTCTATTGCAATTGGGTATGTAAATGCTACGTCAGTGGTCAATAAAACTGATGTTTTTAGGGATTGGTTTGTGGAGAAACAATTTGGGTTGTTGCTGGTCTCTCAAACGTGGCTTCGTTCAATAGAGGATCCTTTATTCAATGCTTTATGTTGCCTGGATTAAAAGGTCCTTCATCAAACTAGAACTGAACAGAGAGGGGGTAGAATCGCCATCATTTATCAGGCCTTCTTCAAAATAGAACCATTGTCCCAACTGAACTTTTCTGATCTCAAGATTATTGCCTCCAAGCTAAAACCCCATTATCCACTCTCACGAGCACCTTTCCTAAATCCCCCAGGAAAAGTCTTATAAAACTGCCCCGTGTGGCCATTTAACCTTGGAACCTTCCCATTCTTAGGCTGATGAATTACTCCAACACTTCACCAAGCATAAGGGTTTCACTAAGCTGTAGCCAGTCAACGTCCATGAGGCAAGGTAGTTGCACAGAATCTAAATACCAATCTATAGTCAACGCAGACTTGCCATCACCTCCCTTAATACAGCTTCTGATAATACTAAGAAAATAAGTTTGAATACCATGATCCATATACTGCCAAGCACTCATTCCGCCCCTTTATCCTTGGGATATTTGTACACAACCCCTTAGCTCTAAGATAGCGCACCAGCATCACAGTTGGATTTGTTACCAAACTCAAGAAAACACTGGCTTGGTGGGGTAAAACTCAACATCTGCCATCTGCAGATGAGAAAGTTCTGCCTGGATCACCTGAAACTTGTGCAGAACCCGAGGATCCGGGGAGCACTTATGCCTACGTTCCAAGTCAAGCAAGCGACTGCGCAACACCAAGGATTGCCTCCCCCTCTGATGTTTTTTACATGCCCCCCATTTAATAAACACTCCCCCAAACCACCGCCTTCAGGTGTCCTATAATATACCGTTGCTAACCTCACCGTTTTCATTGTTCAGAAGAAATTCAAACCACCATACGAATCTCCTCACATACCAGCTCGTCTTACAGAGACTCACTGAGCCTCCAAAAACCCCACTGCTGATTCCCCTAAACACCATGGAGCATGATCCAAACAGGGGCATGATCAGAGAGTTGGACATTCTCAATTTCTGCCTCTCCCACCTGACTCCACAGGTTTTGGTTGGCCCATAGCCCATCATTACATAGGTTTCAATGACATGGAAATAAAAAGGAGTAGTTTTGCTGAACCCCATGTAGCAGTCTCCAACAGTCCACCACCTCCAACCCCCACATGAGGTCCAGCAAAGCCTTTCTATGTAGTCTACTATAATGTCCTCCTCCAGTAGAGTGATCTAATCGGACGTCTGGGGCCATTTAAAGTCCTCACCAACAATCACCTCACCCCTGAAAAACGCTTTTGAAAATCAACCAGAATTGTCCGGAAAATTTCAGATTGATCCACACTGAGTACATACAAATTTACGAAAAGTCAACTCCATACCTTTGTAGAACCCTGTGTGCTAGACGCCCCCCCCCCCCCCCCCCCACACACACACACATCCTTAAACACTTTTAAGAGTACACCCAAATCACCTCTGGAAAAGAACAGCCACAATTCCTGTCCGTTTACCCCCTACACCTCCTCTTCAAAGGGGCGGCGTTTCAGAACATGTGCATCTGTAGAACGTAAATGGGTTTGTAGTAAGAAACCAACATCCCACTTCAGTGTAATTCTTTAAAGACTACATTGCACTTCACTTTTTTATTGAGAACGCAGACATTCCATGAACCCATCGTAACATCCCTCTACCCCCTGCTAAAGTAGTCCTCTTCCCTACTACCCTAGAATGCCTCAACTGCCCCTCCTTAGAAACTGCAACTCCCTGATCTCCCCCTTCCCACTCCCCTCCCCTCCCCCAACAGATGCTGATTGATCCCCCCGTTGATCTGCCAACCCGTGAGGAACTGAATCTTCCCAGAAGGCCTGCCCCTCCATCCCAAATTCTTGTCTCCAGCAAAAATTACAGAGCTATATAAGATGTCAAGTACCCCTCATAAATACATTCTCACCATACAAAACGATGGAAATAATCATACCTCCAGCTAACAAATACACACAAAGTGTAGCATCATTCCAACACTCACCCAATACCTCAACAAACCTGCACCCCCAAGGGGCAGCAGCAGGAAGATGGTAAAACAATATAAAATGACACGAGGCCTGATTAGACAGCCCACAAACAAATCAAATATAGTAGAAAGTATTAAACTTTCACCCCCAAATGGTAACACAGTAAAGAGTATCGCACCCCTAGAACAGCAGAGTACCAAGAAGGCATCACCATGAAGAACATCCTGCACCCATCAAACAAACACACACACTATACACATCACTCTCTCCTATCAACCATCCATATCACAACATACACACAAGTCCCAATAAAGCACATAACGAACTCTCCGGATTCTCTCCCCCACACCAATGTCCAAAGTATAGCAACAGTACTACTACTACTTATTTCTAAAGCGCTACTAGACGTACGCAGCGCTGAACACTTGAACATGAAGAGACAGTCCCTGCTCAACAGAGCTTACAATCTAATAAGGACAGACAAACAGGACAAACAAGAGATAAGGGAATATTAAAGTGAGGATGATAAAATAAGGGTTCTGAACAAATGAATAAGGGTTAGGAGTTAAAAGCTGCCAGCCCCAGACAAGTTCTTTAGGAAGCTGCCTTATGAGATTTCCTCCATGGCCCACTGCCATACTGAATCCGTGCGCGGTTCAGTCCTGGAAGGCGCAGGTCCACCATGGGTAGGCACACTGTTACAGCCCAGTGCCCTCAATGCCTCCCAAGCTTCCTCCACTGTTTTCACTTTCCGGGATTTACCCTCCACTGTAATCTACATCGACAAAGGAAAGAGCCAGCGATACAGATAGCCACTGGAATGTGGAAATTGGATAAGTTCCCGAAAAGAGCACTGCTTCTGTAAAGCAGACCAGGTCAAATCCTGGTAAAACACCTACTTTGCAATCTGCTGATTTCTCCCATAGAGTCCCTAAACGGGCCCGTTTGGAGTTTTTTTAGCTCAGGGGCTGAGGGTTTGGGGCACTCGGATTCTGATGAGGCTCCAGGTTCGGGAGATTCCCTGCCGGAGATCTTAGAGGAAGGAGAATTGCCGGAGAGGGAAGGGGATGACCCTACCGCGGCAAGGCTTTTCCGCAAGGAGGAGCTCCCGTCCTTGATCTTAAAGGCTATGGAGATATTTATTTATTTATTGTGAACATTTATATCCCACATAATACCGAGCCTGCATCTCAGGCGGGGTCAGCGCCCTCTATTATGTCCGGTACTAGGACTCCTTCTAGGGCTTTTCATATCCACGAGGCCATGCACGTGCTCATTAAGGCCCAATGGGACTCGCCGGAGGCCAGCCTGAGAGTGGCATGGGCTTTGGCCAAGCTCTGTCCTTTGTGGCAGGAGGACTTGGAGTCCTTACGTTTGCCGGTAGTAGATTCTTTAATTACGGCGGTAACAAAGAAGACGGCTTTGCCAGTAGAGGGAGGCACTGCTCTCTGAGATCCACAAGACCGCAGGCTGGAGGCCTCGGTGAAGGCTTCTTTCGAGGTGGTGGCGTTGTCTTTGCAGGCCTCGATTTGCGGATCTTATGCGGCATGGGCTTGTCTTTCATGGGTGCAGAAGGCGATGTCGCCTGACGATTTGATCGACTGCCTTCCAATGTTGGAGTCAGGTTTGGCGTACCTGGCGGACGTGCTGTATGACATCCTCAGGGCTTCTGCGAAGGAAGTGTCGTTGGCTGTTTCAGCCCGTCGATGGATTTGGCTGAAGCACTGGGCCGCAGATGAGGCCTCTAAATCCCGTTTGGCAAGGTTGCCTTTTAAAGGCCGCCTCTTATTTGGAGAGGAACTGGCTCAGATCATTAAGGAATTGGGTGATTCCAAGGGCCACTTGCCGGAGGACAAAAGTAAGGCCCAGGCGAAGAGCTTCCGGCCTCGCTTCAAGGAGGCCAAGCGTTATAGGCCTGGCAGAGTCGGGGGGTTTGCTAAGTCTCAGTTTCAGCAGAGACAGCAGCCCTTTCGGCAGAATCGCCGTCAGCCGGTCTCGACCGCTCGCAACCAACAGGGTAGCAGACGGGCCCCAATGATGGGGCCCTGGTCCATTCCTTTCCGGCAATAGGAGGACGGCTGTCTCAGTTCGGGAAGGAGTGGGCCGGGGTGACCGCAGACGAATGGGTACTGGACATTATTCGAGATGGCTACAAGTTGGAGTTTGCCCGGCCTCTCTCCAACAGTTTTCTAGAGTCTCCTTGCAAGTCTCCGCTAAAGACAGCAGCGGTGCAGGAGACTGGCAGAATTGCTGTGTTTAGAGGCAGTAGTGCCGGTGCCGTCGGCCAGGGTCGCTACTCCATTTACTTTGTTGTGCCAATGAAGGACGGAACATGTCGGCCAGTTCTAGATCTCAAGGCGGTCAACAGAGCCCTCAGAGTCAGGCATTTCAGGATGGAAACGTTGCGCTCGGTCGTGGCAGCCGTGCAACCGGGAGTGTATCTCACAGCGCTCGACCTGAAGGAGGAATACTTGCACATTCCCATTTGGCCACCTCATCAGCGCTTCCTGCGTTTTGCGGTGATGGGACAGCATTTTCAGTTCAGAGCCATGCCGTTCGGTTTGGCCACGGCGCCGCGCACCTTCTCAAAGGTAATGGTGGTGGTGGCAGCCTTCTTGCAACAAAAAGGAGTGCAGGTTCATCCGTATATCGACGACTGGTTCATTCGGGCGCCGTCCCAGGAGGAATGTGCCCGGGCGACACAGTCAATAATGACTCTTCTGCGTTTGCTAGGCTGGGTGATCAACATTCGCAAATGTCAGCTCGTTCTGACCCTGACGTTGGAGTATCTGGGAGTTCGGTTCGATACCTCTCAGGGCAGAGTGTTTCTTCCGGAACCTCGCAGGTTGAAGCTGGTGCAACAGATTTCCTCTCTCCTTCAAGTGGAGGCCCCGAAGGCATGGGACTATGTTCAGGTCCTGGGGTCTATGGCAGCGACGTTGGAGGTGGTCCCTTGGGCCAGGAGTCACATGCGTCCGTTGCAGTGGTCCCTGCTCAGCCGTTGGTCCCCATTATTGGAGGATTACGTGGTCCGTATTCTGTGGCTGTTGAGAGCTCGTTTTGCCCTCCGGTGGTGGCTTCAGTCGGTCAATCTTCTTCGCGGCATGCCCCTCCGGAATGGAGGGTGGTCACGACGGATGCCAGCCTCTCCGGTTGGGGGGCTCATTGTCTAGGTCACTCGACGCAGGGGGGTATGGAGCCCTTCGGAGACTCGGCTATCAATCAATCTGTTGGAGTTGCGGGGCATTCGTTTGGTGTTACAAGCCTTTGAGGCCTTGGTACTGAACCGCTCGGTGCGGGTTCTTTGCGGCAATGCGACAGCAGTGGCTTATGTCAATCGCCAAGGGGGCACTCGGAGCGCTCAGTTGTCTTCAGAAGCTCTTGCCCTCTGCCGCTGGGCGGAAAGGCGTCTCTCTCTTTTGTTGGCGGCGCACATAGCGGGAGTCCTGAATGTGCAGGCGGATTTCCTCAGCCGGAATCGGCTGGATGCAGGGGAGTGAGAGCTCTCTCGAGTGGCATTCGACCGGATCACGGATCGTTGGGGGATGCCGGTAGTGGATCTGATGGCCCGATCGTCCAATGCCAAAGTGCCTCGCTTCTTCAGCAGGGGCAGGGACTTCGGGTCCGACGGAATAGATGCGTTGATTCAAAGGTGGCCGCAAGATCTGCTTTACGTTTTTCCTCCTTGGCCGATGATCGGTCGGGTGATCGGCAGGATCTCGCAGCATTCAGGAGTAGTCATTCTAGTAGCTCCGGATTGGCCCAGGTGTCCTTGGTATGTGGACTTAGTTCGGCTGATGATAGACGAACCGTTGCGTCTGTCGGATGTTCCCAATCTTCTGGTTCAGTGACCGGTGACCATGTAGGATCCTCTTCCATTTGCGCTTGCGGCTTGGCTATTGAGCGGTCGAGGCTCCGGCACAAAGGCTATCCTGAGCCAGTGATTGGGACGATGTTGCAGGCACGTAAGAGATCTACTTCTGCGGCGTATGCTAGAGTCTGGAGAACATTTGTTTCCTGGTGCTCGTTGTCGGGCATCTCGTCGAAATCGGCTCCTCTCGGGTCTATCTTGGCCTTTTTGCAGGAGGGGCTGGAAAAGGACCTTTCTTTAAGCTCTATTAAGGTACAGCTGGCAGCATTGTTCTGTTTCTGTGGCCGCTTGGGGGGTCGCTCTTTGGCCGCTCACCCGGATGTAGTTCGTTTTCTCCGGGACGTTAGTCACGTTAGGCCACCTCGGATACCGGTGGTGCCGGAATGGAGTTTAAATCTGGTTCTGAAGGAGCTGCAGCGTGCCCCGTTTGAGCCTTTGCGTAAGACGTCGTTGAAGGACCTCACGTTGAAGATGGTATTTTTAGTGGCCATGGCTTCGGCGAGACGGGTATCAGAGCTGCGGGCGCTTTCGTGCAGGGATCCCTTTTTGCGTTTTTCGGAAGCTGGGGTATCGGTGCATACGGTGCCGTCCTTTCTGCCAAAGGTGATTTCGCGTTTTCACCTTAATCAGGAACTGCATTTGCCAACTTTTAGACGAAGATTACCCTGAGGATTTTCGGCAGTTGCGCTATTTGGATGTTAAAAGAGCGCTTATCGCATACTTGGAGGCTACTAATTCCTTCCGCAAGTCTGATCATCTTTTTGTCTTATTTGCGGGACACAAAAAGGGACAGTTGGCTTCTAAAGCTACGATCGCCCAGTGGCTAAGGGAGGCGATCAGATCTGCATACCTTTCCATGGGGAAACCGATTCCTCTTCAGATTCGCGTGCATTTGACTACAGCTCAGGCCACGTCCGTTGAGGAGTACCGGCTGGTACCGTTGGACGAGATTTGTAAAGCGTTTACATGGGCATCGGTGCATACTTTTGCGAGACATTAACAGCAGGATGTCGCGGCCCGTCGGGATGTGTTTCGGCGCTTTGGTGCTTTCTTCGGGGAGAATGCGGTCCCACCCTTCTTGATGACTGCTTTGGTACATCCCACAAGTCTCTGGATTGATCTGGGAACGCTATGGCAGGTACAATTATGCCTTACCTGATAATTTTCTTTCCATTAGTCCCTCAGATCAATCCAGAGGCCCTCCCTGGGGGTTACATTTGCTGATTCTGTATGATGTATATATCGAAGAATTTGTTGCGATTATATTCGCGTTCTTCTCGTAGTCTGCGAGTTTTGAGATTAAATAAGTTATTATGGAACGATTGTTACTGTTAATCAGCTGCAAAGTTTTTTTCTGCAGCTTGTTTGCTCTGTTAGAGGCAGGAGAGCGTTATATTCTTCAACTAGTTTCTTACTGCTTTGGTATCGTATACTGAAGTGAGGATGGCTGCACACGCCCTCTTTGTGGGCGAACTTCAGTGTACTCTCTATCTAACCTGCTAGTGGAGGGACATAACCCACAAGTCTCTGGATTGATCTGAGGGACTAATGGAAAGAAAATTATCAGGAAAGGCATAATTTTACCTCACATCTTCCTTAGTAACTTCCACCGGCTCCTCCTGGGCTACCACGCAGCCCTCATCTTCTGCATCTGAGGGAAACAACGCCATCATCTTCCCTCCTCCGACCAGCCATACTGGCTCCAATTGTGTTTTGTCACCCTGATCCGCTGAATAGCAAAATTTCTCCAAGTGCTTCCAGGTCGACATGGCTTCTCCCAAAACTGCACAGGACTGCCAAAAAATGCAGCACTTATATGACGATAATTACTCACTTTCACTGTAGCCCTGCTGGAGCTCCCAGTCAGGCTGCCATTCTGGTAAGTGACGTCACTTCCTCCACTTACATTTTTTTTTTGTTCAAACTTCAAATAAATTCCTAATATTACTTCAATCATTAGACTTCACAGCATACGTCTATGCAGATGATATTCAGGTTCTTTGTACCATCAATCCCTCTGATCCCTTGCAGATCACAGATATAAATCAAACTATCTCGCATTACACGCTAGTTTAGGGACAATAGGCCAGCCCTCAATCCAAATAAGTCCAAGGCTATTCTTTTTACAGCTCATCCTGATAAAACCCTTGTCACATTAATCTTCCTCTGTTCGGTTACAGTTTCATTGGTTGATAGTACCAAGATTCTAGGAGTAATCACTGATAACTCCTTAGCATTCTCTCAACAAATTTCAGCAGTGATCAAGCATTTATTTTATAAGCTTAGACTGATTTGATCTATAAGATCACTACTACAACCCTCAGCACTCTTGTTCATTCTCTACAGATCAGGCAACTTGATTACTGAAATGCTCTTTACAGAGAAGTTAGGGTCAAGGAACTTAAACGTCTTCAAACTATATAAAATACAGTTATCAAACTCATTACAGGAAGTATGACCATGACCATGTTACACTGCTATTGAAGGAAGCCTACTGATTACTGATCATGTTATCATATCACGTATAAAGTAGTCCTCTTAGTACATAAGATCATGATTTCTGGTGAACCCTTCTTCCTTGCTTGATATCTGATTTCATACCAACCATCTAGAACTTTTAGATCATCGCAACCAAACCACCTCATCATTCCCTCTTTTAGGGACACTGCACGTGATACTATAAAACGATCCTTTTTTTTTTTCAGTTCAGGGCCTGGAGCTCTGGAATTAGTTGCCACAACAACTCAGTCTTCAAACAACCCAACAAAAATTCAAGACCAAATCGAAAACTTTCCTTTTTACTGATGCATACAAGTGTTAATGAGGCCTGCTGGGGTGAACCTGGATCACACAGTTATGTACTTCATAAGAACGTAAGAATAGTCACACTGGGTCAGATCAATGGTCCACTTAGCTCAGTATCCTGTTCCCAACAGTGGCCATTCCAGGTCACAAGCATGTGACAAAATCAAAAATAGTACAACATTCCATGCTATTAATCCCAGGGCAAGCAGTGGCTTCCCTATGTCTCTCTCAATAGCAGACTATAGACTTTTCCTCCAGGAACTTGTCCAAAACTTTTTTAAACCCGGATATGCCACAAAATTTCCCTCCACCGCTCTACTATTAATGTATTTTTCCTCCTTTCTCTTTGCCCTGTAGCCCCTTTCTGTTTATTTTCCCTTACTACTTTAGACTGTATGTTGCTCAGACATTTGTTGATGAGCAAGATAGAAAGTTCTAAATAAACCTGAAACTTAAATATATGTTGTGGTCTATTCATCCTTATTTTGAATGTAAGAAATATCCTAGGTTTCTGTAATTCATCAAAATTCTCTAAGATTTACTATAAATAAATACATTCATAGTAGGAGCCGGAGTCAGAGGCAGAAGGTAGAAAAACAAAGGAGTCAAAGGTTTGGTGTACTGACTCCACAGTCCTGCATGCCACACTATTCAGAATGACAACAGTGTACATACATCTTCTGTCTCTATCAGGGTTAGTCAGAATGGCAACATCACTTGTACACTCAGGGGATGCTGTGACATGTGCAGATCACAAATGAAGAGTCCGATTTCAGAGATGAAGCCTGCTCCAAGGACCTCCCTCTGCAAGGACAGCAGTAAAAAAAAAAAAAAAAATTCCAGTGCCTGCACCTACAGCAAGAGTACCTTAATGTAAAAGTCTCTGAGCAAAGGAGAACTGCAAACATGTGCCTGCGGTTGAGGTGGTGGCTGGAAATCTGGCCGTACACACCAGATGGCCTTCAAAACCATCTCTCTCTCATCCTGCTGGTGTGGATAGTTCTGGAACAGCTCTTCCAAGCGGAATCCATCTTCCTCCAGCTGCTGTACAATTCTGTGTTAAGGGTGGAGGGGGAGGAAAGGGGAGAACAGAAAACTAGCAGATTAGGCAGAATGGTCCTGGGATTCAATTCATACTTACTAGAAAAAGGAACTGTGAAATGTGATCAAATCCACATAAAAAAAGTTTCACAAAAATTGCAGAGATATCTCAAAAACCAAAACAGTAATAAGCACAAAAATAATAATAATAGTAATAAACTAAGAGGGGAAAAAGCCTCAGAACCCCATCAGAAATCAATTGTTAAATCTCAAGACTAGAAGGGGTAATTACTTCGCAGGCTAAAAAACCCTCTTAGTACAGTAATCAGAAATACAAAAAACTTATTTTATTGCTATGACTTATCTCATTCCAGTGCCTGTTATATTGGTCCAACCCAATGGTGGCCAATGCGTTTTACTTAGCACCTTCATCAGAGAAAATGGATCAAATGTTGCAAAAACAAAAACCTTTTAATGTGCCATTAAATAAAGCTTAAAACTTCTTTTAATTCATACCTTTGCTTAAAACTTACTAGAATTCAGCAGCATTCAGCTTGTTCACATACCCAGTATCAAACACTGCTGCAAGCCCTCAGACGTCCACTAAATATCAGCGGGTAATGTCACTCTTACATCACCTCATCAATTATTTTGAAAAAATCATTAGGAAATGATCAATAAAAATTATGCCACTCAATCTTGCCATTTAGGCCCTCCAGTTTCTCAGTGTTCAGTTTGAAAATCCATTCCTACTCACGTTTTAAAAGCAGAGTTCTACGATCACCGCCCTGCCATAGAAGCGGCGGTATATCATCAATCACACAACAGTGCAAAGATTCCAGATTATGGTTATACTGCTCAAAATGTTGTACTAAAGTCTCTTCAAATTTTCAAATTTCTTTAGCCAGCGCCATTGAGAAATACAGCCGGGTTTGGGGCAGGACTGGAACACCATGGGCACCCCCCCCCCCCCCCCAGGGCCACCACCGCACGTTTCTGTCTCTTAAGTCACAGCTGCGCTGTTCTCTTGCTCTGTCCTCTCCTGCTCCAGTGCTCCTGTCTCAGGGCCCAGATGATTGCATTAACATGATATTGCATTAATGTAATCATCAGGGTCCTGAGTGGCATGCAGGAACAGGAGAGGATAGACCCAGAAGCAGGCGCCTGAGCCTGCCCCCCCCCCCCCCATTGAAGGCCAGGCCTGGGGAATTCCCCCCCCCCCCCTCGGCGGCCCTGTCTTTAGCTTTATACAGCTTTTAATGATCTCCTATTCTGATCTTTAGTTAATTCGTTTTCTGACCAAAGTACAACTTGGGTCAAGGGCATACTCTCCCATACACTACAGAGATGATAGTGGTTACTGTAGTGCTTCAAAGCAAAACTAAAAAAAAAAAAAAAAGTCCACTCACGGGATGAATAAACTTCTTATTTATTTATTACATTTGTACCCCGCGCTTTCCCGCTCATGGCAGGTTCAATGCGGCTTACATAGTAGTTAGGATTTCAGTGAATTACAGAGAGAAGTACAATCTGTAGCAGCATTGTCTTAGCGTAGCAGTATAGAAGTAGTTATTTGTTATCGCAAGAGAAGAAAATTCAACAGTAACATCACAGATTTTGCAGTGTCTACATTTTTGCTTAATCTGGGAGGACTGTCAGCAAGTTTAGATACTCATAACACAACAGTTCTCTTAAATTGCGATCCAGAGTATAAGCCACTCTCAGGGATTTGGATCCAAAAGTATTGTACACAGAAAATACACTCCAATGCTTCTTCAAAACCCTCTCAGCCTTCTCAATTCCTGTGGTATATCTGAGGACATGTGGGAGTCCATTCAGTCTTAGTCTGTTTATCCTGAAACAATAAGTCCATGTTAATAAATTTAGCATTCCTTGTCATCAAGCAGATGCAGCCATTACAGATGGGTTGTGTCCATCAACCAGCAGAGGGAGATAGAGAGCACACTTTTTTCAGTGCCTCATACCAGCTTGCTCTACTGCCTCTCAGTGTTGCCAGGTGGGCGGTTTTCCCACCCAATTGGGCGGTTTTCCGTGACCCGCCGCAGGAAATTTTTGCCCGCAGCGCGTCGCGGTTTTTTGGGCTTGTTTTGGGGTCTTTCGGCGGTTTTTTTAGTGGTTTTTTTGGGCCACGGGGGCGGGGCTAGTGGTGTTTTGGGCGGGGCCGATGACGGGGAGGCGGGGCCGGTGACAACGGAGGCGGGGTTGATGACGGCAGGGTGGGGTGTCAGGGGCGGGGTTTGACTTTGGCCGGGTTTTGGGCTGGTTTGGGTGGGGAAAATTTTTTCCACCTGGCAACCCTGCTGCCTCTCCTTCAGTATTCTCTATCTCCCCTTGCAGAGTGGCTGCAGCTTCTTCGAGCTCCATCTAAAATGTGCCTGGAGGTTGCTCCTGTGCTTTTGCCAGTTGTTAGCCGGGGTGTTGGAGGCTATAGCAGTTTCACTTTAAAGGCACATAGGTTCGCCCTTTCCCTGCCTTACCCATACCTCCGTGGATGTGGACACATTGCTTAGCTTTCCATGTCCTTCCCCACCAACAGTGGATGCAGGCACATAGGTTCGCCCTTTCCCTGCCTTTCCCACTCACCTTAGCTTACCTCATAGCGTTTAAAAAAAAAAAAAAAAGGAACAGAGGTTTTTCCTTGCCTTTTTCTGTGGGACCGGAGCTGTGATACTCGGTCCAGTAAGGTAAGAGTGTTTTCTGACTCCTCCGGGGTGGGCCCGCGATGGGGGCGATTTTGGCGCGAACCGCCATTTTGAATTTTACCGCTGTTTTCGGCGATGGCTGCAGAGAATGTAAAGCGCTGTTTCAAGTGTGGCAAGCGCAGATCAGCAGCGGGGCTCTGTAAATTGTGCTGTACAGACGTTAGAGCCGGCCCGAGCATGGCGAGCGACGATTCTTCGCGCTCTGAGCTGGCAGTGGACGCCATTTTGAATTTACCACATGGCGCGACCTCCGCTGAGACGGAGAGTCCTGAGCCCGGGGGGAGGCCTCGGAGCGAGGCTGATATGAGAGCTACTAGCCTCGGCAGAGATCCGGGTGCCCAGGGTGAGTTTTTCTCCCCTGATTTTGTCTTATTAATGCATAAAGTATACATGCTTAAAAGAGCTCTCCCACAAAGCCCTGCAGGGGCCTCTTCTAATGCCCCCCCCCGGTGGATTCTAGCCTGGGTATGCCCTCTGAGGCGTTATTCCCTGATAATTGGCAGAATATGAAGCGCAAAAGGGCTCATTCCCCTTCAGAGAGTGCTGCACCTCCATTTATTTGTTTCAGGCGCTTCTGGCCTTTCAAGTGACCCTGGAAGGATTGGCTGTCAGAGTGATGTCGGACAACACGACAGCAGTGGCCTACATAAATCGACAAGGCGGCACTCAGTGCAGAGCTCTAGCCACGCAGGCTGAACAAATTTGCCACTGGGCCAAGCTGCATCTACAGTTTCTATCGGCAGCTCACATTGCAGGTCAGAGCAACGTGCAAGCCGATTATCTAAGCAGGCATCAGATCGATCCAGCTGAGTGGGAACTTGCAGACGAAGTATTCCTGCAGATATGTGCCAAGTGGGGCAAGCCCGTGATGGATCTAATGGCGACAAGCACTAATGCCAAAGTCCCGTGCTTCTTCAGCAGACGGAGAGATCCTTGCTCGGCGGGGTTGGATACCTTGGCTCAACCCTGGCCTCCGGGCCTACTGTATGTGTTCCCTCCATGGCCCTTGATAGGGCGAGTGCTCCTGCGGATTCGGCTGCATCCAGGAGAAGTGGTTCTCGTCGCCCCGGATTGGCCCAGGAGGCCTTGGTATGTGGACTTCCGACGGATGCTCGTAGAGGATCCCCTTCAGTTACCTCTGGTTCCCAACCTGTTGTCACAGGGTCCGGTGACCATGGAGGACGCCGGCCGATTTGGTCTTATGGCCTGGCGATTGAGAGGGCGCAATTGAGAGACAAAGGCTATTCCAATAAAGTAATTACCACTCTCTCCTGCAAGCCCGCAAGCGTTCCACTTCCGTGGTTTATGCCAGGATTTGGCGCCAGTTTGAAGTCTGGTGTGCTTCTAAAGAGATCACACCCCTGCGGGCTCCTGTCTCGCCGATTCTGGACTTTTTGCAGGATGGTGTACAAAAAGGCTTGGCCTATAATTCCCTGCGGGTGCAAGTGGCAGCATTGTCCTCCGTTGCAAGGTTGGGCGTGTCTTTAGCTGCTCATCCAGATGTGGCACGGTTTCTTAGAGGGGTGCTTCAGCTCCGTCCTCCTGTGCGTGCACCTTGTCCAGCGTGGAACCTGGGGCTAGTGCTGAAAGCCCTTCAGGGTGCTCCCTTTGAACCGCTTCAGCGTGCTTCAGAGAAAGATTTGACACTGAAGGCCGTCTTTTTAGTGGCCATTACTTCGGCGAGACAAGTGTCAGAGCTCCAGGCGCTGTCCTGTAGAGACCCTTTTCTGCAGTTCTCGGAGTCCGGGGTCACGGTTCAGACCGTGCCTTCCTTCTTGCCTAAGGTGGTTTCAGCGTTTCACCTAAACCAACCTATTTTCTTGCCCTCCTTTGTCAAGGAGGAGTTTCCAGAATCTTTTGGGCAATTGCACCTGTTGGACGTGCGCAGGACTCTGCTGCAGTATCTGCGAGTTACTAACTCTTTCAGGACCTCTGATCATCTGTTTGTTTTGCTATCAGGGCCTCGCAGAGGGTCTCCAGTGTCTAAAGCCACTATTGCCAGCTGGCTTAAAGAATCTATCTTTTCAGCTTATTTGCTTGCCGGCCAGCCTCCGCCTGATGCCTTTAAGGCGCATTCCACTAGAGGAATTTCCTCTTCTTGGGCTGAAACTGGAGCACTCTCTCTTCAAGAGATTTGTAGTGCAGCAACATGGGCTTCTAAGCTATCTTTTGCCCGACATTACAGGTTGGATGTGGCTGCCAGGAGGGACGCACATTTTGGAGCGCAAGTGCTGGCGCATGGTGTGGCTTGTTCCCGCCCTATCTAGGGATTGCTTTGATACATCCCATCTGTAATGGCTGCATCTGCTTGATGACAAGGAAGGGAAAATTAGGTTCTTACCGTGATAATTTTCTTTCCTTTAGTCATAGCAGATGCAGCCATGATCCCTCCCTGTCTGATTGCTATCTGCTGTAAATCTATTTCAGGTTCTGTTCATGTTTCCTGGAGATTCCGTCCTTGGGAGAAAGTCGGAAACAGTCTTCAGGATTCTTGTTCCATTAAAGGAGGATGACTTAATTCCCTCCAGTTTCATGTTTTGGAGGATGAGTTTATTCCCGCCGGAAGGATGAGTTTATTCCCTCCAGTTATGTCTCAGTGGAGGATGAGTTTATGCCCTCCGGGAGGATGTTTCATTCCCTCCATTCTTTGTTGTAGGGCCATCGTTCACTGTGAGGAAAGCTCATGTTATTCCCATTGCGGTTTGCTATACTGCTTTGGAAGCTTCAATTACTGAAGGAGAGGCAGTGGAGCAAGCTGGTATGAGGCACTGAAAAAAGTGCGCTCTCTATCTCCCTCTGCTGGTTGATGGACACAACCCATCTGTAATGGCTGCATCTGCTATGACTAAAGGAAAGAAAATTATCACGGTAAGAACCTAATTTTCCCTTTATTTACAATTCCCTTAAGATAACCCCTATGCAATAATTGTTGTTGTAACTCAGGAACTTGCACTTTATATTCATCCACAGTGGAACATATACAGTGCAATCCGCTTAAGTGCAAGGGTCTGGGACCAAAGAAATGCATGCAGTTAACCGGAGCGTGCACTTAACCGTTGTGATCCAAAGAAGCTTGACATCTGATAAACATATGTACAGTACTGTTCATTATTATACATACAGTATACAGTCTCCATTAACTGACATTAGGCTTACTTGAAGTAATCAGTTATAGTCATCTGTACACTAATGGGTCTGTGAGTTCCACTGACTACATCTACCAGACGGTAAAAACTGTCATAGCACTGACATCCAGTGGCCTCCAGATAGGCCCACACGGTGTTGAGACTCTCCAGCGCTTTTGCAAAAGTGACAGGTGGAGGTTGCTGAATTTCGTCAGCATGTGCCTCGCTGCTCATTTCATCCTCTGTTTCATCATCAGCTGTTGTTGCCTGCGTATAAGCGCATATCTCCACATCAGTGCTGTCATCAGCTGTTTGTAGATCGAAGTCAACAGCTACGTAGCGATGAAACTCCTCTTCAGTAACACCGGCTGGGATGTCAATAACCTGTTCATCTGACACGTTTGCAAAAGCTGCATCTGTTTCGTCCCTCTCCACATCCTTAACAAAGCTTGCCCGCTTGTAGCAGTTCACAATGGTTGCCTGTGTAACATGATTCCAGGCTTCTTTCTGCATATGTAGGGAATCCAACAGTGATATTATGAGCCAGTTCAACAGCACGTTTATCCTTGCCAGTCTGGTCATCCATAATGCTCATCAGACGATGTAGCACAAGAGCCTGATCCATAGGTTGGATCAGAGTTAGTGTTTGGTGGAAGGAAGACCGCCTTGATGTTAGACAGCCTGACATCATCCCTGTGTGCAGTACAATTATCACAAAGCAACAAAATCTGATGCTTTTGTGCCTGCATTCTAGTGTCTAACTTCTTTAGCCACTGCTTCCAAATTTCCCCAGTCATCCATGAATTTGCGTTAGCCTTGTATGACACAAGAAGTCGCTTAACTTTCTTGAAGCAACAGGGCTGTTTGCTCTTTCCAATGACGAGGGGTTCCAACTTCTCACACTCATTCCATATTGCAGCAAAGGAGGATCAGTCGGTCCTTCGACGTTTTACCTCCAGTAGTTTCGGCATGTTTGAATGCAAGTGTTCCATCAGGAATCGCTCGCCAGTAGAGACCATTTTCGTCAGCATTGAAAATGTCATGAGGTGCAAACTCATTCAAGATGGTAGGAAGAACTGAAACAGCCCAATTTTCTTGCTGTTTCTTGAATTTTATGTTGTTCCTCTCCTTCCATCTTTCCAACAGTCACTTTGAATTCAGTTAGTCCAAGACTTTCAGCTAGCTGGTTAGCTTTCTCCATAAGCAGTGGACCACTGACAGGAAACTGTCTGCTCCTAACTCAAGAAAACCACCGAAGAAGAGCATCTTCTACCTCCTCAGCTTTTCCCACCTGTTTTCGTTGTGGATTTCCAGAAGCTGGTCTTTCTGCTTCAACACACGTGAAATTTGACTGGGATTGACACCATATTCTTTAGCAATAGATGCTTGACTTTGTTTTCTAATTTTTTAAGAACTTCTATTTGTTCAGCCAGTGTTAAAGTCTTACAGTTCCGCCGCAATGACCACAACCCCAGTGTACACTCTGACAATATTCTTTCACTTTTTCTGCCTGTGGCAGCTAAAGAGGCGGTAAATTTGAAATCTCGTTGGTTGTCACGCGCCAATCGGCTTCCATATTCCATGCGCGCACTTATGCTGAGTCTTCCCTGCAGAGGAGCGGTCTTAAACCATGCATATAAGCAAATCTTGCACTTATCAGTGGTGCACTAAACCGAAGTTTGTCCCCATAGAAACTGATGGCACCAAAAACGGGACCAAAATACGGCATGCAGTTAAACAGAGCATGCGCTTACCCGCACTTACCCGACATGCACTTTAAATGGAGTGCACTGTCAATATCTCAAAAATTGAGAATATGGGAAACTTTTCTTCAAAGCAGGCGAATGACTACTATTAAAACTTTTAAAATATTATGGTCCGTTTCCTTCCAAAACATGAAAATTTCAAAACAAGTTGATTTAGTTAGTAATACATAAGGAATCGAAATCCTTGTTGCATGTCATGTTAAAATCAATCTTAAGAGGATGTTGATTCAACCAAAAAAACAAAATCATTTAACTGTTTTAATGATCCAAAACAAAATATAAAAACCACCATTGATGAATCGGATCCAAAGCTTCAAACAAGACTTAAACGAATTTTCAACAATCCATTTCTCTTCAAATACTCACATAAAAATGTTGGCTACTGAAGGGGCCATTGTGGCACCCATAGCCACACCAGAAATCTGTAGGTAAATCTTATCCTTATAACAAAAATAGTTATTTTTCTTAGCTAATGTAAACAGCTTTAACATCTAAAGTCACCAAAAAAGTTTTATCTTGAGTGCTGGTAAAAGAGACCAGCTTGAACACAAAGCGAGTCGAATCTTTTAAATAGGAAAACCCTGCAGACACCAAAGGCCTTTAAAAAATGGTCCTCAAGAACCTCTACTTGAAACTACTGGTCTCTCAGGTGGCTTATCTAAAATTTTATGTACTTTAGGAATTTTAGGGTGTGAGGTGTTCAAAAAAAAATCAAAATCATGTTTAGTTAGCATACCCTCAACATATCAGAGTCAAATTTCTAATCTGCGCCTATAAACATTCAGTGGGATCAGAGAGTAAAACTTTATAATCTGTAGAAACAGAGACTGCTCAGCATTTCATCTTCATAATCACTTTGATTCAGTAGAACTACAGCACCACCTTTATCAGCTCTACGAATAATCACATTAAGATTAGCCTTCAAAGACTGTATGGCCTGGGTGCAATTAAGAGTATTTGAATATATTTAAAGACAGATTCGACGGAATAGGAGGAACCCACTTGGACTTCTTCCTGATAATCGATTCAGAGGTAGTCATTTTATTAATGTCCATAGAATTTTGCAAAAAATATTCTTTTAAATGTAAAGCCTTTTTAAATCAGTTCTCAATTGAAGATCATGTAAACATTAAGAAGGAACAAAAGGATAAACCTTTACACAAAACATGCTCTTCAATACGTGTTAAACTATAATTAAAAAGATTAATCATTATTGTTTCTTGTCCTTGGATGAACATGTGTTGGGGTGCTATTGATTTTTTTTTTTAACCTCTCTTGATGCATTTTTTCCTCTGTTTTTTACATTGTCTGTTCTCCAAAAAAAAAAACCTGACCCGGATTGTGAATCATTGGAAGAATGTGGAATTCTGAAAAACAGCCTTCTTATTACCCTTACTTTTTCTCACATAGTCGGGATTCAACCAAGGATATACTGATCATTTCTTATAATCATATTTACCCCAAGTCGTATGTTGGTCAGACAAAACCATCAACTAAAGATCATGACAGAACATAAAAGCTGTATAAAGCTAAACAAATCTGAAGAACCTTTGATACACCATTTTGGGCAGTTTAACCATAATTTGGAATCATTGCGCTGTTGTGTGATTGATCATATACCGCCACTTCTATGTCAGGGAGGCAATCATAGAACTCTGCTTTTAAAATGGAATGGATTTTCAAACTGAATACTAAGGAACTGGAGAGCCTAAATGGCACGATTGAGTGGCATCATTTTTATTGATAAATCATTTCCTAATGATGATTTATTTTTTCAAAATAATTGATGTAAGAGTGACATCACCTGCTGATATTTAGCAGGCTTGTAGCCATCTTTGATGCTGGGTATATGAACAAGCTGAGTGCTGCTGAGTTCTAGTAAGTTTTAAGCAAAGGTATGAATTAAAAGAAATTTGTTTTTATTTTTAGCTGGTGAAAGTAATTAACCTTTCTAGTCTTGAGATTTAACAATTGATCACTGATGGAGTTCTGAGGCTTTTTCCCTCTTAATTTATTACTATTAATTTATTATTATTATTATTAGTGTGGGGGGGGGGGGGGGATAGATATCTCAAACTTCCCAGTGCAGTTGCAGGAAGAAAAGTGACCTAGAATGTAGGTGGTAAAGGAGACCCAAGAAAAGGACAGTACAATCTCACTTCAGGGAAGCTGTGAAACGCCTATGGTGCCATACTTCAATATCATTATTGGGGGGGGGGGGGGGGGTAGCAACTAAGCTCCTGAAACAGTCATTTCTGTACAATCAGAAGCCTTTACGGCCATGTTGGGTTGTCATCACTACTGGGGTTATTGTGACTGAAGGATCCACCCACATTTACCCCAAATGGCTCCAGTTCCATACTTAAGGACCCCAGTTTCAGGTCAATGCTCTCACCTCAATATTAACCTGAGTGGCCTGAGTGGAGGAGTGGCCTAGTGGTTAGGGTGGTGGACTTTGGTCCTGGGGAACTGAGTTCGATTCCCAGCACAGGCAGCTCCTTGTGACTCTGGGCAACCCTCCATTGCCTGCCACATAGAGCCTGCCATGAGTGGGAAAGCGTGGGGTACAAATGTAACAAAAAAATATATATATATTCTCTAATGAAAAAGGGGGGGGGGGGGCTAACCATCTTGCCTGTGTTTTAGCTTAGGAGCCCCTGTTGCAGTCGCACACGTCAAAGCCCTTATAAACCAGGAAGTGACTGAATGCCAACTGCCCTCTAGTGGACAACACCCATACTGCACAGCAAAGATTTCATGAATGTATTACTTTCCACAGTTTGTAGCTCGAGGCCAGAAAAGGCAGATATAATAGGAGGGAGAGAAATAGGGCAATGTACAGATTTTCCCAAGTTCTACAGAAAGAAGGTGGTGGTGTGCCTCGGGCGCTCTAGCTCCCCCCCCCGTTACCTCTGGATGATTTTGGCAGTAGCAGCAACACGTCCCATGCATTCTAGAGCTGCTGCATAAGAACCGAGACTGGGTTTCAGACCTGCCTCTTCCAGCATCACAAACAGCTTCACAATCTGAGACATAGATCCCTAAGAAGGAAGGAAGCAAGGAAAATGAGAACACTTCAAGGATGAGTGCTGAATCTCTTCTGCTCCACTCCTGGGAGGTAGGGGAGAAAATAACTCATACCCTCTTATACCCTCTACACCCTCATTACTTCTGGGCCTGTGAGAACAGAAAACCACCCTGTCTGGATGAAATTCTGGGACATCTTGCAATTACACTTGCCTAATATTCACTAACGTGTCACATCTTCCTGGGACAAGACCATCTTATACCACCTGACACAGAAGAGTCATATACATCAGTGTTTCCCAAGAAGGTCCTGAAGTACCTCCTTGCTAGTTAGGTTTTCAGGATATCCACAATGAATATGCATGAGATCAATTTGTATACACTGCCTCCATTGTATGCAAATCTCTTTCATGCATATTCATTGCAGATATCCTGAAAACCTGACAGGAAAGGGGGTACCCGAGGTCCCACTTGGGAAACACTGATATCCATGATACTACATTCATGGGTCCCTTCCCCAGGCAGCTTACAATCTTTGTTTCTACACAGAGGGCAATAAACTGATTTGCAAGCAATGGAACTGGAAATTCTTAGTTCTATGTGCTACCTGAAAATATGTCACCCTCCCCACTGTTCCATATTAGAGAGGATAATACCAAATACCTTCTTAGCCCAGCCATGCATGAGAGTATTGTACATCTTGACACTGAGGAGCTTCTTTCGGGCCAAGTAGCGGTGGTTGAACTGTAGGCACTCTTGAGCTTTCTCCAACTTCCCAATTAAGATCCACGTCTCCAGGAAGGCCAGAAAACCCATATGGGTGCTCTCGTACTTGTTTCCCTCCTTGTCTTCCAGCAGTGGACTTTCACTACTGACTTCCCAACTCTTTGTCTGGTCCTTAGCCTCTTCACTCAATTCCTCCAATCCAAAACTACTAGGTACAGTCTTGTTCGTGCCAGTGCTGTTTAGCCCAGCTTTGGCCTGCTGGCCATCCTTCCGCCTCTCAGGTTTGGCAGGCTTGGTGAGTGTCTTTTTTGTTGCTAGTGAAGCTGTACCTTCTTTGCTGTTCTTGGTACCAGTGTCTTGGACCTTGTTGGGGGGATCCTCCTGAGGCAGATTTGCACCTGGTGGGGAAGAATATTTCCAAAACATATCCTGCAGCCGCTGCTGCCTTTTGTGATTTTTCCATTTCTCCTTATTTAGCTTTTCTATCCAGCGGGTGAGCTGGAGGGGGGTCCTCACAGCCCCACCATCCTCTGTCTTTCTGGTCATTTGCTCCTCTGCAGAGCATTCTGTAGCAGTTTTGCTAATAAAATTACTACTGCTCTCCAAACGTGCAACCTTGTTCAGCGTGAGTTCAGAAATGTTCTCTGCCTGCAGCTGCTGCACTCGGGCCTCCAGCACTGACAGTGTAAGAAAACATACATTAGATAAAATTCACCTTATTCCTGCTCTGGAGCGAACCATACCACAACCAGCACACACACACATAGCTCTACCAACACATCTCAAAACTATCATTCAGCACCCCCTCCTATCCCAGTAACCAGACCCTCACATTCACAGCTTTGCCAATGCACCTCACTCCTGCCCTGCAGCACCTCTGCTATTCCAGAAGCGAGACCCTTGAATGCACAGCTCTGCCAGTGGAACTCACACATACCCTTTAGTACCCCTGCTAGTCAAGTACTGAGATCCTCTCACACACAGTTCTGCCTATGCTCCTCCTTCCCTGCTATCTCAGCATTGAGACGCTTGCACACACAGCTCTATCAGTGCACCTCACTAATGCCCTGCAGTACCCCTGCAGAGACACTGCAATTCTCTTAGGACAAGCAGGATGTGTCAGCCATATATAGTTTATTCTGATAGTCATCCAATCTTCAGAATACATAGTAACATAGTAGATGACGGCAGAAAAAGACCTGCACGGTCCATCCAGTCTGCCCAACAGTAAAACTAATGAAACCAGCGTCATAGAAAATATTTTAACATTTCTTTTTGTGTGAGACTGTGAACCTCAGCCGTGCTGCTCAGCATGTATGCTTTTTCGTTGAGTCTTATGCATGCATGTTGTCATAGGTTCAACCGCCTCCACCTTAAATATCTTAAATGCATATTTTGACCATGAGGCATGATGTCGGTAGGTTGGAAGGAGATGAGCATTAGGAGATCTCCTTAATAAAGCAATTGCGAAACATGTGTCGTGTCGGAACACTGTACCCCTATTGCTGACTGCAGATCAAATTTCATTTCAAGATGAGTATTGGGTAAATTATCATAAAATAAGTAATACGCATTTAAGATATTTAAGGTGGAGGCGGTTGGACTCAACGAAAAAGCATACATGCTGACTGAGGTTCACAGTCTTACACAAAAAGAAATGTTAAGATATTTTCTATGAGGCTGGTTTCACTGACATTCAGAAGATTGGATGAATATCAGAATAAGGTTTGAGCTTTGGGAGCCAGCAGACGATTTTGCTGTTATCTGGAGTTTGGTCTATTAGCCATATATAGCTGACATCCCCCAACTGCTCTCATTGGACAGAAATGCTCTCCAATAGCTCAGAGTTTGTTTGTTTTTTAATCCCTCTAAGCATGTGCAGTAGATACCCCTACTGGGCAAGTTCGGTGACCCCACTTCCTGACTCAGTCTAAGTTTTCCGTCCTTCCCAACAGTCGGATTTTCTGTAGCTCTCCACCAACAAACTTTTAATCCATCTGTTCAACAAACTTACATTATCAGAAACAGAATTCAGGACACCAATACAGAGGTTCCAGTCTGAGGAGAGGTGTATGCCCAAGATATAGGACAACCCACCCATAACAAAGGACATACACTAGACATCATCACCCACAAATTCTCACCAGAATCAAATATCACACTAATAGACACAAAATGGACAGACAGGCCATGGTCCGACCACTACAGTGCAAACCTTTCCCTCCTCTGGAGAACAAAAAAGGCACAACAAAAACAAACAAACAAATACTTCGACCCACTAACATTCTGGCAACAACTCTACACTGATGAATGGACAATACCTACAGACTCACCCCAATTTCTCCAAGATTGGGATAACAGATGCAGAACAATAGATAATATAGCACCACTTCAAACCAGAACCTCACATAGAAAAAAACTCAATACCATGGTTTAACAAAGAATTAAAAGAATTAAAAACACAAGTCAGAAGATTAGAAAGAGCATGGAGCAAGAAAAAAAGACGAAAACACACACAAAGACTGGAAACAACTACAAAGAAAATACAAATACACTATCAGACAAACTAAAAGGACCTATTACAAAACCAAAATAGGACCAAAGTACAAGGATACACACAAACTCTTCTCACTCGTAAACAATCTTTTAAATACTACCAAGGTCACCTCCAACAACTCAGATACCCCATCAGCAACCAACCTTGCGAACTACTTCAATGAAAAAAATCATAAAGCTTCGACTCATGATACCCACTACCACAACGGACTACACAAATATCCTTGAATATCTAGACCCAAAACCCGGAGAATACCCAGCAGATCGATCATGGACCGACTTTGACACGCTCTCACCAAAAGAAATCTCATATTGGCTAGGAAAATATGCCAAATCGCAATGCAAATTAGACATCTGCCCTAACAGTCTAATAAGATCCGCACCCAAACAATTCAAAATAGACCTCACGAAGCACATAAATTACAGGCTTCAAAATGGACTCTTTCCCATGGATAAAGGAAATATCCTACTCACTCCCTTACCGAAAGATGCTAAAAAAAGCACAATGGACCTAACCAACTACCGACCAGTAGCATCTATTCCACTCATGACCAAACTCATGGAAGGCATAGTGACGAAACAACTTCTGAGTACCTAAATAAACACTCAATTCTGCACGAGTCCCAATCAGGATTTCGGAAGAATCACAGCACCAAAAACGTACTAGTGTCCGCAATTAACTCATTCAAACAGGCAACTGCGACTAGTAATAACATCCTCCTCCTGCAATTCGACATGTCCAGCGCCTTTGACATGGTTAACCATGAAATACTAATACATATACTAGAATACTTCGGAGTAGGAGGCACCGTTCTCAAATGGTTCAAAGGATTCCTGACCACAAGATCATACCAAGTAACAACGAACGCGGACAGATCACCACCATGGATACCTGAATGTGGAGTCCCCCAGGGATCCCCTCTATCACCAACATTATTCAACCTGATGATGATACCTCTAGCCAAATTACTAGCCAATCAAAACCTCAATCCCTACATTTATGCAGATGACGTCACAATTTAGATCCCATTCAAACATGATCTAAATGAAATCACCAACAAGATCAACCAAAGCCTCCAAATAATGCACAATTGGGCAGATGCATTCCAACTAAATGCAGAAAAAAACACAATGTCTTGTACTAACCTCAGAACATAACACAAAAAACTTCAACACCATAATCACACTATACTGTTCTCTTCCGGTCTCACAAAACCTGAAAATTCTTGGAGTCACCATTGACCGAAACCTCACTCTTGATACCCACATGAAAAACACGACGAAAAAGATGTTCTACACCATGTGGAAACTTAAAAGAGTAAAACCTTTCTTCCCGAGATACATCTTCCGTACCCTGGTACAGTCAATGGTAATAAGTCATCTGGACTACTGCAATGCACTATACGCCGGGTGCAAAGAATAGACAATCAAAAAACTACAAACCCCCCAGAATACAGCCGCCAGACTCATATTTGGAAAAACTAAATATGAAAGCGCTAAACCCCTAAGAGAGAAACTTCACTGGCTTCCACTTAAGGAACGCATTGCGTTCAAGATCTGCACAATTGTACACAAAATCATTCATGCGGACGCCCCAATCTACATGTTAAACCTCGTGGACCTACCTCCCAGAAACGCCACAAAATCATCCCGCAAATTTCTCAACCTGCACTACCCCAGCTGCAAAGGGCTTAAATACAAACTGATGCACGCCACTACCTTCTCTTACAAGAGCACGCAGTTATGGAATGCATTACCCACAGACTTGAAAGCAATCAAAGAAACAACTATCTTTCGAAAATCTCTGAAAACATTCTTCTTCAACAAGGCCTACAATGAAAACCTATAACCTCACTAAGTCACCTTACCAGCCTACTCAATTATGAACGCCCACCTTATATAATTACCCTAACAACTCTCTTCCTTCTTCCCTCTTCACTCCCCTAATCACTACACATTACTAACTGTATCTGATATCCTGATATGACAATGTTAACAAATCTATGTAAGCCACATTGAGCCTGCAAATAGGTGGGGGAATGTGAGATACAAATGCAATAAATAATAATAATACTGTTGTTATGCAACCCAGTCCTGCTCCATGCTCTCGGCCACTGCTTTTTTTGCCTGCCCAATGGACTCACCTGACTCTGGCCAACCAAGTCCGTTTTCCTTATACTCACCTTCTATTTACTTGGAACCAGCCAGGAGTCCTACACTGCAAGCATAGCGAGTGGAAAATTCTCTTGTTGGGAGGGTCAAAAGCTGTTGAGACAGCCACCACACCTTCCTTGAGGGGCCTTGACAGCCACCACACCTTCCTTGATAGGCCTTAACCCCCCCCCCCCCAAAAAAAAAAAGTGACGCACTGCCTTAACCACGATACCAGAGGATTAGGACCTTTTTACCCAACAACAGGAACCAGATGCTATTGAAATGCCCTGACCCAATTTGGCAATACTTGGGCCTTCCACACGCCACCCTCGACTACACCCTAATTCCATTTCTTTGGGGGTCGTATTGTGACAGCCTCTGGGGTTTGTGGCCTACGAGCCTTGCCCCAGGCAACTACAAACTATGGCTCAACCGCAAGTCCATGGTCTTCAAACCAGGGGGGGGGTCAGGTTTGAACCCTACCACTTGGGTTTTATTATAAATGGATATATATATATATATATATATATATATATAATCCAAATATATGGGGAAACCAACTGCAATGGCTTAGAACCAAAGCGCTAAAGCTATGCAGGGCCAAAGCAGTCGTATTGGGAATTGCATTCACACTGAAACCAACAGGAATTGTGTACAACTGAGACAGCACCCAATGGCGCCTAGGCAGCCTTCTAGAACTGTGTTCAAAACCAATTGAACTTATTAAAAATCAAGGGGATAACACTAAGCGGTGCCAAAGTGGTTTATTTGGTACTGCATCCAAACTACATACTTCTACAATCTCTTTGCCCTTCAGCAGTGGTTCACTCGTGGATGCACTGAGAAATATTCCATTGAAGACCCTATGTTTAGACACACATAAAATCTATATTTGTAGTATAAGGGGGCAATACCAACATCCATGGCAGCACAACGAATAAGTAACAGCATCGCCACTGTTGAACAAAGAAACAATCCAGGCACTGCCTATCATGCTCAGTTCCAGAAACCCAAATACCCCCTGTGCTACCTTCTAGCTACACCCTCATGCTACCTCTGCTCTCAGGATGACTACGGAGATTGTGTGACGACCTATGCAGTGAAATAGCTCCCCAAAAACTCACTGGGACACCTAACCCTCCTTACGTCCCTTGGCTCGGAAGTCACCTATATGTGGCTGACGGATCCCGCTTGTCCTAGGAGAAAACGAAGTTACTTACCTGTAACAGAAGTTCTCCATGGACAGCAGGATAAGTCAGCCACACAACCCACCCACCACCCCTTGGCAGATCAATCCCTAGCTAGGGATAGACTAAGGCAGGAAGCAGGGTCACCAGACTTGCCCAGTAGGGCACCTACCACATGCTCAGAGGGATTAAAAAAAAAAAAAAAACCTCTCTGAGCTATTGGAGAGCATTTCCATCTAATGGGAACCATAGGGGGATACCACCTATATGTAGCTGACATCCTGCTGTCCATGGAGAACTTCCATTACAGGTATGTAACTTCATTATACACTCCCTGCTATTCCCAGTACTAAGACTCTCACACACACAGCTCTACCAATGCACCTCATTTGTGCTCTACAGCACCCCTTCTGTTCCAGTACTGAGATCCTCACATACAACTCTGCCAATGCACTTCAGTCTTGTGATGCAACACCCCTCCTCCTGTTCCAGCACTGAGACCCTCACAGGCTCGTACACAGCTCTGACAATACCTCCCTCCTGTCCTGCAGCAATCCTTACTATTCCAGTACTGAGATCTGTCACACACAGTTCTGCCAATATACCTCCACTCCTGTCCTGCAGCAACCTCTACTGTTCCTGTACAGAGATCCTCGTACACACAGCTCTGCAATGTATGTGCCCTGCAACACCCCCTTACTAGTCCAGTAACGAGATCCTCATCCTCACACACATACACAGTTCTGCCAATGCAGCTCCCTCCTGCCCTGCAGCAACCCCTACTAACATACACAGTTCTGCCAATGCAGCTCCCTCCTGCCCTGCAGCAACCCCTACTATTCCTACACTCAGACGACCCTTCCCTCCATTTCCTTGCAACAACCTCCAGACCCTCCGGTGATTCCTCACCATCCAGTAATTCGCCTGTGCCGTCTCGGCCCCCGACCTCCTTCTTCAGGCTGGTGGAGGAATTACTTCTCCATATAAGCCCTGGGGAGGGAAGAGAGGAGGGAGTGAGAGGCAACACCGAGGGAGGAAGGGAAGGAGAAGCGGAAAAACCGCTAAATAGTAGTAGTAGTATTACCTGGCCCCACCGCGGCCTGGCACCTCGGACAGCCCCCAGTCCCTGCCGCCCAGGCCAGTCGGCGTACTTCACGGATCCTCAGAACCGCCATGCCCGGGGCACGCGGCTGCGCTGCGCTGCGCTGCAGCAGCTCACGTTGGGCCTCTGTGTATCTGCGCAGGCGCCACGTCGCGCGGCATCACGGAGCATGTAGTCCTAGCGCCGAGGCTGAGCAAGGAGATTAGGCTTTTCTCAATCTAACCAAGAAGATTGAAGAACCTAGTGAGAGGACAGA
The DNA here is from genome assembly GCF_901765095.1 of Microcaecilia unicolor. Lineage (NCBI taxonomy): Eukaryota > Metazoa > Chordata > Amphibia > Gymnophiona > Siphonopidae > Microcaecilia > Microcaecilia unicolor. The sequence goes on along the minus strand of NC_044041.1, from coordinate 71,124,059 downwards.
GACACGTGATTTCAGGGCAGCGGCACTACAGTTCCCAGGTTGCAAAGGTGTTACTGGCACAAAGTTTATTCTTCACATTACTCTAAACTAACGCTGTTTATATTCTCATTTGATGTATTTAGATACTCTATCGATTACATTGGCAACACATGCACAAATTCTCATGCCAAGAAAGATTGCCGAGTCTGAGTGGGCAAATGCTTCATATTACTACTACTACTACTTATCATTTCTAAAGCGCTACTTGGAGTGATTTAATGTAATTTAATTTGGCATTTATAACCCGCTGACAAGTTATGCGGTTTACATTTAACAGTATGATGCCCCCCCCCCCCTTTTGCAGCCAAGTGCCATCACAGCCCCCCAAAACAGGCTGCTAGACTGCACACCTTACTCACAAGTCCCAGTCTGGGACTCCCAGAATGTATCGTTAGCAGATGAGAAAAATAAACTGAGGGTTACTGCGGTGGGCAACCAAGGAAATCAGAGCTACCAACTCAGATTTTTTTGGTTCAGGCAGCACCACATTGTTAGACATGTTTTTACTGTCCCTGTTCTGTGCCCAGCTCAGTTCATCCCCATTATATACTGAGATCGCCCCTCACTCCCAAAATACTACACTGTGGCAGAACCTCGTACTTACTGGTTTTGTTAGTGGCATGTGTCATCTTTTGTTTCTTTTTAATAGCGGTTGGAAAGTTTAGAAGGAATGCCCACCAGGGCTCTCCTTTTAGTTGGGTGACATGGCCGGAGGGCAGACCCGTTACCAAATAGGTCAGGGCAGAAGTGCCGCTGATTCATAGCAGCATACACTGTCCAGTACGAAAATTGGAACCAGTCTGGTCGCCAGCTTCTTTCTTCTCTCCACCCTGCAGTGAATTGGGAAAGTGGAATGCTCCTAAGAACTCGCCTTCTCTTGCTGGTGACATCACAGCTTGTTGGTGTGGGAACATCTCTGAAGTCATCATCATATACCTCTGAGATTCTTGTGTGAGAGCATCAGCGGGAGGAGATGGATCTGGAGACAACAGCAGTTCCCAGATCTTGTAGGACTGATACCAGGACTCTTCCTCAACAGGTAATGTGATGGATATTTAAAACAATCTGCAGAGAGCAGCCCTGGAACTCGCTGTCTTTGCACTGGTGGAATCTTCCCAAGAAACAGAGAACAAAGATATTAATCCCTGCCCCAAAATCCAATGGTTTTAAGACAGTTTGAGGAACAGAGATCACAGTGAGAGATAACAATCCTTGTGTGTGAGAGCTCCCTTGGAAAAGAGGGGTGAGGGATAAGGGATAAGGTGTGTATGTGCTGATGGAAGTAGGAGTGAAGGACATAGCTCGTATGTTTAAGGGTTATGTACATACATATATATTGAGAATTACAGAAGCAATTGCAGATAACTTAACATTGAAATGGATACAGAATGGGAGTCAGAAAAAAATGTTTGAAGAATAAATTTAAAAAAATTACAGTAAATATATACTGTATAAAGAAACAGAGAACATTGTAGACCATATTATCAGTGGCTGCATCAGAACTGCCCAAACTGAATACAGGAAGTGATACAACACAGTCACCAGATAAATTCACTGGTACTAATGTAAAAAATATGCATTCAGTGTGACTGAAAATTATTGGGAACATTATGATAAAGTCATAGAAAATGAAAATGCAAAAATATTGTCAGATTTTGGAATCCAAATTGATAGATTACAGTATGCCAAATGTAACTGTGATAGAACTGAAAAATGTATGGATTGTTGCATTATCAATACCAGTTGATAGCTGGGTTGGAGAAAAAGAATTGTAAAAGATCATGAAGTACTGAGATTTACAAACTGGAATTGGAAGAACCTGGAATCTCATGGAGTCTTGCATGATCTTAGAACTGCTTAATCTGGAAGGACTACCACTTTAGCAGCTACAAAAATTAGCTTTATTCGGAACTGCATATTTTCTTCAATGATACGTCTATAATTCTTAGGTGGGACTTGAATTCGTGGACACAACCAGTTAAAAGACTGTAATGGCTTTTCAAGCTTTAAGGATCTCTCTCTGTGTATATATGTGGTTACACACACACACACATATATATATAAGTTTGCTTGTCTTTGTATAACCTAAACTTTATTCGTTTATATCACATGAGATTTGGATGTATATGTTCATAGTCATTCCTGTACACATATACACCGTGATCTAAATGCTCTCATAGGATGAAAAAACAGCACATAGGCACAGTCATGAGTGGGACTCATTGGCTCAATGCCCCGCCTTCTTCCCCTGCCATTGGCTGAAGCGGGACTGGGGCTAGGACTAGGCTGCATCCTTACAAATGGCACTAAGGGGGAGAGGAAGCAGCAGCAGATGCTGGAGGAAAGCCCTCCACAGTGAGCACTGCTCCTCTGTGCTGCTGCCAGGGGGCAACCAGGTAACCTGACCTCCAAACAAGAGCCAAAGCCCAAAGGGCACAGAGATAGAGAGAGAGGTGAGAGGCAAAGACAGATCAGCAAAGGGAAACTTGCAATCTCCACACATTGAATACTGTGTATCTGATAGTTTATGGTACCATCTCCACCAGCACTTTTTGGAGCTTGCAGATCCCCCTCTCCCTCGATCTTCTGTGTGACTCCATCCATGGGATGAAGGGAAATGGTGCAAGGGACCAGAGCTCGCCTTATCAGCTGTATTCTGCAGAAACAGACTACCTTTGCAGGAGTTTGCCTGCCTGTCTAGATCCTATTATCTTTCCCTATTCATGCTAACTCCTCACACCCCCTGCTCTTCCCTAGGCTGCATGTTAGTGATGTGCCCGTGGATACTGACTGATGCCCTCCATGTCTCCATTTCCCTGGCTGTCTCTGTTATTACACTTCTCTCCAGTTCTGTCTCTGGCACCTGGTACTGCCCAGAACTTGCAGTACAAACCTCCCTGGACAGGAGCTTCTTTTTCACCATCAAAAGTCAGCATCCTAGCAGCTATCATCATCTGGAAGGTGACATCCGATGGAGGCAGCTGTACTCTGCAACCAACTACTTCCTCCACATTGACCATTCTGGCAGGGTGGAAGGCAAGAGATGGAAGGACTGCCCAAACAGTGAGTACAGATGCAGCCTTTAGACACAGAGGCAGGAGATAACCTAGTATTCCTATGATGACACTAGGTTTGGTGATTCTGTGCGTGTGGCACACAATAATGTAATATTTCTGTTGGAAAACTCTAGATGTAATATACAGCAGGGCAGTCACAGTGATCACAGTGGGTGTGGGTGTGGCAGAATGGTGTAGTATTCCTATTGAATCGCTGAGGATTTGGCACATTGAAATACAGTGACTTTATAAACATCTTTTATAGATTTTGCTTTATAAGAACTGCCCTGCTGGGTTAGACTATAGGTCAATCAAGCCCAGTATCCTCTTTCTAAACATAGCCAATCCAGGTCACAACTATCTGGCATTATCCCAAAAAAGTAAAAAAAGATTTGAAACTTGCACTGAGCAGGCTGGTTGTTGGGAGTGTGTGGTATAAGAGCAATAGATGGACCAGAACATAGCAATGCACATGTCAAGGCAGACGTAAGCCATGAGCTATGAGCTGTCTCCACATCTGACAGTGAAAAACCTTTAACTGTGTTCATCGCCCTGTGCAAGCTGAGATGAACATAGTCCAGAAATGTGAACAGTTGTTCCAAAATCCATTTCCTTTCTTGACTACAGACTAATTTTGCATATTGCTGTGAAAGGAGCAATTGCAGCATATAGGTAGCCAGGAAAGAAAAGTACAGCGCCCCCCCCCCCCCCCCCATGCAAAGTCCATGGGTGCCAGATAGCTTCACTTTTAAAAGTGTCTATAGGGTTTATAAGTATCTGAAGGGTTTGTCTTTGAAATATGGGTACAAAGTTCCCACAGTGTACGCATCACCTCTACAGAGCACAGGGAAAAGGCAGAAAGCAGATCTATGCATGAATTTGACAATTCAGATTTGTATGCATACTTGACTCCCCCCACCCTTCGGAAAGCTTCTTTCTAACACAGGCAGAAATGCACACACTTACAGGCAGAGGAGAGCAATATTAGACAGGCTGATTTACCCCAGTAAATGATTTTGAACCCCTGGAAGGCATCTTTGGCTAGAGAGGTCATTTGTCCTGTGCTTAAGTATGACAAGGTCAATTTTTATAGGAGCTCAGGACCCTGGCCCTACACTGGGATGGTTCCCATCCCCATCTCTTGCTTTTGGGATATTCAGCAAGGCTTCATTCATTCTTCCAAGTAAAGGCATCAAGGACAACCAACATCAAACTCCAGTAAAGCTCTGGTATATACTTGGGGAAGAGGGGTTATTGAGCAGAGTGGATGGACCAATGGTCCTTGTCTGCTGTCATCTATCATGTTTATGCAAATACAGTTAGAGAGAAATTTACACACAAAATTAGACCTTTTTTGTTAGTCTGTTTTCATACATCTGTGACTAGTTTTTGATAATTATAGCTCTTGAAAGCTAGTCAAATAGTTCAGCAAAAGGGTCTCGTCTACAACGTAAGCATTAACTTTATTTCTATGTATGTAAACAAGCAGGGCAGCCCTGTGGCATTACATGTGTATAGTTGCAGTACATTACTTGTGGGTCTCCTGAAAACCAGATATCTGGAGGGTACCTTAAGAGCTGAATTTAGAACCCCAAAGTTTGCTTTTGGGCAGGTCAAAGTGGAACAAGTGTCATACATATATATATATATAACTGAAAGACAGGTCTAGGGGTCTCTGAAATTGGTGGTGGGTGGCTCCAAACCTCAGTGATCCATTGTCTATGTCCATCAGGAGCAATCGGTGCTCAGTCTGCCCCCCTTCCTCCCTGTGCTGTCCACTTTCCCAGCCATGGCTGTAATCAGTGCTAACCTTTGACCCTGAGGGCTGCTCTGCTTCCTCTGTATCTGCTTGAAACTCTACTAATTGAGTAATGACAGACTTCCTGCTCTCTGATCATAGGCAATGGCTTTGCTTTCATGTCCTGGCTGCCTGGAAACTGGTGGTAGGACACTTAATGAATGAATCAGAAGGATGCTGGAGCTGGACCCCCAGCTCACACTGTACATGGGAGTCTTGGGAGGGAGGAGCAAATGCAGTGAAATGTCCCATTTGCCCTATACTTCCAAAAGATGACAATATTCTCTTTAGAGGACCTCTTGGTAGGTAAAAGTTCGCTATCAGAATGTCTTCTGTCTTTAGATTGGGTGAGAGGCCCATCAGGCATTTTCACATTAACAGAGGCTTTTGATTTTATTTTTAAACTGAAAAGTCTTCTCCTTAGGGGAATGGTCAGTCTGCTTCCTGTAAAGTTACAGGGTATCCTGGTAGATGAAATGAGACCGAAATGGTCCATCAGTCAGACTGGTTTTGTGGCTGAACCCTGCCACGAGTTTGAAGGTGCATTCTGAAGGAAAGTCACAAGCATGGAGAGGCTGAGGCAACAGGAAGGAGAGAGGTATGGGGAAGCTGGGTATATAACCAGCAATGAGGAGGGTGGGGAAGATGAAGTGAGATATGGATGTGGGGAAGAGATGGGATGGAGAGAAAGAGAGTGAAGTCAGAGACTGGGTTCCTCCTCAAGCATAGAAACTCTGCCACATCTTCCTTTTACAGATGCTAATTAATAGGTATGTAAAACATAAATATCCCCCCCCCCACCCCTCAGTGTTTTATTGACTTTAAAAAGCTTCTGACTCCATTTAGCACCCTAGCCTGCATACTGGAAAAGCAGGGATGAGAAATCTCTGATCTAATTAAATCCATCTAGTCATCCATCAGCTGTAAGGTAAAAATGAACACTACGACCAGCCAGCTTCAAGCAGGAAAAAAAAAAACAGAGTAAGACAGGGATGCAGTCTCAGGCCCAGCTTCTAACATATACATAAATGATTTCCCCATACTGCTGGTAATAAATAGAAATATTATTACTTTTAAAGTGGACTGACACGGCTACCACACCTTTTTACCCTTACTACTGGAAAGATACAGAAACGATCCCGATTGTATTGGGTGCCACCCACCAGATTACCAAGTACTTCCAAGCACAACTTGCCATGCTGCCTGTGCATATGAACACTATGAACTCCAGGAGGAGATGCTCTTTGGCACAATGCAAGTGTTGAGATGAGCATTAGCAGTGAGTTTGAGAGGCTGAGATCATCTCCTTAACACCCTGACATAGGTGTGAAGTTAATTTCTGTTGTGAACATAAGAACATAAGAGTAGCCATACTGGGTCAGACCAATGGTCCATCTAGCCCAGTATTCTGTTTTCCAAACAGTGGCCAACCCAATTCAAAAATGCGTGTGATAAACATAAAGGAGTCCTGTTCAGAAGGAATGGCTCCTCAGAAGCTTAGCGGAGATTGGGTGGCATCACCGGTGGTTGGGAGGCGGGGCTAGTACTGGGCAGATTTCTATGGTCTGTGCCTTGAAAATGGTAGATACAAATCAAGGTCAGGTATACATATAAAGTAGCGCATATGAGTTTATCTTGTTGGGCAGACTGGATGGACCTTACAGGTCTTTTTCTGTCATCACCTACTATGTTACAAGTACCTGGCAGAAACCCAATCGTGGCAACACTTCATACTACAAATCCCAGGGCAAGCAGTTGCTTCCCATGTCTGTCTCAATAGCAGACTATGGACTATTCCTCCAGGAATTTGTCCAAACCTTTTTTAAACCCAGATACACTAACCGCCATTACCACCTTCTTCAGCAAAGAGTTCCAGAGCGTAACTATTCATTGGTTGAAAAAATATTTCCTCCTATTTGTTTTAAAAGTATTTCCATGTAACTTCCTCGAGTGTCCCCTAGACTTTATACTTTTGGAATGAGTACAAAAATCGATTTACTTCTACTTGTTCTACACCACTCAGGATTTCGTAGACCTCAATCATATCTCCCTTCATCCATCTCTTTTCCAAGCTGAAGAGCCCTAACCTCTTTAGCCTTTCCTCATACAAGAGGAGTTCCATCCCCTTTATCATTTTAGCCGCTCTTCTTTGAACCTTTTCTAAATCCATTATGTGTTTTTTGAGATATGGTGACGAGAACTGAACGTAATACTCAAGGTGTGGATGCACCTTGGAGCAATACAAATGCATTATAGTATTTTCAGTTTTATTCACCATCCCTTTCCTAATAATTCCTCGCATCCTGTTTGCTTTTTCGGCCACTGCCACACACTGAGCAGAAGATTTTAGCGCATTATCTACAATGACATCCAGATATTTTTCTTGAGTGCTGACCCCCAGGGTGGACCCTAGCATCGGGCAACTGTGATTCAGATTATTCTTTCCAATGTGCATCACCTTGCATTTGTCCACATTAAATTTCATCTGCCATTTGGTTGCCCAGTCTTCCAGTTTCCTATGGTCTTCCTGCAGTATTTCACAGTCCGCACATGTTTTAACAACCTTAAATAGTTTTGTATCATCTGCAAATTTGATCACCTCACTCGTCGTTCCGATTTCTATATCATTTATAAGTATGTTAAATAGTACCGGTCCCAGTACAGATCCCTGCGGCACTCCACTGTTCACCCTCCTCCATTGACAGAAATGGCCATTTAACCCTGCCCTCTGTTTTCTGTCCAATAACCAATTCCTAATCCACACCAGAACCTTGCCTCCCATCCCATGACTCTTTGGCAAGAGTAAAATTAACCCAAGACATTAGCTCTGGCGGGGTCAGGTCATTTTATTCCCTACACCAAAAAAATCTGCAGGAGAACTCAAACTTGCAGAAGACTTACAGTACAGCAAATCCTTGGCCCTATGTAAATCTAGAAGAGGCAAACAAGTTATGAATTTTCAGAAAAAGCAAAACAATCTCCACAGAAACTCAAATTTGACATAAATAGCTAAAAGCTAGTGTTGACTATGCTAACCTCAGTCTGACACTGAGTGAATTTGGGAGTTTTAAACTGGCTATAAAGACACAAGAAAAGCCATGCTGTCTAAGACCAAGACCAAGGTCCATTGAATCCAGCATCTTCTCTGCAGCAGGGACCAAGGTCACAAGTGACATATTGCAGGGGCAAAGTCAGATACCCAATTTTGTCCTGATCTCCCCAATACCTTTAAATCCTTTAGGTCTTCGCCGACAGCAAGCAGCAACACATTCCCCCTGCTTGTGCCGACTCTGAGCCTTCCCTCTGATGCAACTTCCTGGTCCCACAAACTGCTCGCTGTTGGCGAAGACCTAAAGGATTTAAAGGCACTGGGGGAAGGGGTTTGGGGGAGTGAAGTTAAGTAACACCCCCTCCCAATCTCCTGGAGGGAGAGATGCCAGTTTTTAGCTTGTGGGGATTGAGGATCCTGCCAGCTACATCACTGTTGTGCCGCTGCTGAGTGGGCCTGAGTCCAAAGTGGATGGGCCTGTGCACACCCAGGCCCATCTGTGGCTATGCCACTGACATATAGTAACATAGTAAATGACAGCAAATAAAGACTGGCACGGCCCATATAGTTTGCCCAAAAAGTAGATCTGTTTCCCTTAGTTAATTTTTTAATGGGCTTATCCTCCAGTAACCAGGGCTGTTGAGAGAGAAAGTTGGGCCCGGGGCAAACAATCTTGAGGGCCCCACCATCGCCCCTGTGGTCTGCCACCTCTGTCCCTCTCCACCTTGCCTGCTTACTGGCATCTCTCTCCCTTTCTGCACACAGGCTGGCATCTTCTACCCTTCTTTCCTCCCCCCCCCCCCCCCCCCCCACCATGGGCTGATATCACTGTCGTCCTTCCCTCCTTCTCTTCGGCGGCCGTCCATTGTTTGTGCGGGCTGCCGGCAGCGTCAGTAAAGAAAGCAAGCTGCCTCTAGCTGGCCCTGGAAATATTCCCTCTGCTATGTCTCACCTACGCGGACACAGGAAGTTGTATCAGAGAAGACAGGACACAGCAGATGGAACGCTTTGGGGGCCAGCCAGAAGGTGCTTACTCTCCTTATCGACGCTGCGGGCAGCCTGCAGAAATGATGAAGGACCACTGAAAGGGAAGGAAGGAAGGATGACAGCGATATCGGACCACAGAGGGCACTTCTAGGTTTTTATGGCCAGCGCTGGGCCCTCCTTGGTGGCCGGGCCCGGGCAATATTGTTCCACTTGCCCCCCCCCCCCTCTCAGCAGCCCTGTCAGTAACTTGTACATCCCTCTTTTGAAACTCACACGTTGGTTGTCTTAACCACAGATTCCACAGCTTAACTAAGTGCTGCAGGAACAAAAATAACTTACTTGAATTTGTTTTCAGTCTGCCAGTCATTAGTTTAATGGATTGTCCTCTTGTTTCATGTTATTAGACAGGTTTAACAACAGCCCCTATTTAACTGTGCCAGGCCACTGATGATCCTATGAACTAATATATCTCTTTGGTCTATTCTCCAGGCTGAAGAGCACTAACATTTTTATTTCCTCGTCATAAGCAATGTGCTCTATCCACTTTATAAGTTGTCATCCTTCTCTGATCCTTTTCTAGTTGCACTGTATTTTTTTTTTTTTAATAAATAGGACACACAATACTCAAGGTACAAATGCACCAGTGACCTGTACAGAGGTATAATGATATTCTCTATCCCTTGTTTAATAATCCCTATCATTTTATTTGTTTGTTTGTTTGTTTTTTAACAACTGTGGCACACTGTTCACAATGACTCTGTGATCTTAACTCAGAATGCAGCATTTTGCACCTGTAGATGGGATCATTTTTCCCTATGTGCATCAATTTGCACTTGTCCACATTAAATTTCATCTGTCATTTAGACGCTCAGTCTCAAAAGATCCTTCTCCAAATCCTCACAATCTTCTGCAATGTTAATGACTTTGAATACAACCCTTTAGTGTCCAATGTTCCTGTAATAAGCCATATGGGAACAGATTGATGGGAACATTGGACACTAAAAGGTCAATGTCATCTGCAGATCTGATCACCTCGCTTGTCATTCCGATCTCCAGATCATTTATGAGTATGTAAATCAGCACAGATCCCAGTACAGACCCATGGGGCATTCCACTACTGAGCTTTCTTTAAATTTGGAAAACATAGTCATACTCTTCTGTCTTTTATCCCATTTTCAATCCACAACAGGGTATTTATTACCTCTTAACCCATGACATTCAGTACCCTAAGGAGCCTCTCATGAAGGACTTAAACATCTGAAAATCCAAAATACACTATATTAACCAGTTCATCTTTATCCACCTTGGAGAAAAGACAGCTGAGGGGAGATATGATAAAGGTCTATAAAATAATGAGTGGCGTGGAATGGGTAGTTGTGAATCGTTTTACTCTTTCCAAAAATACTAGGACTAGGGGGCGTGCGATGAAGCTACAAAGTAGTAAATTTAAAACGAATTGGAGAAAAATTTTCTTCACTCAATGTGTAATTAAACTTTGGAATTAATTGCCAGAGAATGTTGTAAAGGCAGTTAGCTTAGCAGGGTTTAAAAAAGGTTTGGCAAGCTTCCTAAAGGAAAAGTCCATAGACCATTATTAAAAATTCACTGCTTATTTCTGGGATAAGCAGCATAAAATGTATTGAACTTTTTCGGGATCTTGCTTGGTATTTGTGACCTGGATTGGCCACTGTTGGAAACAGGATGCTGGGCTTGATGGACCTTTGGTCTGTCCCAGTGTGGCAATACTTATGTACTTATTCACCTGTAAAACAAAGAAAAAAAATTAATAAACAGGTAAGGCAAGCATTGCTTTTGCTGAACCCATAATGATTCCTTTCCAGTAAGCTGTATCCATCTTATGTGGTCAGTAATTTTGCCTGGCCACAATGTCAGGCTCCCCAGTCTGTGGATCAGCCCTGGAGCCCTTTTAAAAAATGACCATACACTGACCACCTTCCAATTCTCACAAACTGTAGATGATTTTAATGATAAGGTGTAGATTACTAGTAACAGGGTAGCATGGAGCAGTGGAATATCTTTTTGGCTGGAGGGGTTCAAAACAAACCTCAAGTCCCCTACCCAAGCTTAGTTGCTGATGCTGTATTGTCAAAATGTTGGTAGATCCTATGGGTGAGTAATTTCATATCTGGGACTCTGGGGAAACTATTATTAAAATTCTTTGATAACATCATTCAACCAGTCCTGTTATAGGTGAATGAGATCTGGGGTCAGACCTCACAAAAAATCCCAAAAGAAATCCTGCAAACAAACATTCTGCATCTTAATAAAAGGTACAGAACAGTAGTACGCCTTCGCCATTTATTATTCACCCTACAAAAAGAATATTCAAAATTCTGGTTTCACCTCAGTAACAGACACAAACTCCCTCCACTACTAGGAATTCTAGAAAATACACACAGTTTTACTAAGGCAGGCCTTGTCAGACTAAACTGATTGAATTTCTTTGACTGGATTCCAAGAGAATTGGATTGAGAGAGAGTGCTAGATGTGGTGTACTTAGACTTTAGCAAAGCCTTTGACATAGTTCTGCATAAGCAACTAATAAATAAACTAAGGGTCCCTTATACGAAGTGGCGGTAAGCCCAATGCTGGCTTACCGCTCGCTAAAAGGGAAGCATCACTGAGCTACCACAGCAGCCTAGCAGTAGTTCCAACCCCCAGTGCACACCATTTCCAGTGCTGCGAAAGTATTTAAATTTTTGTAGCGCTGGTGTGTACCCAGCAGTAATCGGTTACCGCCGTGTTAGTACGGGAGCCCTTACCACTACCTCAATGGGTGGCGGTAAGTGCTCCCCAGCCCCAAATGGCTATGCGGCAAGTGGTTCACTTGCTGCGTGGCCATTTCTTTAAGAAAAGGGAAACCTGCCTTTTACCCGCTGTGGTAAAAGAGGCCTCAGCACATATCAAAAAACACACACCAGCACAGACCCCCTTTTGCCGCAGCTTTGTAAAAGGACCCTAAGTGCCCTCAGTATGGGCCCTAAACTGACTGGCTGGGTTAGGAACTGGTTGAGGCAACAGAGGGTAGTGGTAAATGCAGTTCACTCTGAGGAAAGGGGTATTATCATTGGTGTGCTGCAAGGTTCGGTTCTTGTTCCGGATCTAAAGCGATATTGCTGAAGGGCTGTCTGGTAAGGTTTGCCTCTTTGCGAATTACACCAAAATCTGCAATAGGAGATCCCCAGTGGTGTGGATAACACGAGGAAGGACCTAGCAAAGCTCCTTGTGACTCTGGGCAAGTAACTCCATTGCCCCATGTACAAATAAGTATATGTATGTATCATGTAAACCACTTTGAATGTAATTGCAAAAAAACACATTCATGTGGAATATCAAGTCCCATTTCCCTTTCCTAGTTCTGACTGAAGACAATACCTTCAAAAAGGTAAACAGGATGGAGGCGGCATCTAAAATGGAACAGCCTCCTGGTGGAGGTAGTGGAAATGAAGGGCTATCTGAATTCAAGAAAACATGGGAGAGGAAGGATGAGCAAACTGGATAGGCCATATGTTGTCATGTCCTATCTTTCTGTATACACTTAACATACATGTACAGGCCTACCCTAGCAAACCAGTAACAGCTACAACCCAGCTTAAACAAACTGGCAATGAAATACTGCAGTGTGCTCTAGAACAGCACATCTCTTGCACTGCTACAGATCCTTACATAGAAATTATATGTGAGTAGAATAATTAATGCCAGTCACACAGAGCATAGACCAACCTTCACCAGACACAGAATGAGTGATAACAGACTAGAAATTGGAACAGAAATGTATCTCTTTCCGTGCTGTGCAAAATAGAAAGATACCAAAGAGGCGCATTTCTCAGAAATCACAGAGTATAATCCTGGCAGAAATGGCAGCACAATCTGTTGTATCCTGCCATCAGGTGAGAAATGGGCCTTGACCAGGGGGCAATGTGGATCAGCACCAGAACCTGGAATCAGTCCTTAATTCTCTTCTGTACCATGCAGTTCTTTCTTTGTATCACTTCATGTGGTATTTTCACTCCAGCACATAGCCACATTGTCAAGCAGGAACCAGAGATCCAGAGATAAGAGTGTTCCAGGCTGGAGATTTTGGGACAGTTCTGAATTTGACCATTGCATTATGGGACTTGCAGCACTGATTTCAATGGACAGGATCAGGTACTACAAATCCCCATACTGTTTTGGGATGTAAGTTCAAAACCAGGACTGTCTCTAAATATCCAGCCTGGAACTGGATAATTTGGCATCTCTGAGGAATAGAAATCACGGATGCAATGTGTGAAAGTTCCAGAATGTTCCATACAGTTTTCCTCCTCCTGAGACTTGTCACTGCCCACAGAAGCAAAAGCCAGCATAAATAGAGAAACCTTACCTACAGATGCCAAACACACATCCATACATCTGGTTATTTTAATTAAGGATCCAGCAGGTTCCTCTCTGCATACACCTGCACAGATAGTTTAATCTACTCTTTAAGACCTCTGAGGGAGATCCTTTAATCTCCCTGGGAAAGTCATTTCAGGGCCTGACCCCTCACAGTTAAAGATCCAGCTAATGTTGAACTGTGTTCTATACCCTACTACAGTTGTAAATCCTTTATTTTTTCATCCTTCCTTTATGTACTCATCCTCTCCCTCCTTCTTGTAGCTCACAGAATGGTCCGTGCACAAGAGAAGATAAGGGCATTCTTCCTTATCACAGTACCATGACGTAGGATTTGGGACACGATGTAGGGGCATTTCTGGAATGAGGTTCAGACACAACCACTCCAAGGCCTTTCCAATGCCAAGGAGGGTGCTGGGCACTCGTCAGACGTCCACTGTCTGAATATGAAAGTAATTTGGTTCCTATGGTCAGTAGACAGCAGCCCTTCTTATCTGAGAGCAGGATTGCTCAAGGTCACTTTATTTAAATCCTCCCAAGAACGCTTCCTTCCATATGTTTAAACAATCTCATAGCCCCTGGGTAAATCAGAGTTGCTACAATCCTATGATTTTACAGCAGGGCTTGTCTATATGGTGGATAATCAACATAAAGAGAAACCTGAAACGTAAAATCTTGCAAAGGAAGTGTGAGCGCTCATATAGAATCTCAAGCCAAGCAACACTACATTGCATGAATATTGTTGCTTTCTGCAGTATCTCACCACATCAGCTTGCCTCACACACTGCTACAGAGATCCCTTTGTTGGCAGGGATTTGAAAGCAAACTCCAGGTCTCCCTCCCTCTCCTTATTCTGAAAATCAGAGACAGAACCAGTGCAAGGGTATTAGATGTCCGAGGCAAACCTTTAGTCTTGCACACCCTCTATTAACTTTTAGGCCCTTAGACTTCTGCCCCCCCCTTGAGATTTTTTACAATTAAACTCAATTATGATTACCCCAATACCATCCTTCCAAAAACAATCCTGTAAGAATGCACAAAGGTGTACAAGTATACAATGATGGTTTTTGAATTTGTATGCCTATCAGAGTCTATTGTTTAGCTTTGAATGCTGCTACCTTTTGCCACCCTGCTGCTTTAGACAACCAATGAGTTTGCATAAAAGTTAAGCCAGCCCTAGAGACAGTACTCAGAACCAGGTTATTGGGTTTTGAAAAGGAGGGTGAGCAGAGGCCCTGATAAAAGTTGCCTCTACCACCACCTCGAGTCAATGTGGTAATTGGCCCTATTATATCCTCCCCCCCCCCCCCCAGCAAAGTGCTGCTCATCTGTGATCTGGGGGCCTCTTTTCCATAAGCCAATCAAGCCTCAGAGATTAATAACAGGATCCTTTGTGGGATTCTGAAGTCAAGAGGCAGAAGAGACTGAACAAAACAAGCAGGCCTGTGTTCCCTTTTGTCCATAAGAAGTTCTGTATTTGCTCCTTGGGCCAGCTAAGGATGGAGATACCTGCAGGTTGGAGTCTCAGTCATATTAATGTCACACATTGGCTGGAACACAAGAGTGTCCATGAGGGAGTGACAGTCAGCCTGCCAGCAGTAATTGAGCTAGAGAGGGTAATATTAAAACAGAGACCTCAGAAAGGTGGTACATGAAGACTCAAAGCATGTCACTCAGAAGAGGCTGGTTCAAATTGAGCTGGAGACTCAGAAAAACAGGACACTCCAGGTAAAAAAATACAACAAAATAGAAAAAACAAAAAGGGGGCATTCTTGGCAGAACACAGACAGGACTGCCAGTTAGAAAGAACTACATTCCAGAGTCTGGAGGTCAGAGGATCAGATAAGGTGTAATTTTGCACAGAGATCTGGACCCAAAGTCTAGCCTAACTTTAATCTCTCAGGAATAGAGACTGAGGAGCTGTAAAACCTTCTTTATCCCTCAACTCAGGGTCACTGCAGGAAACAGTATCCTGCAGTGACCCAGTGAAGTGGAGTTGTTAGTGCAGCGGATTTTGAGCCTGGGAAACTGGGTTCAATTCCCACTGCAGCTCCTTGTGACTCTGGGCAGGTCACTTAACCCTCCGTTACCCCAGGTACAAATACGTACCTGTATATACCATGTAAACTGCTTTTAATATAGTTGCAAAAACCACAGAAAGGCGGTATATCAAGTCCCGTTTCCCTTCCCTCATTAAGTACCAGTCCATACACAGGATAGTTTAATTCTGTGGTACCTGAAGAAAGGGGTTTCAGATTCTCAAGCTGTACTAATGGGACAATGTCTCCAAATGAGTTAGTTTTACACATAGCATGACAGTAATGAACTTAAGCTAGGGTATGTGGGGTATTATCTTGGTCTCTCAAATTTATTGCTAAAGTTCACTGGACTGCAGGGAACACAGGCCTGCTTGTTTTGTTCAGTCTCATCTGCCTTTTGACTTCAGAACAACAATGTATTACTTAGATTGTAAGCCAATAGGGACAGACCCAGTACCTGTAAAGTGAAGCTGTAAACCGCTTAGGTCTAAGCAGTATATAATCAAATGAATTAATGTACTGCATCATGTCAAAGAGAGCTTCCTTCTGGAGTTCATAAGATGTAGCATATGCAGACAACCTATCCAAGTGTGCTTGAAAATTCATAAGTACATAAGTATTGCCATACTGGGAAAGACCAAAGGTCCATCGAGCCCAGCATCCTGTTTCCAACAGTGGCCAATCCAGGTCACAAATACCTGGCAAGCTCCCAAAAATGTACAAAACATTTTATACTGCTTATCCCAGAAATAGTGAATTTTCCCCAAGTCCATTTAATAACGGTCTATGGACTTTTCCTTTAGGAAGCCGTCCAAACCTTTTTTAAACTCCGCTAAGCTAACCGCCTTTACCACATTCTCTGGCAACGAATTCCAGAGTTTAATTACCTGTTGAGTGAAGAAAAATTTTCTCCAATTTGTTTTAAATTTACTAAACGGACTTGGAAAACTCCAAAATTCCAGGAATAACATGTATAGAATGTTTGTACGTTTGGGAAGCTTGCCAGGTGCCCTTGGCCTGGATTGGCCGCTGTCGTGGACAGGATGCTGGGCTCGATGGACCCTTGGTCTTTTCCCAGTATGGCATTACTTATGTACTTATGTACATTGTAGCTTCATCGCATGACCCCTAGTCCTAGTATTTTTGGAAAGCGTGAACAGACGCTTCACATCTACCCGTTCAACTTTACTCATTATTTTATAGACCTCTATCATATCTCCCCTCAGCTGCCTTTTCTCTAAGCTGAAGAGCCCTAGCCGCTTTAGCCTTTCCTGATAGAGAAGTTGTTCCATCCCCTTTATCATTTTGGTCGCCCTTTTAATCAAGCCCGTGGCACCCGGTATGATGGAAAATATTTCTCGATTTCTGCTGCATTGCTATTAGAGGGAACTCAGAGCCTAACTCACTTTTTAAAAGAGCAGATCAGCAGTAACACAAAATAAGCAATATTTTCAAATATCATCCGGATGACACAGCCTATGTGTAGAATCTTTGTGAGCTGGTTTATCTTTGTAGCAGAATTAGCCAAAGAGGAGTCTGGAAGAACCAGCACCAAACAGCTCCTGCACAGGATCCAGGTCTCATTTCACTCTTAATAAATCAGAAACATCTTCAACCCCTGGTTTGAAAACCATTTCAAATGAATTATGATGTGTATTGTGCAACTTATTTCTATACTGCCCACCTTCAAAAGAAAAAAAAAAAAAAGGACAGCATCCAAGCTACTGGTGAGATCTCTAATACAGTTCTCACCAGCTTTTTCAGAATCACTACTGCCTTATCAAGGCAGTACATGTAATCTGTGGGCAAGTGCCTGCTACTCTAGAGGCTGACCAAATTTCGGTTTCAGTACCAAAACCGACCTGAAATCCAAATTTGGTGTTTCGATTTCAGCCGAAAATACAAGTGTGTTTCGGCTACAACTGAAACAGTGCAGTCGCCCTGAAATTTGTGCAACCCCCGAACAGGAGCAGCTCTCCTCCAGTCTCCCCCCACACCTCCCCAGGGCCTACCTTACAAGCATTATTAGTGTAGTCAGGGCGGGAGTGATCCCACTCCCTCTTGCCCTTGCCACGGCAGCACTGGACCACCAATGCTGGTAAGGTACATCCTGTAAAGGAGGGAGGCCTAGGAGTGGTGGTAGGGGTCCAGGAGGAGTGACCTAGAAGAGAAATTGCTCCTGTTTGAGGGGAGGGAAGGGACACAGAGTTGATTAGAGGCAGACTGTTTTGGTTATGGTTTTAACTGAAACTGAGCGACAGAATTTGGTTGCAGGTTTGGTTTCTCACCGAAACTGAAAAAAAAAATGGCTTTGGTCAGCCTCTATGCTGCTCCCAGAAAAACCACTTCACAGGCACAGAAATATAACTCGACTATTAATGACTAACTGAGCCTGAATTAGCTTAAAAATTGGCTTAGAATCGGGGCCTTTGCTGCTTGCTGGATGTCAGCACAGGAACTTAGGAGGAAAGAACCCTTCTGGCTCTTTGCTTATCCAAGTTATTATTATGACATTTGTATCCCAAATTATCCCAAACAAGCTCAGGTTCAATCATGTGGCTTACATTCAAGAAAATACATTAAAAATATAATACAGTCAGGTAATTAATTATGAGTTCAGTGAGGGGGCTGGGGAACATATCTCCAGGCTGCCTGCTGTTAGCCAAGAATGCAAACCTCTCTCCAGGCACAGGACCCAACCCAACTCCTGTAATTCCAGGAAGGAAACCTACGTTCAAAACTGGAGCTGCTGCAGAGTGATGTGTGGTTCAAGACACAAGGACTGCCAGCATAATGGCTTTTGAATCCTAGAATCTACACACAGAGCAGAGATTTTTCACTAGGTGTCACAAAAGTGCCAGTACTGCCAAGGCTCTGATCAGAGCTCTCTCCTCTGCCATTACAGAGCTGAGTTCAGTCACACAGATTAGTGAGCATCCTGCAGTGGGGAAGACCATAAGCAGCACCATAGTCTCACCTAACATAAGAAGCAGAGAGAGGGATTCCACAGCCTGGCCTCTGCATCCTTTCCTGTGGGTATCTATCAACAGTCTAAGGGGGAGAAAGCAGAAGCAAAGAACTGACAGGCCAATGATCAGAAGCACTAGAGGCTATTAGCACCATTCTAGGCCCACATTTGCTACCACCCCATGATCAGAGCCCCCCCCCCCCCCCCAGCGTGTGACATAATGCACTTGCAGGCTGTGACTGCAAGTAGCATGCAAATGAATGCTAAACAGGTATTTTATTATTCCTCCCCAGTGATCAGTGGGCAGTGCACCAGACAAGAGAACTACCCGCAGCAAACCCTACACCAGCTTGTAGCTGGTGTTAGGGTTTATAGAATATTGGGGAGGAATGGTGAGCCCTGACCAGAATGCATTTGCATGCTAGCAGGCCCCCCCATCCCCCCAATGGAAACCCCCTCCACAGGAACCCCAAGCCAGCGACATGGTGGCTAGAGGTTCAGTGGATCTCCTATCCCTTGACCTCCCCCCCCCAACACGTTCACAGGGGGCTGGAGATCCAGTGGATCTCCAGCCCCCCCCCCCCCAGCACCCAAAAAGAAGCCCTGGTGGTCCAGTGGGCTGCAAACACAAGCCCCCCCCCCCCCCCAGCCTGGTGGTCTCGTGGCCTCCTTCCTCACCCCCAAGTGGCAGAGGAAGGAGTATACTCCCTCCTCTTTCAGCCCTGCCTAGGGCATCCTGGGATGCGCTGGGTGGGGCTTCACCACCATATAAGGGAAAACAGCCTGGACCTGTCAAACAAGTGTGAGAGGATTGTGTCTAAGCACATGCTTGCTCAGGCACAATCCTCCCACACTTTTACCCTATGCATGCTATTATCTCTGATCATAGGGGCAGTAAAGCCCCGCGCTGTTCCAGTGCTATTTTTAGAGCACTGGTTGGAACAATGTGGGGCTTTAGCTCATCTGCACCTGAATGAGAATTCATTGCCAGAGAATATGGTAAAAGCAGTTAGCTTAGCGGGGTTTAAAAAAAAGGGTTTGCATAGCTTCCTAAAAGAAATGTCCATAAGCCATTATTAAAATGGAAGAGGAAAATCCACTGCTTATTTCTGGGATAAGCAGCATAAAATGTATTGTACTGTTTGGGGATCTTGCCAAGTGCTTGTAACCTAGATTGACCACAGTTGGAAACAGGATGCTGAGCTTGATGGACCTTCGGTCTGTCCCAGTATAGCAACACTTATGTACCCCCCCCCCCCCCCCCCCCATAGTCTTCCTCATTTTTTAACCCCTCATCTCTTTTTCCTCCTCAGGTGTGTTGGAAATCCGCTCAGTAAATGTGGGTGTCGTTGCCATTAAGTCTGTGCACACAGGGCTGTTTCTTGCCATGGATAAGCACGGGAAGTTGTATGGGACGGTACGTATATCACCTGCCTCTTTCCAGTGCACACTGCTATAGCTGTGGGGAGAACGCAGGGTATCCCAAATCACAAGACTAAAGAAAGAAGGAACTGGGCTGAGCTAATCCTATTAGAAAGCTTTCAGGATCCTTCCTAGGACTGCCTTTCAATTTTACTAGCAGAGAGGAAAAAGAGCCTTTGTTATTATCATATTATTATACTTTTTTTTTTATAATACTACAAGCTGTACACAGCACAGTGTTAGGTACAATATATCTCTACCTTAAAGGGGTTTACAATCTAAGGGCAAGATGCACTAAACGAGGCTTTAACGAGCCTTTAACAAACAATTTTCCTACCCTGGCATGCATTAAAGCCCAATTTCCGACGACGGTAGCAACAAACGAAAATGGAATGCAGATGAGCAAATTGTGTAGAAACCCTATTGAAATGAGATGCATCAAAGTTTACCGCTTGCCCTAATGCTGGAAAACTACGGGAAAGCTAATGAGAGGTCTGTACCTCTCATTGGGGCTGCGCTGGATCGAAAATTTGTCAAAAATGTATGTCATATACGCCACCCGAAGACACCGTGCTGCTCACCTCCCCGTTTTTCAATCAGCTGATATCAGAGAGTGCAGTTGAAATCGTCCATCACAAAAATAGCCTTCCATTTTGGCCAAATAATAAAAACTTCCTTTTTGGCCGTGCTTCACTCAGCTGAGAGACCTGGAAGTCTCTGAGCCAATCACAGCGCACTTAACTGAGGTAAACGCGCTGTGATTAGCTGAGACTTCCAGATCTCTTAGCTGACTGTGAAGCACAGCCAAAAAAGACGTTTTTATTATTTGGGTGTGAATAATGGCCAAAATGGAAGGCTATTTTTGTGATGCACGCTTTCAACTGCACTCTCTGATATCAGCTGATTGAGAAACAGGGGTGAGCGGCGCAGCATCTTCGGGCAAGGTAATATAGGTTTGGCGATTGTGCGCATGTGTTTCCTATACCGCTGGCGGGGATTACACCAGATTAACAATACTTTCATGCATCCGACGTTTGAATACCGCGCCAAACATGTGCGTCTTTTTTTTTTTAGTGCATCCTTCGTTTTTTTCTAAAACGGTAATGACCTTTACGTTTTCATTTGTTTTACGTTTTGTTGATGCATCTTCCCCTAAGTGGGTATCTGAGGCAGTGTGTGATAGTGACTTGGCCAAGGTCACAAGTAGTAGTAGTTGCAGGAGCAGGATTTGAACCGTCATCCCTGTTTTTCAGCTAATTGCTGTAACCCAGGGGTTCTCAACCCAGTTCTAAGGACACACCCAGCCAGTCACATTTTCAGGATATGCATGACATAAATGTTCATGCACTACCCTCCACTGAACGCAAATGTATTTCATGCATATTCATAGGTATCCTGAAAACTTGATTGGCTAGATGTGTCCCGAGGACTGGGTAGAGAATCACTGTTCCAACCAGTAGTGCACATCCAAATTTAAACACATTTTCTGAGTTTGAGACAAATTGAGACTAGTTGTTTTCTGCGACCATTCTCCCTATAAACACGCTGCTAGGATTATCTGCTTGAAAATGACAGGTGCTTAGATCCAGAAATATGCAAAGTATGATGACTTATGTATGTACAGTGTGACATCAATATTCAGTCATGCACTCTCTCTGTTTAAAGATGATACCACTGCTGTCAGCACCATTGAATATGGTGCTTGTTTGCCAGCACTAAACTTTAAAAGTTACTGCTTTAACAACTGAACTCTGGTTAAAGGGTAAATAGTAACCTATAAATATATATTCTAAACTTTATTGACATAAGTATTGCCACACTGGTACAGACCAGAGGTCCATCAAGCCCAGCATCCTGTTTCCAACTGTGGCCAATCCAGGTCACAAATACCTGGCAAGATCCCGAAAAGGTTCAATACGTTTTATGCTGCTTATCCTAGAAATAGCAGTGGATTTTCCCCAAGTCAATTTAATAATGGTCTATGAACAAGATTTAAGGAACAAGAATGGTCTTGGGAAAAAAATCTTCCGAGATCAACAGCCAAACTCTCTGAATGGGAACTGGCACTGTAGCCTTAAGACTCCAGGCTCAGATCCCCCATTCTCTGGGCCACAGGAGGCTTTCTCAAGTGAGGAACCCTTGCCAGCTGAGTGGCACAGAGGATGTGCCCGGGACATAGGAGCCAAGTTTTCAAAATGATTGGGAGTACTAAACCCAATGGAAATGACCCCTCCCCTGCACACATTCAAGGACTTTGGTCAATATTGGGGGTGCTCAAGCACCCACAGTGCTGGTACCTATAGCCTGAGAAAAGGCACCCCCCCTCCAGCCTTGAGCAGACAGAAGCCTGAAAGCATACATCCCTGAATTAATAAAAGAGACAGGTTTAAAATCTACAACGGTGTGTCCCTGTAATTAAGTCTGGGTTTTAAATTAGTTACTGGAAGCACAGATCACTTGGGAAGGGCAAGTTAAATACCAGAGAAGCCTGAAAGCTTCTGACAACATGTGAATCATGTCACATAGCCCAAATATTAACTATGAATCAGGCCTTTGGTGTTTTGCATCAGCAAAGAGCATTTCCTGGCCTTTCCTGTCCACAGCGGCACCCTAACCCTCACTGTGCCATTAAATCCAAGCTCTCCTAAAAAGACAGAGAGCCAGACCAACGTGTCTCATCTGTACGGAAAGAATAAGAAACTGGCAGCCATAAATATCTGGAGACAGAGCAAGAGAAAAGAAGGGACTATCTATACCTAATTTGAAATGTACAAAGTAGTGTGTCAATGCTGTGTTTAAAAAGGGGTCCTAGATACTGGTGGATAGGCATATTTCCTATTTTTCACTGAAGGCGGGGGGGGGGGGGGGGGGAATAATTTGAACAATTGTTTACATCTGATTCTGTTGACTGTTTTTGCCTATTTTTATTAACATCGAACTTCCGTAAATCTCTGAAGACATATCTCTTTAACAAGGCCTACAAAGAGAACCCTTAGCTTAACTTCACAACTCCACCAAATTACCTACCTCAGAAAATCATCTTTCTATAACTATTTGCTTAGATCTCTCTTCCTATCTATAATCTTTTTGCATTACCAATTGTATTTGACATCCTGGAATGGTGACGCCATAACAGGTCTCTGTAAGCCATATTGAGCCTGCAACTAGGTGGGATAATGTGGGATACAAATGCAATAAATAAATAAGTTGGCCTCACCTGTGGTTTCTCCACAGCTCTGTTTCCTTTCTATCCATCCTCTGGCCTATAGAAGAAGGACACAAAGCTGTACTCCCCACCCCACCCCCTTGATTCTAATCCCTAGATCTGCTGTAGACCTGAGGGCCAGCTGATTTATCTTCTGACAAGAGCCCCTCCTCCTTTGTGGGCCAACTGTGTGGAGTCCAGGTATCAAATCTGGCTCCATGTCTGTCTCTAATGAGGCAACATTCTCAATCTAAGTGGAGCTGTGACAAAGTTATTCTGTAAAAGAAAGGCTATGTCCCCCGAAGAATCATTCTCATGTTGTGTCCCTTTCTCTCCTCTCAGAAGCTGTACAGTCCAAACTGCAAGTTCAAGGAGCGCATCGAGGAGAACGGTTACAATACGTACGCATCCCTACCCTGGAGGCACCGCAGACGACCCATGTTCATCTCTCTGAACAGTAGAGGCAGACCAAGCAGAGGCTACAAGACCAGCCGAAAACACTCTTCCACCCACTTCCTGCCCATGCTGCTTCCCCCTACCACCAGCTGACATTTCACAAGCAGAAGATTTCAAATAGTTGGGAATATTTATATTTTGTAATAAAAGTGCCAAGTACCCTGGGAGTCTACAGTGTTAGAGAGCAGGAAGCTGAAGGCTGTCTTCCCTGAGAGGTGCAGAGCCGCTGGGCTCTTCCGAGTCTGGCCAGAACATAGTGTACCTGGATTCCTGAGCACTTGTGGTTGTACTGCACAAGAAGACAGAGACTGTAATTCTATACACACCTGCTTTTCTGTAACAGGACATGAACACAGCCATGCAGAGAATGTGTGTAATACAATAAAATGCAATGTGATGTCACAGGCCAGGCACAGCTACCTCCAGCACTGCCAACAAACAAAGTAACAGGGATATATCATGCAACATAGTATGCTCCTGTGATTTATTCACAGCCTGCCCCATTCCCTCATGGGCTCAGGTGACAATTAAAGAAAACAAGCCTATCTTGCACGTACAGAGGGGTAAACCTCAGCAAGCCCCCTCCGCCAAATAGCCCTGAACATCTAGACGATCCTAAGAGGAACTAATACTTTCATTTGGTCTAGAATGACTGGGTAACCACTGACCTATACTAAACCACTAGGGCTCTCAAACAGATCGACTTTTCATGAAATTAAAGTATTCAGGCCACCGCTGCATGCACAGAGTCACTGCAGGCATTCTGAAAGCCAAATCCATTCACAGGAACAAACTCTCCTAACTGCACCCCCCCCCCCCCTCTCTTTCAGTAGGAATAGCACTAACTTCATAAGTACATAAGTATTGCCATACTGGGAAAGACCAAAGGTCCATCAAGCCCAGCATCCTGTTTCCAACAGTGGCCAATCCAGGTCACAAATACCTGGCAAGATCCCATCATCTCAATCGTGTTTCCTGAGAATTGTCTTGAATGTTAGTTAAGTGAGGTTCCAGCGTAAGGTTTGTTTAAGGTGATGGCTGACTGCACTAACTCCTATCTGGCCAGGACCTCCAAACTGCCCTGCACCCACAAGGCACAGGCCATGGCAGCACCGAGGTAGCCATTTGCATTAAAAATAAAAGGCCAGGAAGATGAAATGCAAATAAAATTGTGCATGCTGTTGTCTCTGTGTACTGCAGCTTAAAAAGCATTGCTCAGGAAAGGAGATGTTTATGTGCACCTAGAATAGGATAATCATATCGTAGATCAGCAAGTGTAACAACAACAAAAAAGGAAGCGTTCAGAAGGAAGCTAACTGGTATTATCAGCCACAGTTAATAGCAGCTGTGCCCCTGCCAGAACTTCCACCAGCTCTGTTAGTCACAGACTTGACAAAGCCAGTGTGCATCTCCCTGTGAGAAAGCTGCAAGATTAAAGGGATAAAGCAGCACCCAGAGTAACCTCTGGGTCTTATTGTTAGCTTTGAAAGAGGGACCCCTTCTTTCCTCCTGGGCATCAGAGCTGCAGGAAACCATCTTTCCCAGCAGTCCCTGTCCCAGTCACTCACTTTATAGCCTGGGAGTCATTTTGGAGCCCTATGCCCAGCAGACACATACTTGGGGAAGTCTATGAAGGCATCAAAGCCAACCCCTTCATCTCTGGCTTTCCAAAAGGAGCCAGCATCCACCAGGCCTGCTACTTAGAAAAAAGGGCACAGCTGCTGTCTTACCATGTCACACCAAGGTGTGACATCTGTCACAGAACAGCTGCACAACACAGAGCCAACCCAGAAAAAAGAAACCCAGGCCTGGATTGTCCCTGTACCCTGAAAGCACAGAAAATGTCAAGTGTGAACATTTAGAGAGCCAGATGCTTGCCTTTCAGAGGCAGATGCAGCAACCAAACGTAAAAAAATCAAAATCGTTAAAGTCCCTAACGATTTTTAAAAAACAAAGAATGCACCAAAAAAAAAAGTCACACATGCTCAGATCGGTATTCAAACGTACAATGTATCAAAGAATCACAATACACATCGGTAATCGGCCCCTAAATCATGCGCAGAGCAGCCAAGCGTTTTGCTGGCTGCTCTGCGCATGCTGCAAACGTAAAAACAAACAAACAAAAAAGCCACAACAAATACACGTGGCTACCCGGTCAGCAAAATCCCAAAACAAAGGATCGGGAGGGGGCAAGGGCGCTCATCAGGAGCGTCCTGTATGGACGGCCTTGCCCCCCCCCTCCGCTGCTCCCCACTTTCCGCCGCTCCCCCCCCCCCTCCGAAAAAGCAAAATGCTAGCTGCCCCGGTCCCCCTCCCTTCCTGTGTTCTACAGAGCTAACTCCGCCTCCCGTCATTCTTGTGCCCCGTGCCCCGCCCCCGCTGCCCCCCCTGAGGTCGACTACGCTGCTCCCCCCCCTCCACCGAGACCCCCCTCCCTATTAACGACCCGAGCAGCGCCTCTCACCTCTTTCAGAAGCGCTGCACGGGCAGGAAGATCTATTGTTTTGGTTGTAGAGTCTCCATGCGTCTCTTCTTCCCTGGCCCAGGCCCCGCCTCCTTCTGATGTTTACATCAGAAGGAGGCGGGGCCTAGGCCAGGGAAGAAGAGACGTCATGGAGACTTCAACCAACACAATAGATCTTCCTGCCCGTGTAGCGCTTCTGAAAGAGGTGAGAGGCGCTGCTCGGGTCGTTAATAGGGAGGGGGGTCTCGGTGGAGGGGGGGAGCGGCGTAGTCGACTTCAGGGGGGGCAGCGGGGGCAGGGCACGGGGCACAAGAATGACGGGAGGCGGAGTTAGCTCTGTAGAACACAGGAACAGGAAGGGAGGGGGACCGGGGCAGCTAGCATTTTGCTTTTTCGGGGGGGGGGGGGGGGGTAGCGGCGGAAAGTGGGGAGCAGCGGGGGGGGGGGGGCCAAGGCCGTCCATACAGGACGCTCCTGATAAGCGCCCTTGCCCCCTCCCGATCCTTTTTTTATTTTTTTTATTTGATGTGTTTGCTGACGTCCTTTGGACCAATCACAGCGCTTTTAGCTCTGCTAATGCGCTGGGATTGGCTCAAAGTTTATTTTTTCACTTAATGATTTTTCCTGGCACAGAGCTGTCCTAACGAGAGGTCCAGACCTCTCGTTAGTTTTCCTGCCTTTTTCCTGCGTAAAGGCAATCGGAAAAGGTTAGTGTATGTCGTTTCAATGGGGTTTTCACACTAATTGCTCATCTCCATTCCGTTTTCGTTAGCTGCTGGCTTCCTCGGTAAAAGCCCTTTGATGCATGCAACGGATCAAATTTTCCTCGTTGGAGGGTCATTAAAGGCTCATTTAGCTTTAGTGCATCTGCCTCTCAATTCAGCACCAGGGTTACAAACCTGCTAATTAAAGGGAGGAAGCAGGAGCTAGAAGCTAAGGTAATCAGTTCCAGCATCAGAGTACACCGTAACTTCCAATCTCCCACAGGGATTCAATTATTTTGTGCATTCCTAATGTAAAAAGGCTCAATTAACACAAATTTAGGCGCAGTAGTGCCACTTAACAAGTTCAGCAGTCAAATTTATTGATCATTGGTGCATTTTCCACAATAATTCAAAATTTGTTTTAGGGCATCTGGTGTTCCCCTCAAAATAGTAAAGGGGGGAGGGAAAGTGTGCAGAAACACCTCAGTCCTGATACAATGTAAACATTACCAACACAGCTCAACCTGTGCACCTTCCCCCTGCTGCTAATCAGTGTTAATCAACCCTAATTGGCACTAATTTACAGTTTAACACATAACTGCCCTTAGTCAGTTTTCTGTAAATTGAGCACACAAAATCCATAGCAAGGGAACATGGACCTGAGAGCCACATAGGAGCCAACTTTTCAAAATTATTGGGGGTGCTAAGCCAGTGGAAATAACCCCTCCCTGGACACATACAAGGAATTTTCCCACAGAGTCGGGTTCTAGGCTGAGAGGGGCAGGTCAAGGGTGTGCCTAGCACTTATGCACAGAGGTTATGGCAGGGGCGCAGCCCGACCTCACGGTGGGAGGGGGCCAGAGCCCGTTGTTGGAGGCACATTTTGAGTGCTGCTGCGCCGCCCCCACCGCCTCGCCTCCTTGCTGCTTCCCTTCACAAACAAATACCTTTGCTGGCGGGAGTCCCCAACCCCCGCCAGACGAATCCTTCTTCAGCTCCAGTCTCTGGCGCAGGCGCATTCGCTGCCTGCCTCCTGCTCTTTCTTCTTGCTCCTCCTGTGCACGCTGACGCTCACAGGCAGCGAGACCGGCACTGAAGAAGGCTTCGGTTGGTGGGGGTTGGGGACCCCTGCCAGCCAAACCTGGGGCCCCGGATGAAATTTACGGGGGCCCAGGCCCCTGTGGCCCCCCATAGCTACACCCCTGGGTTATAGAATACTAGCTGTTAGGTGCATTTACACCAGGCCTTGAGCTACTTTAAGTACTCCTTCCTAAAGTCAGGCTGCTAGTTTTGGACTTGCACTAGTATAACAGGAATTATGCACATAATTGGCAATATCAAAGTTGTGCTTGGTGCACATTGTTCTGCACCGACATTAAGCAACTTGAAGAGAATTATCACTCTATGGCATCCTGTACTCCAGGAGAAGACACCTACTCCCTCCCCCTCAGTTCTGCCAGTGCACCCCACTTTTACTATTGCAGTACCAAGACCGCTCAACACACAGCTCTGTGCTTGGCCCCAAATCATGGTTCACATAACCAGCCTCTTGCTAGTTTTCTTTCATAACTAATTTTTAAAAGTGGCTCAAGTTTCCTCCTTCTCATTTGGGGATGTCAGCCTAAACCAAACAAGTCTTTGTTGGGCTACAGTCCTCAAACTCAACTCCTGGGGTTTATCCCCATTTTAACATCCTGGGCCTGTAACTCAGGTGGAGACAGACCAGAGCTCCCTGAAGCCTGGCTCCTGCATAGGCACTGCTGTGATGAGCACGACTTTACTTTCCTGCAGCTCTAACTGACTTTACTTTCCTGAAGCTCTAACTGGGCCTTTGCAGCATTCCCAATCTCTCATGAGCAGGGGCTGGACCAATTAATCAAAAATCCAGGTCTTGAACCACCACAGGTGCCCAGTAGAGCCCCTGCACACTTATAATAAATGCCAATATTTCTCTCCAAGAAATAAACAAAACAAATTTCAACTAAAGCAGATAATACACCGGAAGTTCAGCACTGGGAGCGGTGGAAGACCCAATGCGTCAGAGTCTGAACTCATTCAGAGGTAAATTCAACATAGGTTGCTATATAAGACGCTAGGCTAGTTTTCTGTAACAGCAGAGTTGCACACCAAATCTCTTACTGAATACTAGTGCAAGTCTACAGTTACGCATCAAATTTTAGGTGTGACCACTTACACCATGTTTATGGCTGGCATAAATGGCGGAATCTAAATGCAGCAGCTGGGCGTGTAAATGTAACTATTCCATAAACTGCGCACAAGGTTACTTGAAATGCCCCCGACACACCCATTCCCCTTCCATGATAACAGCCCCTTTGCAGCTCAATTTTGAGAACACGGGTGCAAATCAGTTATGTGCACAACTGCTCATTAACATCAATTATTGGTAGTTATCTCCAAGTGCAAATGTAGCTCCAATTAGCTAATTAAATGTTATACACAACAGCCTATTCTGGAACTGGGCTTGCAATTGTATGCCTTCCTTTAGGCACCATTTAAATAATTTGGGGGACAGAGTGAAGACCCTGCTTCCTGTTTAGCTTTCTCTTCACATCCCCACTTTTCTTGATGAATTCTCCGTTGGAAGGCTGCAACAAGAATCCACTATCCTTTCTGGGAAGACCATATTGTACAGAACTTTGACCACTTAAGGTGAAATTAGATCTTACCTGCTAATTTTCTTTCCTCTAGACCCTCCAGACCGGTCAAGACGCATGGGTTATGTCCTCCTACCAGCAGAGGGAGACTGAGAAACACTGAGCTTTTGAATACTGTATATATAACCTGTGCAGTACATCCACTAGCCAGTATAACCCTGACAAAGCAGAGAAAACAAAAACACCAACTAAACCTAACAACCCCGTACGTGGACACTGCCAACTGGACACTTTCTTCATCTCTTTCATTGTGCCCTTCGTATTGTGTGTGCTTCCACAGGTGGACTAACAAACACGGTCACACCTGACCAGACTTATGAAAACAAAGTCTGAAACCATAGAAACCACACTCAACAGCTGCCAAGATAGAACAACAGACCTCCTGGCCTACAGTACAGACAGGGCGGGCCTTGACCGGTCTGGAGGGTCTAGAGGAAAGAAAATTAGCAGGTAAGATCTAATTTCACCTTCCTCCACGACCCTCCAGACCGGTCAAGACGCATGGGACGTACCCAAGCAGTAATATCCTAAGGGCGGGATCCACGTAGGCCCGAGGTCAACACTGCAGCCCCAAAACCTGCCTCGTCCTTAGCATGCACATCAATCCTGTAATGTTTAACAAAGGAATGTAAAGACGACCAAACCGCCGCTCGACAAATATCCAACGGAGGAATCATACTACTCTCCGCCCAGGAGGCCGCCATTCCCCTGGTAGAATGAGCCGACAATTCCTTAGGGACCACGCGGCCCTTCAGCAAATACGCCGAAGCAATTGACTCCTTCAACCATCTAGCTATCGTAGCTTTGGAAGCTGCCGCGCCCTTCCTTGCACCACCATGGAGAACGAACAAACGATCAGAAAGCCTATAGTGTCGAGTTCTGGAAATATAGCAGCGCAAGACTCTTCGCACATCTAACTTGGCCAGTCGACGCTGCTCTGCATCCCCGGCCAAGTCACCCAAAACTGGCAAGGAAATCACTTGATTCACATGAAACTCTGAGACCACCTTGGGCACAAAGGACGGCACCAGGCGCAACGAAACCTTCTCCTTGGAAAAGGACAAAAAGGGCTCTCTACAAGACAAAGCCTGAAGCTCCGACACCCGCCGAGCTGAAGTAATAGCC
This sequence comes from Microcaecilia unicolor, assembly GCF_901765095.1. Lineage (NCBI taxonomy): Eukaryota > Metazoa > Chordata > Amphibia > Gymnophiona > Siphonopidae > Microcaecilia > Microcaecilia unicolor. Next base: position 71,093,677 of record NC_044041.1, on the reverse strand, counting down.
ACCAAGAACACCGTCTTTAGGGACAGATCCTTATCTGAAACAGAAACCAAGGGCTCAAACGGCGGCCGCACCAAAGTATCCAAAACGAGATTCAAATCCCACGGAGGCACCATCCGCCGCCGGGGCGGGCGCAATAACTTAACACCCTTCAAAAATCGAACCACATCAGGACAAGAAGCTAACGACTTTCCCTGGAGCTTCCCACGGAAACACGACAAGGCCGCCACCTGCACCTTCAAAGAGGACAAGGCCAACCCCCTGTCCATACCATCCTGTAAAAACTCCAAGACCTCTGTCACCGACGCCCGAAAGGGAAGAACCTGCCTACCTGCACACCAATGCTCAAAAACTCTCCAGACCCGAACATACGCCAGCGAAGTGGACCGCCTACGCGAACTCAACATCGTATCGATAACTCTGAACGAAAAACCTTTCTTCCTTAACCTGTGCCTCTCAAGAGCCAGGCCGTAAGCGAGAACCGATCCGGATCTGGCATAACTATCGGTCCCTGACACAACGCCCCTGAATCTGACAACGGCAGAGGATCCGCTATCGCCAACCGTACCAGATCTCCGTACCACGGCCGACGCGGCCAATTCGGGGCTAACAAAATCACTTGTCCGGGGTGCCGAGCGATGCGTTGAATCACCCGACCAACCAACGGCCATGGGGGAAACACATACAGCAACTCCTGCGGCCACGGCATTAGGAGCGCATCTATGCCTTCTGCTCGAGGATCCCTCCGGCGACTGAAAAACCTCTGAACCTGAGTATTGCGGGCCGTTGCCATGAGATCCATCACGGGAAGTCCCCAGACCGACACAATGCGATTGAACACCGACCGATGAAGCGACCACTCTCCGGGGTCTAGAGCATGCCTGCTTAGGTAATCTGCCTCCACGTTGTCTACCCCGGCCACATGTGCCGTGGAGAGCGCTAGAAGATGAACCTCCGCCCATTGACACAACAGCGCCGCCTCCTCCGCGACCGCCTGACTCTTTGTGCCCCCCTGACGGTTGACATAAGCCACGGCGGTGGCGTTGTCGCAAAACACCCGGACTGCTTTCCGCACCAGCACACTCTGAAACGCCTGAAGCGCTAGACGAATGGCCCGGGTTTCCAAACGATTGATGGACCACTGAGCTTCTACCTGAGACCAGCGCCCTTGAGCTACCTGCCCGAGACAATGAGCTCCCCAGCCCTGAAGACTGGCGTCTGTGACGAGAATCACCCACTGTGGAGCCTCCAACGGCATTCCCTTTTTCAGATTGCCTGGGTCTAGCCACCACTGGAGACTGAGGCGTGGGGCTACCGGCAGCTGAAGGCGTACATCCAACTCCTGCGACAGAGGCGCCCACCGACTGAGAAAAGCTGACTGCAACTGTCGCATATGCGCCCGGGCCCACGGAACTACCTCTATGGTGGCCGCCATTAACCCCAGGACTTGCAGATACTCCCGGGCCGTCGGAGCCGCCTCCGACCGAAATAGCCGAATCTTACTCTGCAACTTGCGAATCCGAGGGCCCGGCAGGAAGACCCGACCGTTCCTGGTATCGAATAGAACTCCCAGGTACTCCAGCGACTGCACCAGGTGACTCTTGCCGAAGTTCACTACCCAGCCCAGCGACTGAAGAAACTGCACCACTCGAGCAGTGGACTCCTCGCTCTCCGACTGGGACTTGGCCCGAACCAACCAATCGTCCAGATACGGGTGCACCAGAACCCCCTGCTTCCGCAAGGCCGCCGCCGCCACTACCACCATGATCTTGGAAAAGGTTCGAGGAGCCGTAGCTAACCCGAAAGGCAGAGCACAAAACTGAAAATGCTTCCCTAAAACCGCAAAGCGCAGGAATCGCTGATGAGCGGCCCGAATGGGGATGTGCAGATAAGCCTCCGTCAGATCCAAAGACGTGAGAAACTCCCCTTCCTGCACCGCGACAATGACCGACCTCAATGTCTCCATGCGGAAAGAGGGACTGCTTTCAGATCTAAGATAGGTCGAAAGGCATCCTCCTTCTTTGGGACCACAAAATAGATTGAATAGCAGCCCAAGCGGCGCTGAGCGGCTGGAACAGGCACTACCGCCCCCAGACTGATCAGCCGCGCCAACGTGTCTCGCACCGCCGCCCGCTTGAGCCTCGAATGACAAGGGGACTCCAGGAACCTTTCGGGAGGCGAGCCGTCGAACTCCAGAGCGTACCCGTCTCGCACCACTTCGAGCACCCACTGATCCGATGTGATTTGGGCCCAGTCCTGGTAAAACTGACTCAGCCGAGCCCCTACCCGAACCAGGGCCTGGACCCGCACACCTTCATTGTGAATTACGCCCCGAAACCTGTCCTCCCGCGGCGAAATCACGGCCTCCTCGCCGATTCCCCCGAAAGGACTGTGTTCGCTGGAAGAACCGACCTCTAAAGGCCCCACCAGTCCTCCCGGGCCTATACCGGCGAGCCTCCTTAAACCGACCTCGGGAGGAAGAACCCCTAAACGCCGCCTTAGGACGTAAATCCGGAAGACGAGGGGCCTTGGCATCGCTGAGACCTTTCACCAACTTATCCAAATCCTCACCAAAGAGCATGGACCCCTTAAAGGGAAGCGAACAAAGTTTAGCTTTGGAGGCCGCATCTGCGACCCAACCTCGCAACCACAGTGCCCTCCGTGCCCCCACCAGCATAGCCATATTCTTGGCCGAGGCACGGAGCAAATCATAAAGCGCATCAGACAAAAAGGAGGATCCCATTTCCAATTTGGCTAATTCCTGTACCCTGGAAGTCCCAACCTCCACCGAATCATCAAGCAGCTTCTCGGCCCAACGGAAACACGCCCTCGCAACCAGCCCCCCACAAATTGAGGCCTGCAGGGCCAGAGCCGACAAATCAAAACTCCGCTTGAGGAAAGCCTCAAGCCTCCTATCCTGGGGATCCCGGAGAGCAGTCCCCCCGTCCACCGGGATAGCCGTGGCTTTTGTCACTGCTGTCACCACCGCATCCACTGTGGGAGCCCTAAAGGAATCCCTATCTTCCTGTGGGAGTGGGTACAGCCTCGACATCGCTTTAGACACTTTACAGGGAGAATCCGGCGAATGCCACTCTTGAAACACCATATCCCGGATGTCCTTATTCATGGGAAAAGACCTAGCCTGCCGCTGAATCCCCTTAACCAAGGGGTCCACCTGCCTAGCCTCCCCCAAAACCGCCTCTGGCTGTTCAAACTTAAGGGTGGAAGAGACCTGCTCAATGAGCTCCGCAAGCTCCTCCCTGTGAAAAATTCTTACTACAGAAGGATCCTCTCCAGGGACCACCAACTCCTGATCCTGAGGACCCTCAAACCCCTCAGGATCCGCGATATCACTCAAAACACCTTCCGATCCTACAGGGGAGAAGGCCTCCTCGTCGTCCCACTCAAAGCGAGGCTTCTTAGCCAGAGCCGCACTAGCCCCCTCCCCCAAAGGTGGGGGTCCCGCCTTCCAGGCTTGAAACAGGGTCCATACAAAATCCGGAGGAAACCCAACGCCTCCTGGACCCTCCGACGCTACCTTTGGAGCCGATCCGGGAGCAGCCGGGCCAAAAACAGCTGATTCCGCGGGACGCGCGGAATCCAAAATGGCGGACGTTCCCGCCAAAACTAAACTCGTCGGAACCGGCCCTGCCGAAGCTGCCGCTACTCCCGACACCCCCGAACTAGCTGGGGCCTCCGCTATTAAAACCGGGGGTGCCGCCACCGGCGAGGCCTGCTTCGGTTCGCCGCACAAGCGGCACTGACCTCCCGGCGCCTCTACACCTCGGCGCGAACACGCACGACAGCAGAGAAGTTTGCCTGCCATTACTTCAAAGCGCTGACCGATGCAAACACTCTGTCTCCCAGCTTTCCCCACAATTATCCGCTCTGCTCTCTCTCTCTCTCTCTCGTTATTAATAGCAACGGACCTGCCGTCCGTTCCTATGTAAAACAAAACTGCAGACGGCTCTTAAAGAAATATTACCAACAAAGCTGCAGACGGCTCTTAAAGAGATATTCTCAATTTCTTTTTGGCAGCTGAAAAGTGGGGGGCTCTCAAGGCTACAATCATAGAAAGCAGCCGAGGCACAAGCTGCCAGCGTCTCCAAAGAGAGCAGCACAGGGGGAGGGACCTGAAAACAGGTGTAACACCCCAGGGGGAAAAACTGGGCCCCACCGGACCCAGGGCCCCGAAGCACTTTTTTTTTTTTTTTTTTTATACCACGTACAGGGAACACTCCAAACCAATAAATATGGGAATAAGAGGAGAAAACCCCCTTAACTGTATAATCAAACTACCTCACCAGACTATTGAAGACTGCACAGGCTGTCCATCTACCTCTGCTGAGACTGAGAAAATACTGGCTAGTGGATGTACTGCACAGGTTATATATACAGTATTCAAAAGCTCAGTGTTTCTCAGTCTCCCTCTGCTGGTAGGAGGACATAACCCATGCGTCTTGACCGGTCTGGAGGGTCGTGGAGGAAAAAGTCTGTTTTGCATGTAGAAAGAGCTTTTCCAAAATGGGGTAGCCGAATACCACATGTAAGCTTTCTGGGCACATGGAGCATGTGTAGTCCATAAAATACACAGGTAAGCAAGTAGATTGTATATACAAATTAACACCTCCTTCATTGCAGATACAACTTTGTAGAAAACCTGCACACAAATGCTGCTGGCTCTAGGAGTCTGTTTGATGTAGGCACATAGCTGCTGATGTTGCATTTATAAAAACAGGTAGTTTATGGCCTTTTCTGACTACATCTGCCTCATCCCTCCACTTTATCACTTGTTTTATACCCTTTCCACATCCAATTTATAATGTAGGGATCTGTAGGTCTATTGCATTCCTCAGTCCTTAATCTGCTGTAAGTGCAGCTTCCAGAACTAGACACTCCTCTAGGTGAATTCTCACTAATAATGTATACGGGCTTATAACCTCATCCTGGATACTCCAGGGTGGCTCTAGCTTCAGGTAACATTCTTGTTTCCTCCACCCCCACCCCCACTTCCCAGCTGTTCATTTGAAACAGGATCAGAGCCCTTACTTACCCCCCCCCCCCACCCAAAAAAAAACAAACCCCAAATAGACTGACCCCTGGTCACATTTGCTAGTTATTCAAATAAATGAACAAATTTGACAGGACATGACCCTCCTGTGTATCCTCAACTGTCCTGGCCTACCTCTAGAATTCAAGCATTTCCTTCAACAGACATATTAAATATGGTAAAATGTCAGATGGCCAAGATTGTGTAAAGTACAGTCAGTATAGTATATCCTTATAATCCATAGGGAAACATTTCACTTGCCTGGTGGGTTCCAGAGCATTGCCAAATCCTGCCAGGTGGTTATTCTATGGGCTCATGTGACAAGACAAACAGTTGTCAAGGATTTGCCTGTATGCCTGTCACATACAGATATACACCCAGCCTTACATTACAGTTTAACAAGATAAGAATGCATACAAGTTCTTATAACTCTGGAATTACAGCAGGAGCTACATGAAAGTCAGCACTGGTACATAAGAAAAGCCATGCTGAGTCCCAGCAAGTCCACTGAGCTCAGCATCTATCACTGACAGCAGCTAGTCCAGAGCACAAGACCTGGCAGATCCAAAACGTAGATCCATGGCTCCTAGCTCAGCTCCAGGAATGAGCAATGGCTCTCCCAAGTCTACCTGGCTAATAATTTTTGTATAGACTTTTCCTCCACAAACGTGTCCAAACTTCTTTCCAACTTGGTTGTTTTAGTCACCTTGACCACACCACAGTTAAATGAGTTCCCTCTTCCGACTGTTTTGCCTGCCATATATCACATATGGTCACACGATTGCACTACGAGGTATTCTCACTACATGTCACACAAGAACACCTGAAACAAACTGCCAGGTTTTAATACTCCTCATAACTGCTTATGTTTCATGAATGCATCCTTGAAATGATATCTCCCCCCAAACCCCTTCCCTTTCATGATCATTCAAAACCTGAAACGCCATTAGTAAAACCAGAAAGCATTAATAGCCCAATCTATCTCAGATGAGGTACAGTGTTCAAATGTTTATTTGTTAAAAGCCTAGTTGGCAGCAGTGCTCTGAACTCAGCTCCCCCTCACATCCTGGAGCAGAATTTATGTAAGGAAATGGGACTGCCTCACCATGACCCATTAGAGCCATCCCTCCCCCCACTCCTTCCCAAAAGCAGCACAGTCAGGCCACCTATGAGAAAGGTACATCAGCTCCCTTTAGGAAGAAAATGAGAAGAAATAAAATACATGTTCATGCTGTTTCCTAACATCAGCTGATCTCCAGGAAGCAGCGGGGACAATGAATGAATGATACCTCAAAAAAAAAAGAAAGCCACAGCACCATCTGCCAGCATCTTGCACAGAACCCTGCAGCCAAACACTTCTACTGTGCACTGTCCACATTAGCAGAGGGGAGGTCAGGGAAGGTATACAAATTCCAGAGGCTGCAGCCAGCAGCAGTAACCCCTGGAGCCAGTAAAAGCATCAACATTACCCCTTTAATTTAAAAGTTAAAAACTTCAAAGCACTTTAAAAAAAATTTTGTAATTTCACAGCCATCCAGCCACCACTTCCTCCAGCACGCAGTGTTTCAGGTTTGCAGCCATAACTCCTCCCGAGTCCACATGGTGCCACAGTACTGTCACACGGCCAGTAGCTATTGTTCCAGAATGTGCCAGTGGCGAGGAAGGAAGGCCCCTGCTCTGCCTGTGAAGCTCAGTTCGGTTCTCCAGTCCCCTGTGCTGCTCATCTCAATTTGCAGAAACCAGGGAGGGAGAGGAAAGGATGAGAAGGAGGTTGTGGGGGGGGGGGGGGGGGGGGGGGGGGGCGTGGGGCAGGGAAGAGGGAAGAAAACAGGGCTGATGCGATTTCCACTTCATGAGTTATTTGCAGAAGTCTCAGTACTGGGTGAACTGGAAGAGGAAGAGGAGGAGGAAGAGGAAAAATCCATTCCAGTCAGTCCTGGGGGGTTTGTGGCTGTGTTCTGTCCACTTAAACTCTTCCGGCACACTGGACACGTGTCATGCTGTAAAGCAGGAGGCAAAGAGATAGAAAAAGCCAGGCTGAGACACAGAAATGTAGCTTTAAGAGGACATGCTAGGACTCATTAAATTATATTAGAGGGCCAGCACAGTCTCTAGGAACTGAAGCTGTCTTGTAGGTGGGTGCAATCCCTCACGCCTTCTAGCGAGGCAGAAGGAGAACTGAAGGCGCAAAGACCTCCTGCCATGCTCATTATTACAAAGAAAGTCCTATGGACTCTCGCCAGCAGCTGCTGATGGAGAAAAGCAGCAGCTAATAAGCCCAGAAAATGCCACCTGAGAACACTGCTCTCACCCTAGGACCCACCACAGGACAGGGACAGTAAGGGCAGCAGCAGTGCAAGCTTCACTCCCCTCCCCCTATACCCAACCAAAGTATGCCACCTTTGTGAGGTGGTTTAGTCAGTTCTAGTCCTTCCTTGCTACCAGTTTAGCTGGCAGATTTAAGCAATAGGCACCTTTCCCCTGGGAGTACAGGATGTTTTATTAAAAGGTATTCTCTGGCACTAGAGTCAGAGCCCACAGCCATGCAAAAGTGTCGGTGATCTGTCCTTCTGAGGAAAACTCTTGATAAGAACCACCACCAAGAACAGCCAAATTGGTGAAGTTCCAGGCAGAGGATGGCTCACCTGCTCTAGCCAGGGGACAATACAGTCATTGTGGAAAAGATGGTTGCACGGTAACTGCCTGACATTTTCTCCTACTGTATAATCGTCTTTACACACTGGACACTCCAACGCAGAACCTGCAGAATGGCAAGAGAATATGAAATAAGACCGAAGCCAGGGCTCCTCTCATCCTACAAGGAGCTGTGCAGGTGCTAACACAGCAGACGCCCCTTCCCGCTTGTGGCACCTACCTACGTGTTCTTCTGTTATCTGTACAGTTGGAAGTGCCTGGATCTTCTCCTTGTCTGCCGGAGGAGGTCCAGTGTTCTCAAATTGATTTAGTAACTGAAAAATACCAGAAAATCAAGTTCTGGATACTGTACCTGACAAGAAAAGACACATGGCCAGAGCGAGTGAGAAAGGAAGAGGTGCGACATGCAGAAAGGAGGGAAACGATCATGTGGGTCACCACACGTACATCTCTCAACCATCAGAAAGCCACGAACCCCCAGCAGCAATCTTTACCTGAGTGATAATAGCATCCAGCCCGTTGGCACCCCAGGCATAGTCCATTGGATTGGAATGTAAAACCCCCCTGAGACAGGAGAGAGAAAGCAGAATTAACACCCACTTGGGCCACAAAGGCTGGCGGCAGAAAGTCCTTAAGTCTCCTGACTCACCACGGTCCTAGTCCCAGGTTTGGCACCGCTGCTGGTGCAATAATTCCATTTACCAATTGCTGTATAATTCTGGAAGTAGCCAAAGAAAGTTCTCATTAGAAAGTAATCTTAGGTATAGATCAGACAGCAGGGTGCTGTCTCGTGGCCTAGGAACACAGTTTCCCCAAATCAATAAAGTATAGTTTATTACTGTCCAACAGGCAGATACAGAACACCACGGCATGCGACAATACCTATACTACTCATTATTCTCATTCCCACTACAAGGGTAGATCCCAACACAGAAGCCTTGCTACTTGCAAGACATTGCTCCTGATCTAAGTCAGGCAATCTGCCTTCTCACTGGTTCTCTGTATACAAGATCCCATTCTCAGTTCACCACCTCATCCTTTCCATATCCTCCCACCATTTGTAATGTATAAATAACAGCTACACAGAATATTGTTTCTTTTTATATGTTAACAAAAAGATTTAAATATAAAATCATAAATGTTCAAGGCTTGTGCAGATGATGACAGAGCCCGCGGGGAAAGGACAGTGATAGGAACAAACTTTGTCTCCATGTCATTCTCTAGTGCAGAACCCATACAGAAAAACTATAGTATACTATATGAAGTCTCTGGCCCGCATACATCGACATAGTTCAGGCTGGGATGGTGCGAATTGAAGCACCTTTCACATGTCAACAGGCCAGCAATAACCTAAATGGCTTCTGGGGAGCTGTAGTAAGCTAGAACCCTCATTGAGTCCATGTGCAACTTTTCACAGGACTGGATAGTAACTGGCCACCCTAGGCCTGCTGGAACTAATCCAACTGGTTTCTAGATGAATCTGACACTTTAACTAGTGCTAAAGGAAATAGAAGTGGTAACAAGATACACTGGAAAACAAGTAACTTACCCAAGGAACTTAACCTGCAGCCACAACTTCCAACTCTCCTAGATTTACTACAGCACAAAAGTGTCTAGTGAAGAACAACACAGACCTGGTGCTCTAGTCAAATATTAAAGAGCCTGAAAGTCAAAGGATTTATGCTCCTAAATTTTAGAGTTATACTCATAAATTAGTCTCTTTTGACAATTTACTAGGGCTGAGTGCATACATTTTTACTAAAAATTTCACTAAACTCAAATTTAGGAGCATAAAAAGCGAGTGGCAACAGGGGCAGATTTAGGGCAGGGAAAAAAAGTTAGGAGCCTAGTACTGAAAATCAGTGCAAGTTCTTTAAATTAGGTTCATAAATCTTGGCAAAAAAATAGCAGGCCTACATAAACTCCTAAATTAAGATGAATTTTCAGCTGAAAACTTCTGTTCTTAAGATTGGCTGAAAATAGGGCACAGATTTAAAAGGCTAACTTAGGAGCTCAGCATTTTCTGAATATTGGGCCCTTAGATTTTAGCTCACAGCAAATGTAAACTTTATTCAGCCTGCAGAAAAGCTTATCAGATTAAGAATGCAGGCAGCTAAAGGCCTCCTGCAGGAAGCAACTGCATCAAGGTAAAATTATGTATCATACCTGATAATTTTCTTTCCCTTAATCATAGCCGATCAATCCATAGACTGGCGGGTTGTGTCCATCTACCAGCAGGTGGAGATAGAGAGCAATCCTTTTGCCTTCCTATATGTGGTCATGTGCTGCCGGAAATTCCTCAGTATGTAGATATCAAAGCTCCATCCGCAGGACCCAGCACTTAGAGAATTACACCCACAAAGGGACACTCTGCCCAGCTCACCACCGCCGAATTGGGGGAGGGGAAATATTCCAGCGCACCATCGCCGGGGCGGTGGGCAGGAAACCACACCCGCCGACGCAGGGGGAACTGGCTTATCCTGCTACCGCAACCTCGGGAGGAGCTGGCTTACCCTAACACCGCCGAAGCGGGAGGGATATAAAGCTACCCTACAGCCGCACAAATCGGGAGGGAGCGCCGGCATAATTTAGTTATCAATCCAGCCACCGCCGAAACGGGGGGAGAGGAAGCAGCAGCTCACTGTAACACAAAATCGTCTCAACTCAAAGAGACTTCAATTGGAAGAACTTGAACACGAAGTCCTCGTGAACAGGAAATGAAGACTGAACTTGAACCTGAAATATAACCAGAACACAAACAATACAGATATCTGGGAGGGGCTATGGATTGATCGGCTATGATTAAGGGAAAGAAAATTATCAGGTATGATACATAATTTTACCTTCCCTGTCATCAAGCCGATCAATCCATAGACTGGTGGGATGTACCGAAGCAGTACTCACCCAGGGCGGGACATGGAAATCCCTGAACGCAACACTGAAGCCCCAAACTGGGCCTCGGCCCGAGCAGCCACATCCAAGCGGTAATGTCGTGAGAAGGTATGAGCCGATGACCAAGTAGCCGCTCTGCAAATCTCTTCCAAGGAGACAGATCTGGATTCCGCCATCGAGGCTGCTTGTGCTCTAGTAGAGTGTGCCTTCAGCTGAATAGGCGGAATCTTCCCCGCCGCCACATAAGCTGATGCGATCCTCTCCTTGACCCAACATGCCACTGTAGGCTTAGATGCCTGCAGACCCTTACGAGGGCCTGCGAACAGCACGAACAGATGATCCGACTTCCGGAAATCATTGGTCACCTCCAAGTATCTGATGATGACCCGTCTAACATCCAGATATTTGAGCGCAGGGTACTCCTCTGGGTAATCCTCCCTACGAAAGGAGGGTAGGTAAAGCTGCCTATTCACATGGAATCGAGAAACAATCTTGGGCAGGAAGGAAGGCACTGGGCGAATCGATACTCCTGCCTCAGTGAATCGCAGGAACGGTTCTCTACACGAGAGCACCTGGAGCTCGGAAACTCTTCTGGCTGATGCGATAGCCACCAGGAAGTCTGCTTTCAACATCAGGTCCTTCAGCGATGCCCTTGTCAAGAGCTCGAAGGGCGGCTTCTGCAAGGTCCGTAGTACCAGATTGAGATTCCACGTAGGCACTATCGAGTGCAGAGGGGGGCGCAGGTGATTAACTCCTTTGAGAAAGCGTACCACATCCGGCTGTGAAGCCAGGGAAGCCCCCTTCAGACGACCCCTGAAGCAAGCTAGAGCCGCCACCTGGACTTTCAGCGAACTGAGCGACAGGCCTTTCTCCAGCCCCTCTTGCAGGAACGCCAACACTGAAGATATTGGAGCAGTGAAGGGCGATATAGAGCCTGCCTCGCACCATGACGCAAAGGTACGCCAAACCCTGGCGTAAGTGGTGGAAGTAGAGCGTTTCCTCGCTCTCAGCATAGTGGCGATGACCTTGTCTGAGAAGCCCTTCTTCCTCAGCCACTTACGCTCAATAGCCAGGCCGTAAGACCAAAGGGGGAGGGATCCTCCATCACCACGGGACCCTGATGTAAGAGGCCCCGCTCCGCTGGCAGCCGCAGAGGGCCGTCCACCGAGAGTCTGACCAAGTCCGCATACCAGGGACGTCTGGGCCAATCCGGACCCACCAGAATCACCCAGCCCGGATGCTTTGCCACCTGGCCTAGCACCCTGCCCATCATGGGCCAGGGCGGGAACACGTAGTTAAGCTCCTGTGCCGGCCACTGCTGGAGAAGAGCATCGACTCCCAGAGATCGAGGGTCCCGTCCTCTGCTGAAAAAACGCGGCACTTGGCAATTGGCCGAGGACGCCATCAGATCCAGGCTCGGCCGGCCCCAGCGTTTCGTGATGTCCAAGAACGCCCGAGCAGACAGTTGCCACTCTCCGGGATCCAAGGTATGGCGACTGAGAAAGTCCGCCTTGACATTCATGACTCCCGCAATGTGGGCCGCTGACAGCTGTTCCAGATTCGCTTCCGCCCACAGGCATAGCTTCATGGCCTCCTTGGCTAGAGGGGCGCTCCTGGTACCTCCCTGGCGATTGACATAGGCCACAGCCGTGGCATTGTCCGACAGGACCCGTACAGGCCTCAGCACCAGTACCGGGAGAAACTCTAGAAGCGCCAACCGAATGGCTCGGAGTTCCAGGAGGTTGATGGACCATTTCATCTCTGCAGGAGACCAGAGCCCCTGTGCTGTCCATCCCAGGCAGTGGGCTCCCCAGCCCGTCAAGCAGGCGTCCGTCGTGACAACAACCCACTCCAGGGTCGTAAGAGGCATTCCTGCGGACAGCTTGCCTGGCCTCAGCCACCAGCTCAGCGCCTTTCGCACCGCTGGATCCAAAGGAAGGCGTACGGCGTAATCCTCCGAGACTGGAGTCCACCGCCGCAGAAGAGAGTGCTGTAGTGGTCTCATATGAGCCCTGGCCCAGGGCACTACCTCCATCGTGGCCGTCATGGAGCCCAACAGCTGCACATAGTCCCAAGGCCGTAGAGTAGAGGAGGCTAAGAACTGGCCCACCTGGGTCTGAAGCTTGATGCTCCGGTTGTCCGGCAGGAACACTCTGCCCACTTGGGTGTCGAATCGAACTCCCAGATACTCCAGGGACTGAGTCGGGCGCAGCTGGCTTTTCTCCCAGTTGATGATCCATCCCAGGGAGCTCAGAAGAGCAATGACCCTGTCTGTAGCTCTCCCGCACTCCGCATAGGAAGGGGCTCGGATCAGCCAGTCGTCCAGATAGGGATGGACTTGCACTCCCTCCTTGCGGAGGAAGGCCGCAATGACCACCATTACTTTGGAGAAGGTCCGCGGAGCTGTAGCCAACCCGAACGGGAGGGCTCTGAACTGGAAGTGTAGGCCCAGCACTGCAAAGCGCAGAAAGCGCTGATGAGGCGGCCAGATGGGAAAGCGCTGATGAGGCGGCCAGTAGGTAAGCTTCCTTGATGTCCAGGGAGGCCAGGAATTCTCCCTCTTTCACCGCAGCTATTACGGAGCAGAGGGTCTCCATCCGGAAGTGCCGAACTTTCAAGGCCTGATTGACTCCCTTGAGGTCGAGAATAGGCCGAGCAGATCCTTCTTTCTTTGGCACCACAAAGTAAATGGAGTAGCGCCCCTTGCCAAGCTGATCTACTGGCACCGGGACAACCACGCCCAGGCGGATCAGGTTGCTCAAAGTCTGCTGCACGGCAGCTGCTTTGACCTGAGACTTGCAAGGAGAGTTTACAAACCCGTCTCTTATGGGTTGGCAGAACTCTAGCTTGTAGCCGTCTCTGATGACTTCCAGAACCCAAGCGTCTGAAGTTACCCTGGTCCACTCGCTCAGAAACGAGGACAACCTTCCTTCTATCTGCACTGGGACCAGGTCCCCGTCATTGGGTATGCGACCCTGGGGGTGGGCTGGAGGATGAACCTCCGGGACGGTAGTCCCTACGAAAGGAATGCTGCTTGGGGGAGAAGTTCCGTTTGAAGGAAGCGGAGGCAGAGGAGGCCGACTTGCCCGGGCGATACCGACGGGCTTCCTGGAATCGGCCCTTAGAGGAACCAGGTCGGGCACTGCCGGCCCGAGTCCTGACCTCTGGCAACCTCTTGCCCTTGGACATGCCGAGCTCCGTCACGATCTTGTTCAGCTCGTCCCCAAAGAGCAACTTGCCTTTAAAAGGCAACTTGGCTAGGCGAGATTTAGAGGCATGGTCAGCAGACCAGTGCTTAAGCCATAGCCACCGCCGCGCAGAGACTGTCTGAGCCATGCCCTTGGCCGAGGCTCTCAAAACATCATACAGCAAGTCTGCCAAGTAGGCCAAACCCGACTCCAGGGTCAGCCATTCCGCCCTCCAGGAAGGGTCCGAGGGGGAAGCCCGCTGCAAAACAGTCAGGCACGCCCTAGCCACGTAGGAGCCGCAAACCGAGGCTTGCAAACTCAGAGCGGCCGCCTCAAAGGACGACTTTAAGGCCGCCTCCATTCTCCTGTCTTGGGCGTCCTTCAGGGCAGTGCCACCTTCCACCGGCAGCGCCGTTTTCTTAGTCACGGTAGTGATTAAGGAATCTACCGTGGGCCAGACAAAGGCTTCCTGTTCCCCCTCAGGAAAGGGGTACAGACGGGACATAGCCCTGGCTACTTTCAGGCTCGCCTCAGGGGCATCCCATTGCGCTGAAATTAAGGTCTGCATGGCTTCATGAACGTGGAAGGTTCTAGGAGGGCGCTTCGTTCCCAGCATAATGGCGGAGCCAGTAGAGGCTGAGAGAGAGCCTTCCTCCGGAGATGCAATCTTCAAAATGCTCATGGCCTGCACAAGCAGGTTGGGCAAATCCTCTGAGCGAAAAAGCCGTGCTGCAGAGGGGGTCTTCCGCTCCATCCGAGCGAGGATCAGTCTCTTCCATCAATTCCGCTAAGGATCTCTGGGAGAACTCAGACACGCTGCCGTCATCCACATCAGAGGAGACCGAGTCCCCCGAGGGTGGAAGATCACGACCGGGAGGGCGGCCAGCGGGGCAGGGGCACCTAAGGCGGGAAAGGCCGCCGCGCCGGAGGAAAAACCGGTGAACTCTCCCGGTTCCGAAAGGGCGCCCAAAAAGGACGACTCTACCTTCGATCCCCCTGCTTCCCCGCTAGGCGCACGAACGCGTTCCGGGGAGCGTCTTTTCGCGCCCTTGCCATCTGAGGCCATAGCCACGTGGAGACTGTTCGGGGAACCCCCTGCCCGCTAGTAAAAGGTAAAAATTACCTGCTTCTTGCTCCGAGCAGCGACGACTTCTTGCTGTTGTTTAACGGAGACAGCGGGAGGGGGGAGAAAAGGAGGGACCTGGCACACCAGGTTTGCACTTGCTCATGAAGAGCCCTCAACCCCAGGTACTCAACAAAACCTAAACAATTAGGCTTGGAGACCTAGCCAGAGCTGCTGCTGTGTGACCATACACCTGCTAGATAGAGAACATACTGGGGAATTTCCGGCAGCACATGACCACATATAGGGAGGCAAAAGATTGCTCTCTATCTCCACCTGCTGGTAGATGGACACAACCCACCAGTCTATGGATTGATCGGCTTGATGATAGGGAAGACAGTATTCCCTGAATGCTCCCTCCCCATGCAGAACAGATTCTTCTCCAAGCTTGTGCTCACCCTTCCAATGTGGGCACGCCCTCATGTCGGCCAACGGTGCGGTGGGCATAGCGCCGTGCTCTAGGCTGCCGTGCTCCGTATCTCTGCCGAGACTGTTGCTCCCTCTCTCTCCTGTTTTCTGTTTCCCTGTTGTCCTCAGACTGGTTAGTGGACCCAAAACCAGGAAATTCAAAGCTGTCATCAAAAACGCCAAATGCAAACTGCCCGTAGCCGTGTGGCAAAGTGAAGACATGCTGATCCAAATTCTGGAAATGTGAGAAAGGCAAGAGGATAATAAAATGCTAACTGGAAGTGAGCCACACTACCCTTACTGAACCTGATCCCAGATGCGCAATAAAATGCTAACTGGGGCACTCCCTCACATAGCAGAGAAGGCCAAGGTATGCCTGCTGGAACTGCATGACCAACCCTTCTAACACAGTGGGAGGCTAATAAATAGAAATAAAACAATGAAGTACAATAAAAAGGTATTACCTTATTTTTCTAACATTTTTCCTATGGGAAGGGGGAGGGGGATGACAGGGAGAGGTGGATGGGTGACAAGGCAGTATAACTTTATGGTTTGTAATGCGATAGGAAACCCAGATCCTCGTGAAGTCCTGTCCGATGGGCGTCAAAACATTTCATCATTCCTACCTTCAACGTTATGTTCATGGCTTGTTTTAAAATTTCCTCTTAGTATTCTAACCACAGAGTTACTGATGCAGTGCTCTGATCCTGAAAAATCCACATTCACAGATGGCACCTTGGTTTGCTTTGAAATGTCTAATGTGGGGCTGCCTGTACTTGCCTTTAGCATCTAGCCCTTTGGGGAGAAGCCAGAGTAGCACACTTGTATATTAATTAATGCAAAAAAAAAAAAAAAAAAAAAAAGTGAACATTTGAGGAAGAGCATGAGGGATCCCTTTATGTTCCCCATGTGAGTAACCTGAACTCCTGTGATATGTGCTGGCACAGTTTGCTACATAGCAAGGGCTAGTGCCATTTGCTTTTTGAGCTTCTGTCACGAGTGTGCCATTCACTAACTTTTGCTTCAGATTAGATGGTTCAAGGAAAGCCAGAATTGGTGGAACTGGGAATCTCTCTTTTAGCAATTAAACCTTATGGAGCAGTGGTTGCAGATTATTTTATGATTTTTCTCAGTTTTTCTAGCTCTGGATTGTATGTCACTACATAGGGCACTCGCTGTTTTTTTTTTCTAGTACTCTGGGTGCATTAAGTGAAGAGGAAATATTCCTGGAGATCATTTTGGGATTGTAGTCAGGATTTTGAGATGTCTCTTGGGTCAGAGCATACAACAAGATGGTATCTTTGTGTGGCTGGAATAACACCTCTCTGGGTTTACATGAACCTGGACACTGCATAAACAAATTTATGCTCAAAATACTAAGCGGTAACTATGACACAATCCAGGAACGTAAGACCTTTGAAGTTAGAATGATAAAATATTTTGACATCCACTAGACAGTATGTAACAAGGATCTGGATTTCCTATTACATTACAAACCATAGTTATATTGGCATGTCACGCTTTATGGTTACCCATCCACCTCTCCTTTTTCCTCTCTATCTCCCTCCCACACACCCCTACCTTTCCCTTGAGACTGTCATTGTGATGTTTTTAAATTTTCACTGTATATATTCTGATAGTTATCTTTTGCTTGTATTTGACCTGAAGAAAGTTTTCCTTTGAAAGCTTCTTTAAAAATATATTTTTAATCCAATAAAAAGGAATTGACTTATTTTTTCTCTCTTTTGTTCTTACTTTATATTATTTCTATTTATCATCTTTAAAGTGGTCTAATATGGCAATCATACTTTATCCACAATGGGAGGGGGTAAACACTCCAGAGGACAGCACTTACTTCAAACGGATACTGATTTTGATCACTGGAGTTGGTTGAGGTGGTGGAATTGTCTTCTGTATTTCTAACAAAAAACAAACACAGTCACTGCATGTGGCAATATGGTATAACTGCTCTTTTGCATACAAAAATAGTGTGCTAGAGTGGTAGTACATACCTCAAACTGAGCTCACTAACCCATATAAAGTAACTGGTTTTAGGGGTTTTTTTTTTAAGGTAGTTTAATCCTCCTAGTATAGTCACATTTCAATCAATTTTCCTGTCTTTGGCAGGTGTCAACTGTCAAGTGACAGCACATTAAAACACCCCCAAAGTCAGGAAGGTACTCTCTTTAACTTACACCTTACATTTGATTTTAGCATAAATGAAACTCATTTGTGTGGTTTAGGCTGTAGCCAGTTACCAGTGTGGGGGGTGGGGGGAAACAAAAATCAGTAACATCCTACCCACCCAGGCCCCATGGCCTTCAGTGATGCCAGTTTCACTCCCAAGCATCAGGAGAACATGTTGATGAGCTGCTGCCTCTTCCATAGACAGTACACAGAAATTACACACTGCTTGCATGCCTGTGTACACCAGCACAAAAAGGGGGTTTCAGTCACTTTTGGCTTCATGAAACACTTATTTAGATTCTGCACCAGAATTCTGGAAACAAGTCTGAGATGAGATTGCTCATGAACCTCTGCTGAAAATCAGGTTGTAAGAACAATCCACTTTCATGCATCTGTCACAAACTATAACCAAGCTTGAAAGACTGTGTCCTGGGGCCAACTGTTAATGAAGTCCAAAATTTTCCAGTTACTGGACTGCTTAATCTACTTAAAGGGAATCAGAAGAAAAACACTAGGGCATCAGAAAGCAGCAGCAGTGCCTTAATATCATTATAGTTAATGTTCTCTGTACTGGAAAATGATTTTAAGAAACTGCTGTATCCATTCCAACTTCTGCCCCAGCTCTCTGGTCATTCACAGAATCACTGGCTTCTCAATGGGTCTGAGAATGGGATATTTTATCTTGTTCACTACCTCATAGCAGTCCAGCAGGAAGCCCCCCACCTGTGTCCTCATTTCACAAAGCACTACTTATAACAGCTACAGTTTTCATTTCGCAAAAGCCTTACATAGTGGATTGTTACTTACTATAACTAAAGTACAGTTTTAAAATATTAAAGAAACTATTTCTAAGTGAAATCGAACCCTTTCTTCTTCTTTCACGTAGCATGAAATTATTTTGCACATCTCACTAGCTTCAGAAGCAGAATACTGTCAGTTTGCTTCTACCACAAATCCCCAGAACATCTACTGCCAGTCTCCAGGAAAAAGCCATTACCTGGTCTCATCTGGAAGCTCCTCAATAAAGCCAGATTCACACTGTGGACAAATATAGTCCTATGAGAAACAAACAGGGAGATGTAACAGAGGCTCCTAGAGCTTCCAGGTAATAATTAATAGAAACACATAATATGACAGCAGAGAACAACAAGGCCCACCTAGCCTACCCTTGTTGCTTCCTGAAGCACTGCAATACCCCAGTTGAATTTTATTTTTTGCTTCAATGCCTTGCAATTAAGGATCTTCAAAGTTTATCCCAAGCCTTCTTGAATTACTACTATTTTTGCCTTCTTCACCTCTTATTGGAGGCTGTTCCACGCATCTACAACCCTTTGTGGAAAGAAATATTTTTTAATGTTGCTCCCAATTCTATTTTCAAGCCTCATCGCACCCTTTCTTGTTCTATAGCTTCCTCTTCTTTGAAACCTGTTTGATTTTCACACATTATGTATAACCTTCAGATATCTGCCCATCTGTACATCTCTTTCTTTCTCTTCTTGATTATAGATAGCTAAGTCCCTTAAGTCTTACAGCTTTTGGTGCAAACTCTGCCCCCACTTTGGTCTGTCACCCTTTGGTCTATATTCCAAGATATGGACTCCAAAATTGGATATAATACTCTGGATCAGGTCTTGACAAGTTTTCTCTGAATCTAGGAGCCAGAGCTGAGGCCTCTTTCACTCCAATCTCCACACATCAAAAATTGTTGGTGAGGAAAGAGAAACAGGGAGTTAGAACAATATCCTCCCCCTGAGGACTGCCACATTTCTTTTAGAATCCAATTTACTAAAGCTGTTTCCCCATTCTCTAGCTAAGGAAAAGAAAGTTTTATACATCAGGTCCTTAATACACCACTGCAAGGCATGGGCAAGGACACACAGTTAGCAATCTCCATTTTCCTCCCCATCACTCTTTCAATCCCAACCCTATTCACAACACTCCCTCTTTCAAATTTCCTTTTTTTCCCAGCAGTGTCCCTCTTTCAATCCCCTCATCTCAAGTCTCTCACCCACCTGCTTTCCCCTCTTATATCTTTCCTCATCCCTAGCAGTCTTCACCCCCTATCCCATAACCAACCCTCTTCCAATATTGGTATACCGCCAAAGGCAGTGCCATCATGGTGGTTTATAAAACAATATTAAATATAAACAAAACAGAAAAACAAATACACTCCTGTTCATAGTAAAGATAATAGAGATAAAGGAAGTCTTCAGCCATTGGGTCAAGTCACCACACCATTACATAACCACTAGGAAAGTTTTCAGACCTCTCTTGAATGCCTGATATGAAGACTCTAGGCAAAGATAGTGTAACAGGGAATTCCAAAGGGTTGGAGATGGGACACTAAATATACAATCTTGAATGGTATCAAAACAAGTGTGATGGAAATGGTATAACTAAACTATTTTATTGTGAAGAATGTAACATGTGTGGTGCTAAGGTATCAGCAATTGGGCTAGAAAAGCAGGTAGTCCAGAGTAGTGTACTGAATGATTTAGTCTAGAAATCTTGAATGTAGTATGATCCAGGATAAGCAGGCAATGCCCTTTGCATAGTAATGGTGCCACAAGGTCACATGTGCGTTCCATTAACAATTTTGACTGTCATGTTTTGGATTAATTGTAGGTGCTTTAAGTTGCCAACCATCTCAAGCTTCTTTCCCCTTCTCACCTCGCTGTGTGCTTTGCCTCTCTACCACATCGCTGTCCATCATGGGGTGCAGGAACTTATGAACTAACTTCAGGGTGTAAAGCGTGGAAGTTCCTGCCCTGCACAGCTCAAGTTCACTTAAAGTCATATGGTGTAAAGGAGATCATTAATGTTTCAGTGGGTAGTGACATGAAAATTCCATATGCCAGGAGACATTTCTAGTCATCATGGTGACCTGATGCCTGAGATTTGTTGACTTATGTATAGGTTGAGATCTCAGCTACAGCATATGTAATATAGCTTTCTTTTTGATCTGAGATTTTATTGCACACCTTTCCAAATCCAAGTTTGGCGAGTTATGCAGAGATATACAAGTTATTTCCCTGTCCAAGGGCTTAAAATCTAGATGGTTCCTGAGGCAACAGTGGGTGTCTTGACTTTTGTCAAGGTCATGAGGGGTGTTAATTGGAGAAGCTTCCCCAACCACTGCCGGTTATGTCTCTCCCTATGGAGCCTAACATCCTACTTGCTTTATCCCGCTGTTTGGCTATTTTGAGATTATCAAACTTCATCATCCTAATTTTCTTTCTTACTCAGTACATCACTATCTCCCACCTATTTTCCTTAGACATCTTCACTTTTGTTTTTGCAAAGAATCTGACCCACCAAGCACTCAGAATTCCCCATGCTCTCAGATGACGTCTCATTCTGTTTGCTCCTTGCTGCTTTACTTCTCTTTGCGAACGTGAACTCCACTCACATAAAAGCAGACACGGTTTCCCTATGTCTGCACAAATCCTTATCCTAACAGACCTGACAGCAGCGCGGTTCTCCGCGCGGCTTCCCAGAGAAAAGACTAAAGGAAAATGAGCTTCAGTGCCCATAACAGCAGAAACAACACGACCCCCAGGCCCAGAACTGTGCCTCTCCTCAATCAGTTTCACTCTCTTCCCCCTCTCCTCTTTCTCCCTCCCTCCTTCCCCGGCTCTGTCTACTTCTCTCCTCTCGCAGAACAGAATTCTGGTTGGCGACCACTCTTTCCCCCCCGTACTGTGTCCGTCCGCCTCTCACCGGCAGTCGCGGGAAGATCTCGGCCGAGCAGCAATGACAGAAATATCGTCCAGGCCGCGGGGAAGCCTCCGCCATGATTTTTCCTCCTCTGTTGCTGACGCACAATGACGTCACGACGCTTCACCCTACGGCAAACATGAGGGGCCAAACAGAGGCGAAGTGGGGTGTGGCGTGACAGAAAGCACGGAAGATGTGGGTGGGGCAGTGGCAGCTACCTTCTGGGGTGTGGTCTCTACTAGGTGCTTTTTAGGATTTGCCAGTCTGCTCTGCAGAGCTGAGATTCCCTCCGATCTCGGGCAGTAAGAGTTCTGGCAAACTCTAGCTAGGTCGAGCAGGGACTATTTTACATATCTGTGCACAGTGCTTAGTGTGTCTAGTAGTCCTATGAAATCATAAGTTATTTTTAGCCACCGTGAGCAATTTTCCCGAAAAATTACTCCTTTAATGCTGTTGAAAGCAAGTCCAAACGATCCATATCAGAAAAGCAAAAGGCCGACACCTGTGCTGTGGCGGAATTTGTAATATAGACGGGTGCCATTAGCTTCCACATCTAATTTTTTTTTTTTTTAGGAACGTCCTGATGAGTTGGATTAGTGGTCCTCAAGCCAAACACTGGGTTGTATGCGTTCTTAACAGTGATCAGTGGCCCACTTTTCTTCCTGATCTGAAACTACCAGCCTAATATATATGTCTGACCTCATAGACCTGCCGACCAGAAACTCAATCAGATCATCACAGATCTTTTAATCTCCGCCATCCCAGTTGCAAAGGACTCAAATACAAATCCGTTCATGGATCCAGCTTTTCATATATAAATACTCAACTCTGGAATGCACTCCCAAAGGCCGTGAAAACTACGTTCCACCCCCTCAACTTCCGGAAATCATTAAAGACTTTCCTGTTTGAAGGGGCACAGCCTAATGATCCAACTTAAATACCTGAATCCAACAACTCAAATTGACCCAAATGTGATATGAACTTAATGAACGTTACATAACCGTACTCTCTATGTTTTCTAATTTCTCTGTACATATTTATTTCATTTAGCAACATCACTCTGGATTTGTTTTCTTAACTTAGGAGGCTTTGCCTCATGGTGCTATTTTAGCCACATTGAGCCTGCAAATAGGTGGGAAAATGTGGGGTACAAATAAAAGGATTTATACATTTGGTAGCAACCCTATCTGCAAATTTTCAGCTGAAAATTCTTACAGACCACCCTAGCACTATCCTGAATATCACTGGCTACCCATATAGTGGCAGGGCTTGCTGCTCAATAGTATATTCAGTGCCACCACTAGTGCAGCTATGGATCACAAGTTTGTGGGCCCCTGGACCAACTAGCACATAGGGCCCCCTCCCCCTTCCAGGCCACAGCTTTCAAGTACATCATTTTACTATCCATCACACAAGGAACATGATATACATGCAACTGTGCAAGTGTTTTAAATTTATACAAGTATGCATATAACATCAAGTTACTTGTTAATATTATAGGATATTGACATGAGCATCAATAAATGGTAAATGTCAGGGTTTCAGCTGAGTTTAGAAATAGATTTATCATGTTCCTGAAAAACACAACCACTGGATTGTACCAGCCCGCCTTGATAATGAGAAGGGTCCCTGGGCCTGAGCCCAGGAGGTCCATATGGTGATCCGTTCCTGATTAGCACTCATTTGCATCCACCAATTATGAAATTTCCAGAGGACATCACATGATAATGATATTTCCAATTAGTGGATCCCATTCAAGTTACTGGCATCCACTCAACCTCTGAATTCATTTTATGTGAGATAGCTATATTTAATTTAAAAATAAATAATCGCTCACAGTAGTTAAGAAGACTATTGCAATCTCTTCCTCACCAATGCAGGTTCACTTACACAATGACCCACCATGTTAAATCCCAAAACTATGTCTGCTTCCAAGCAGATTTCCATTGTAGTGGCCAATGGCATCTAAGTCCATAATCGACTGCAATGCTCAGTGCAACGAACTTTAAATTCTCATTGAGTCTGACCCGCTTAAAGTCATGGACAGAAGTATTTAAATACTTAAAATATTTTAAAAAGGAACGACGACTGAGATGATTAAATTTGTAGATGACACAAAACTATTCAAAGTTGTGAAAACACATGCAGATTGTGAAAAATTGCAGGAAGACCTTAGGAAACTGAAAGACTGGGCATCCAAATGGCAGATTAAATTTATTGTGGACAAATGCAAAGCGATGCACATTGGGAAGAATAATCCAAAATATAGTTACCTGATGCTAGGGTCCATCTTAGGAGTCAGCACTCAAGAAAAAGATTTAGGTGTCATTGTAGACAATATGCTGAAATCTTCTGCCTAGTGTGTGGCAGTGTCCAAAAAAGCAAACAAGATGCTAGGAATTATTAGGAAAGTGATGCAAAATAAGGCCAAGAATATTATAATGCCTTTGTATCACTCCATGGTGCAACATCAGACTGAGTATTGCGTTAAATTCTGGTTGTTGTATCGCAAAAAAAACACAGCAGAATTAGAAAATGTTCAAAGAGTGACCAAAATGATAAAGAGGATGAAACTCCTCCCATATGAGGAAAAACTAAAGAAGTTAGGGCTTTTCAGCTTGGAAAAGAGATGGCTGAGGGGGGATATGATTGAGGTCTATAAAATCCCGAGTGGTGTAGAATGGGTAGAAGTGAATTGATTTTTTCACTCTTTCAAAAAGTACAAACACCAGGGGACACTCAATTAAATTACATGGAAATACTTTTAGAACAAATAGGAGGAAATATATTTTCACTCAAAGAATAAGCTCTGGAACATGTTGCCGGAAGATGTGATAACAGCAGTTAGTGTATCTGGGTTTAAAAAAAGGTTAGGACAAGTTTTTGGAGGAAAAGTCCATAGTCTGCTATTGAGATAGACATGGGGGAAGCCACTGTGTGCCCTGGGATTGGTAGCATGGAATGTTGCTACTAATTGGGTTTCTGCCAGGTACTTATGACCTGGATTGGCCACTGTTGGAAGCAGGATACTGGGCTAGATGGGCCATTGGTCTTCCCCAGTATGGCTATTCTTATGTTTTGAAAATTGAGCTTATTGTACACTACAGAACACCCAGTGCAGATGTTTTAATTGAACATTAACATTTGCATACCATGAATGTTAATGTACCAATTTTCCATGTCAATGCATTCATAAACAGTTCTCTCAGCATGATATGGGTTGCTATGCTGAGTAATATGGGAGAGGCACCTTCTGAGTGGGTTCAAGTTTTCATGGTTTTTCAGTATAGAGCAAATCCATCTCGGACTATGGGGGGGGGGGGATTCATCAAGCAGCATTAGGGCCTTCGCATGTGTGTTGAGGCCCTAATGCGCATTAAGGAAACTAAAATGTGCACAATGCTAAGAAGCCCATAGGGGTAAAATGGGCTTCTTAGCATGCGTTAAGGCCTCAGTGGTGCTTGATGAATTCTTCCCTAAGTGTAAGATCTGACTCTTGAACTGAGATTGCTCCCTTCTGGATCTTTTACCTGAAATTGGCAAACCTGTGTAATATGGAGAATTAATTACCTCTCCCCTTCCCCTACCTCCCCCCCCCCCCCCCCCCCCACACACACACACACTGGGCACACAGAAACATTTGGATATTGGCAAACCTCATCAAAATAACATAAAAAGAAAACTTGCTCTAGACCCCATTTGGGGCATTAGATGATTTGGACACTGTCCAAAAGAGAATTAAATTTACTGTAAAAAGAAAGTCACTATTGAATGCTCAGCTATAGGTATCAGTCTGTCATCTCCTTTAGACACATTGGATTACGGATATCAGACACAAATATGCTAACAGTTGTGCAGACTTGGGCTCTCTGCTCTGATATGCAACATGCAAAAAAGTCCATACAAAATTTAGGATATATTTAAATTCCTTTCTTTTTTGTTCTGGGGTTACAGAGCTATTTCATTGCTGTCATCAGTGCCAGGGAGGTTATCCAATCTGGAACCTGGCACAATACTCATACTAGTTGGCTTACATAGCAAGGAAACTGGATCACAGAAAGCAGAAACAACTGAATACTTTCTCATAGCACGTAATGCAAGAACAGCCTACAGTATAAGGCTGCATTAAGAGCTGTAGGTGCAGGTCAGTCATGTTGGTAGACAAGAGGAGAGCAAGAATCTATCTGTTGTGCAGGGCACATGAGGTAAACTGTGGGGGAAGGGGTTGCACAGGTGTATACATAGTATCCAACCTATGGTGCTCAGAGGGGGTCCCAGAGCTTATCAGTTTCCAGTTCATCTGATGACATTGCCAGTGTGTGGCCCATTCATCCTGCTTGTCCATGGAGACTGCAAGAATAGCCTATAGTATAAGGCTACCACCCTGCTAAGCCAGGAACTAAAGGAAATAGACAGGGGGCCAGGTATAATGAGAAGTGATCTACAAGAACTAGAAGCCTGCTCAAATAATTGGCAGTTAACCTGTAATGCAAAGTGCGGAGTGGTGCATTTGGGGTGCAGAAACTGAAGGGAGCTATGAGCAATAGGAGGGAGGAGTGGCCTAGTGGTTAGGGTGGTGGACTTTGGTCCTGGGGAACTGAGTTCAATTCCCACTTCAGGCACAGGCAGCTCCTTGTGACTCTGAGCAAGTCACTTAACCCTCCATTGCCCCATGTAAGCTGCATTGAGCCTGCCATGAGTGGGAAAGCGCGGGGTACAAATGTAACAAAACAAACAAACAAGAGGTTGATTTGCATGGACCAGGAGAAAGACCTTGGGGTGATACATTCTGAGGATCTCAAGGTAGTAAAACAATGTGACAAAGGGATGGCTAAAGCTAGAAGGATACTAGGCTACATGGTGACAGACATAAAGAGCAAAAAGGTGGAGGCATTAATGCCCCTGTACAAGTAATTGGTGAGCACCATTGAAGGAAGTGAAACTAGGAAATCAAGTACGCTAGCGTTTAACTATAGAAAAGGTGATTACGACAAAATGAGAAAAATGGTGAAAAAAAGACTGAAAGGAGCAGCTCACAGAGTAAAAAACTTGCATCAGGCGTGGATGCTGTTTAAAAACACCATCCTGGAGGTTCAGGACAAATATATTCCATGTATTAGAAAAAAGGGAAAAAAGACTAAACGTCAGCCGGCGTGGCTAAACAGTAAGATAAAGGAAATCATTAGAGCCAAAAAACAATCCTTCAGAAAGTGGAGAAGAGAACCAACTGAAAGTAACAGGATAGATCATAAGGAATGCCAAGCCAAATGCAAAGCGGAGATAAGGAGGGCAAAAAAGGACTTTGAGAAGAAATTAGCGTTGGAAGCAAAAATACATAGTAAAAATTTTTTTAGATACATTAAAAGCAGGAAACCGGCCAAAGAGTCGGTTGGGCCGCTGGACGAAAATGGTGTTAAAGGGGCGATCAAGGAGGACAAAGCCGTAGCGGAGAAATTAAATGAATTCTTTGCTTCGGTCTTCACCGAGGAGGATTTGGGGGGGACACCGGTGCCGGAAAGAATATTTGAAGCGGGGGAGTCGGAGAAACTAAACAAATTCTCTGTAACCTTGGAGGATGTAATGGGTCAGTTCAGCAAGCTGAAGAGTAGTAAATCACCGGGACCTGATGGTATTCATCCCAGAGTATTAATAGAACTAAAAAATGAACTTGCGGAGCTACTGTTAGAAATATGCAATCTGTCCCTAAAATCGAGTGTAGTACCGGAAGACTGGAGGGTAGCCAATGTTACTCCGATTTTTAAGAAGGGTTCCAGAGGAGATCCGGGAAATTATAGACCGGTGAGTCTGACGTCGGTGCCGGGCAAGATGGTGGAGGCTATTATTAAGAATAAAATTGCAGAGCATATACAAAAACATGGACTGATGAGACAAAGTCAGCACGGATTTAGTGAAGGGAAGTCTTGCCTCACCAATCTAATGCATTTTTTTGAGGGGGTAAGCAAACATGTGGACAATGGGGAGCCGGTTGATATTGTATATCTGGATTTTCAGAAGGCGTTTGACAAAGTGCCGCACGAAAGACTCCTGAAGAAATTGCAGAGTCATGGAATCGGAGGTAGGGTATTATTATGGATTAAGAACTGGTTGAAAGATAGGAAGCAGAGAGTAGGATTGCGTGGCCAGTATTCTCAGTGGAGGAGGGTAGTTAGTGGGGTCCCGCAGGGGTCTGTGCTGGGTCCGTTGCTTTTTAATGTATTTATAAATGACCTAGAGATGGGAATAACTAGTGAGGTAATTAAATTCGCCGATGACACAAAATTATTCAGGGTCGTCAAGTCACAGGAGGAATGTGAACGATTACAGGAGGACCTTGCGAGACTGGGAGAATGGGCGTGCAAGTGGCAGATGAAGTTCAATGTTGACAAGTGCAAAGTGATGCATGTGGGTAAGAGGAACCCGAATTATAGCTACGTCTTGCAAGGTTCCGCGTTAGGAGTTACGGATCAAGAAAGGGATCTGGGTGTCGTCGTCGATGATACGCTGAAACCTTCTGCTCAGTGTGCTGCTGCGGCTAGGAAAGCGAATAGAATGTTGGGTGTTATTAGGAAGGGTATGGAGTCCAGGTGTGCGGATGTTATAATGCCGTTGTATCGCTCCATGGTGCGACCGCACCTGGAGTATTGTGTTCAGTACTGGTCTCCGTATCTCAAAAAAGATATAGTAGAATTGGAAAAGGTACAGCGAAGGGCGACGAAAATGATAGTGGGGATGGGACGACTTTCCTATGAAGAGAGGCTGAGAAGGCTAGGGCTTTTCAGCTTGGAGAAGAGACGGCTGAGGGGAGATATGATAGAAGTGTATAAAATAATGAGTGGAATGGATCGGGTGGATGTGAAGCGACTGTTCACGCTATCCAAAAATAATAGGACTAGAGGGCATGAGTTGAAGCTACAGTGTGGTAAATTTAAAACGAATCGGAGAAAATTTTTCTTCACCCAACGTGTAATTAGACTCTGGAATTCGTTGCTGGAGAACGTGGTACGGGCGGTTAGCTTGACGGAGTTTAAAAAGGGGTTAGATAGATTCCTAAAGGACAAGTCCATAGACCGCTATTAAATGGACTTGGAAAAATTCCGCATTTTTAGGTATAACTTGTCTGGAATGTTTTTACGTTTGGGGAGCGTGCCAGGTGCCCTTGACCTGGATTGGCCACTGTCGGTGACAGGATGCTGGGCTAGATGGACCTTTGGTCTTTCCCAGTATGGCACTACTTATGTACTTATGTACTTATATAAAGTGGTCTCCATTAGAAGATATATGAAGTCCTATGATACAGACTTCTAAATCCTTGAAAGGTGTGTATTGCTTCGGTATTGCAGCCTGCTCACTTGTTCACCACAGACTGCTCACAGAATAAAATACTACAGATTCGTATTGGGTAAATGAAACTCTTTATTTGCACTTTAATTGGAGAGTGTATAAGTCATTATTGTTACTGCATCACAATGATTAAGAAATACACACACTAATCTAGTACATTAGGAAAGCTATAGAAAAGTAAAAATAAGAAAGATATTTTTATATATATACATACATCATCATCACTGATCAGGAATTACATCATTCAGGCCCTTATCTCATCAGCTGGGAGGCCCATTGCAGCGAAAGCCTGAAGCGTCCAGACCAGGAACAAGTCTTTTCTGCACGATGCGTCCACCCACAGAATGAGCCCCAAGGCTCTGCTGCAAAAGCCCCCTTTTTAAGCTAAAACTTATCCAGAAATGTGCATGGGGATGCCGTCATAC
Organism: Microcaecilia unicolor; assembly: GCF_901765095.1. NCBI lineage: Eukaryota > Metazoa > Chordata > Amphibia > Gymnophiona > Siphonopidae > Microcaecilia > Microcaecilia unicolor. Next base: position 71,064,694 of record NC_044041.1, on the reverse strand, counting down.
TCTCTCGGCTCAAGAAAACAAACCACTGGCCAGGTGAATTATTTACCAAACCTCAAGAGTACCCGCCCCCCTTCTGCACAAGCTGGCTTCAGGGACATACATTGTTCTTAAGAGGTGCCTTATCTCATACATTGTTCTTGAGTGTGCCTTATCTTATACCAGCTTGTTCTTTGAGATATACCAGGAAAGTCACTTTTGGGTCAAAGACAGGGGATTTTAAAAATGAATTATCGATTAAAGCAAGACTGAAAAGCAATTTTTAATATTTTCCATCACAAGGTGTTACAGAACCAACAAGCCTCTTACATTGAGAAGCTTAGAACGAGTATATTTTATGAGGCTACAAGGAGGTAGCGTCAAAAGCAACATCAAGAATTGTTTTATCATAGAAAAGGTGATGGGTGCCTGGGATGCCCTCCCAAAGGAAACAAAAGAAGTGCCAGAATTCAAAAAGGAGTGAGATATTCTCATTGGAGCCCAAAACCAAGCATGTTGCACCTCAGCTCAAAACAGCTGTGAAATGAAGGTTATGCTTATCCCAAGAGACCATGGGAAAAGTAACCTGTACTGCATGGCAGGTACTGCTCTGGTAACCCTTCTGGGCAGACTGGAAGGACCATATAGATTTTTATCTGCTGCCTGTGTTACTATGTAAAATGTGCAGAGCTACAGCAGGGGGCAGCCTTGTCTGAGCTTTTCACAATAGACTGAGGAAATCTGAATCACCTAAAGATTGCTCTTTCTCACCATTAATTTAACTAAGCTTAATAGATCTTAGCCATTCCTGAGCATTTATCTCTCAGCCTGTTTTAAACAGGAACCTTAGTTCTCCCTGGTTAGAAGGAAAACTAATGTTGTTTAAAAATGGTCAATCTACTGCATTAGTCTAGAATACACCTGATTTGGGGGCAGTAAGAAATCTGGCCCACTGCAGTCTGCAAAGTTCATGTGCTCCATCCTTGAATAATTTGTGTACTGGTTCTGTAAATGGTTTCTCCAGCACTGAAATGGCTGCAAGACCTCAGCCTCACTAAAGGGAAAGGGGGGGGGGGGGAGGGAATGGAATTTGATATATAATACCGTCTTTCTGTGGTTACAATCAAAGCAGTTTACATATTATATACAGGTACTCATTTCTGTACCTTGGACATTGGAGGGTTAAGTGAGTTGCCCAGAGTCACAAGGAGCTGCAGTGGGAATTTAACCTAATTTCCCAGGCTGTTGCACTAACCATTAGGCCAGTGGTTCCCAAACCTGATCCTGGAGGCACCTCAGCCAGTCAAGTTTTTGGGATATCCACAATGAATATTCATGTCAGAGATTTGTATGCACTGCCTCCACTGCATGGAAATCTCTCTCATGAATATTCATTGTGGATATCCCCAAAACCTGACTGGCTGGGGGTGCCTCCAGGATCAGGTTTGGGAACCACTGCATTAGGCTACTCCACATGAAGAAATACTCTACAGATACTCATTAAGGGAAGCCTTGGGCCTGAGAAGGGACCAGTGTAACTAAAAGGTCTGAAAGTGGACTATAGGCAGGAAAGCAAAAGGCCTCATTCTCTTTTTAGACCTATTTCTCCATTCTCCCTGCCATACAATTCACATTGAGACCCACTACACCCTTTCCCCATCTGAATATTCACCTAGCTCCCCACACCAACTCCTCTTTCATATTGTATCAGCCTTGGGTTCTTCATCCATTTCTCTGTGCAAATCTAATTCTGCCTAAAAACACTCAGCCCTTCACTTCTAATTATTAAATCTGATTGCTAAACACAAGGCTTGCATTACAGTAACTGCATGAAGGAATTTCCAGCTAAAGGGAAATGTGCCCCTCCCCCCCAGGAAGCTCTGGAACTGTTCATATTGGCATACAAATAGCAGATTTTTGAAGGGGCCACACAATGTAGATGGATCTGGATTTGATTTCTAACTCAGGTATGCTGCTCTCAGCCCCTGTGGAGAGGGAGTCTCAGCCATCACAGTAGTGACACCCAGTAGCTGTATTTAGAAGGGTGAATAACCAATCTGGAAAGAGGCCTAGTGCACAGCTCCTAGGCCAGGACTGTTCCTGCAGTGATCAGGCTGAGTGAGGTAGGTGGGGTGGGGGGGAGAAATATAAGGGAAAATGCTTGGACATTTATGAATTAAGGCTCAGGGTGCTAGATCCCACCAGAAGGTCAACAAATGCAGGAGGAAATTTCTGGGCCCCTCTCTCCAAAAGGCAAACAGCTAAGAGTTTCCTTTCAGTTACACACACTGAGTCATGCACTTGTAATTGGTCCCATATTTCACAGTGCTGTTACTCTTCACAGTCTCTTACTGTTTTCATGAACCCTGGTGTAGGAAAGCTCTCTTCTTTCTGACAGAGTGTCTCATAGTGCTGTCAAGAATCTCTCTGTCTCCTCTCATCCTCTCTTATCATTAGCAGGCCTGGGCTGTTTGCTCATGTGATCAGATGACCCTATAACTGAGGTACTTCAATAATTTTTCTAGGAAAAGGAGAGTTGCACTGTTGTGGTTGCCTCTCTCTGAGGTAGAACTAAGAAAATAGCAGGGCTTTGGGTGACCAGAGCACACTACCCCTCCAATCTGGTTCTTTATCAGTTCTGAAACTGCAGCTTATACCAAGGATACATGTGTATTGTGGGCTACTTTGAGACACAAACCAAGGAGAGCTAAGTGGAGGATTAGCCTAGTGGTTAGAGCAGTGGGTTGACAACTGGGGATGGGGAAGCTTAGTTCAAATCCTGCCTCTGATCCTTAGGATCTAGAGCAAATCACTTAACCCTTCAATGTCTGGGGTGTACAATTAGAGGGTCAATATTCAAAGTAATTTAAACAACCCTTGGATATTTAAATCACTTGTCTAGGACTAACCAGGGATAATTACTTAAACAGACAGTGCTGCTGGAAATGTCCAGCACCTAAGCATTCTCATTTATTGGGATGTATTAACCGCCTTTATGAAGAGATTCACCCATGGCAGTGTACAGCAGGTACAGTTTAACGTAAAAATTTTGTTAACAGCATAACAATAGCAAAATCACCAAGAACAGAAATACACTAAATGAGATAAACTTGAAAACAGTAAGTTGAATCCTAATAATAGAACTACCATGAAACAGTATAAAAATATACACATTTAACAGCACTGAAATTCAAATACTAGAGGCATAATATAATGTTAGCATAACACTATGTTATTTATGTTATGTTCCATGTTTGTTATCGTGTATGTATGCACCTTAACGCAATACTATTTGTAAGTCTGTTACCCGGAAATGGCAACCGCCATTACGGCAAATGTAAGCCACATTGAGCCCGCAAATTGGTGGGAAAATGTGGGATACAAATGCTGCAAAATAAATAAATAAATACTAATGATACACCTAATAAGCATGCATTAGACATTCAGCTAACATAGATATGGTGCTAAATCATCTGTCCTATCCTGTAACGAAATGGCATTCTTTTCTTTTTATCTTATTTGATTTTAATGTACATCGCCTTGTTATTTTCTTGAGGAAAGGCAATTCACTAAAACCAGCTACTTTGTGGGCATTCCAGGGGCAGAGTCAGCACTTAGCAGCTTAAGTGCTGATATTCATTGCTTAACTGGCTAGGATAACCCCATAAATAGGACTACATGAAACACAGGCCTATCTTTATGTAGTTCATCGTAGCTGGTAAATGCTGAATATCGTGTTTAATCAGCTATGGTTTATCTGGTTGTGTATGGTCCAGCATTGAATATCCAGGAATAAAGGCAGCTGAATATTGGGCCCTTAGATTATAAGCCCTGTAAGGATAGGGAAATGCTTAGCATACTTGAAGGTAACTCACCTTGAGCTACTACTGAGAAGGTGTATGAGCTAAATCTGTCCAAAGTCAACCTGTGTCCTGTGCAGCCTTTGTTCTATCTGGCTGTTTTGCCAGCAGGGCACCTCAGAACTCTTTACAAAACCCAGATTAAATATAGGTGTCTTTTGAATATGTCTGTCTTCTTCTCCCCATCTTCTGTATGATGTTAGAATGTGGACTGCAAGCTTCTCCCTTTCAGGGAGCTCAGATTTCTCTCTGCAGAGGAAGGAACGAGATGCGTGGGACAGTTCACAGTCCTGGGATGTGATTTAAGGATACTGGATAAGTCTCTTCCTTTGCCATTTGGTTTTGCTTTTACTCAAATCCAACCCAGATTTTTCAGCATGTTTAGAGTAGACCACCCAAATGCACAATGACCTGCCAAAGGAGATCTTGACTGTGAACCCAGGAAAACAGAAAAGAGGCTTTCTCCTGTGTTGGGTGATCAGCTGAGGCATCCAGGCTACTAGCATAGGTTTACAGATTTGCCCAACACAGGATAGATCCACCCCTGGGTTTACACAATTGCATGCAGGGACTTCTAGTTATGATGTCCCAATTGTACTTTCTAAGAAAAACCAGTAAGACTACATTTACTGGGATAGGTCCTTAATGTTGAGTGGCTGTGGGGTGAAGATATCTGGGAATTGAGGGAGTCTATGATTAAAGGATGGAGTACATAATTTCATTGTATGAGTCAGGTTTCAAAAGTAAGTCAAGGCAGACTAAAGCAGGCAGGGAATTAGTTTTCTAGTGGATTACAGGACACAAGTGATACAATAAAATAAACAGCACAATTATATAGCTTTACATAAAATTTCTCCCCCCCAACCCATATTTAATGTCAGTTTCACATACATTACTAGTCAAAATCCTTAGTGTAAGGATCTCTTAATCTGTCATAGAAATGGTCTGGTCCAGTGTGGGCAGTCACAAACAGAAGGGGAAAAAACTCCACAGATGGAATGCACCAGGCAAAAAACAGTGGAGGAAAAATGGAATCCTCTCGCAGATGATGTTCAACAAAATGTATTGAAATAAAGAAGTTTGTTGTACAACATCTGCAAAGGATTCCTTTTTTCCTCCACTGTTTTTGCCTGGTCTACTGTGGTGCATCCCTTTATAAAAAGCCAAAATGGTCTAGTCCATTATGAAGTAGGAGTGACCAAGGGGAAGCTCTGGACTGGTTGTAATTTTTACCAGTGTTGCCAGGTGGGCGGTTTTACCGCCCAATTGGGCGGTTTTCCGCGACCCGCCGCGGGAAATTTTTGCCCGCGGCGGGTTGCAGTTTTTTGGGCTTCTTTTTTTTCTTTTGGGCGGTTTTCAGGCGATTTTTTCGGCCGCGGGGGGCGGGGTTAGTGACATTCTGGGCGGGGCCGATGACGGGGGAGGCGGGGGCCGATGACGAGGGAGGCGGGGCCGATGACGGCGAGGGCGGGGTGATGACGCGGGGGTGGGGGTGTCAGGGGCGGGGTTTGAGTTTGGGCGGGTTTTGGGCTGGATTTAGGCTGGTTTGGGTGGGAAAAAAATTTTCCACCTGGCAACCCTGATTTTTACCTGTGAAGAGGAGCACAGGCAAAAATGAAGTGATCCTTGAGCAGGGACTGTCCTTCTATGTTAAATTGTACAGCGCTGCGTAACCCTAGTAACGCTTTAGAAATGTCAAGTAGTAGTAGTAGTAGTGATCTTAAAAACAACTAGAAGAGTGATTGAATGTGTGGCAGTAAAGCTTTAATGCAAAGAAATGCAGTGTGATGCATTTGGGGTGCAGAAATCCATTGAAGCTGTATTAGAGAGAAACCACAGGGCATGGGCAGACTGAACATTGGGACAATACGGCAGTGCCCAAGGACCCAGAAGAGAAGGGAGCCCTCTCCCCTGTTGTCCATCTAGTTGTCCCCATGTCATTCTCTGCACCAGAGCTTATGTGGATTCCTGCCGATATCCAATCTCCCCAGCCCACAACATCAAGAACTCCCTCCCATTCCATCCCCAACACACATCTACCTCCCTGATCACGATAGGCCCCCCCCCCCCAGACTTACCTCAAATCCCTGGTGGTCCAGTGGTGGCGATGGAGGCAGGAGAAAACCCCACTCACTTCTGCCTCTAGAGGCTACATCATTAGTACTGCGAGGCTGCTGCAAGAAGCCGTGTCAGCCATTTTGATGATGCAGCCTCTCGGGGCCTTAGTGAATGGGGTTTGCTCCTGCCCCCATTGCTCCCACACGACCACCAGGAATCTGAGGTAGGCCCAGGGGGCCTATCAGGACTTGGGGGTGTTAGGGGTGGGATGGAAGGGGATCTTGATGTCATGGGTTGGGGGAGGGGGATCGGAAGCAGGGGGATTTTCAAGGGGGGTTGGGGTGGGATGAGAGAGGGGTCTTGATGTTGTGGGCTGGGGAGGGGGATGAAAAGGAGGGGGCTGTTTCAGGAATTGGGAGGGGGATTGGAGGGGCTAAAACAGGGGTTCCCAAACTGATCTTGGGGGGAACACTAGCCAGTCAGGCTTGCAGGATATCCACAATAAATATGCATTAGATAGATTTGCATACCACAGAGGCAGTGTATACAAATCAACCTCATTGTGGATATTCTGAAAACCTGATTGGCTGAGGTTTCCCCAGGACAGGTTTGGGAATCACTGGGCTAAGGCAACATATTGAGGGTTAGGTGGGTGCATAGCTAACTAGCCAAATTTGGGACAACTTTTGAGCTGTCCTAAATTCACCCAGTTGGCTATGTGGGTGCCGGCACTCACATAACTGCCAGCTCCTCCCCAACTGCACCCCCTGTACTGTCTCTGACCTGCCCACTTTGGGCATGGTCAGTCAGTACCAATATTCAGCAGCACTGCCTGGTGGCAGTTGGGCAGCCCCAAGCGAGTTAAGCAGGTAGAAGCCTATCCTGCCAGCTTAAATTACTTTGAATATTGAGAAATGTTCAGTTTTGGAGATCATATCTTAGTAAAGGCATATTAGAACTGGTCCAGAAGAAAGTGACCAGAACATTGCAGGTTCTGCATCACAAGACACATGAAATGAGAATTGAGGACCCAAATATGTGTAGAAGGGAAGAGGGACAGAGAATATCTGATATAGATATTTAAATACTTGTACGGTATTAATGCACAAGAAACACTTTTCAAAGGAAAGGAACCAGTAGAGCAGAACTAGGGGAGATGATATGAAGCTGCAGGGATGTAGCCTCAGGAGCAATATCAAGAAATATCTTTCTCACAGAAAGGGCAGTGGATGCCTGAAATGACCTCCCAGATGAGGCAGTAGAGCCAAAATTGCATAAGCATTTTGTAAAATGAGATAATAGAAAATTGTAAGACCTCCTCTCTGCCTTTACATTCAGGTCTCTAGCCTTTGCCTTGCAAAGTATTCAGTCCAGTTGGCCCTTTCTTGAGAACAAGGGCCTGCAAAAATTGGTCCGTGCAGCCACGTTAATCACTTTAATACTCTAAACCTTGGACTAAGAACATAACATAAGCGTTGCCATAAGACAGAAGGTCCATCAAGCCCAGTATCCAACAGTGGCCAATCCAGGCCACAAATACCTGGCAAGATCCCAAAACAGTTTCCCTAAAATTTTCTTCACTGAAATAACTATTAATCCAAAACACAGCCATCAACGCAAGGAAATTCAACATCACTGTTACACTCTTGATGGACCTTTGCTGGCTCCTGGTCACCTCCAGGCTCAGGTTTAAAATCCTAATCTCAGTTTGTCACACTCAGGTTTGGGTTTAAGATTCTAATCTTAACTTGTCATGTCCAGGGTCAGGTTTAAGATCATAATCTCAGCTCGCCACATCCAGGCTCAGGTTTAAGATTCTAAATTCAGCTCATTAGGCTATGCACACAGGTTCGCTGAGATACCTTTTTTAATGTGTCCATCCTGTGTTTTCAGGATGTCCCAGTTTAATTTCCTTATTTATTTTATTTATTAGTATTTATTTACCATCTTTTTGAAAGAATTCACTCAAGACGGTGTACAGTAAAAATAAATCATACATAAGCAATAGACAATTACAGCAGTCAAAATATTCAAATAATAATACAAAGTATGGCATAGTATACTGCTTATAATGCCAACACAATATGCAATAGAACATATGATTTCAGTTCCATCCCTGATCCATCTCAGAGCCATCAAGCATCCATCACTTAGCTTTCTTGCTCCAGCCCTCTGGAATGTTTTGCTGTACAAGCTCAGAACTGAGCGATTGTACGGTACCTCAAGTTCAAAAACAGTATGAAGAGCTGGCTGTTCATGCAAGCCTTTGGTTAGACTAGTGTTAACCGATTAAGCCGCTGACTTGAGTTGGATGTGGCCAGCCAGTGCATACCTGCAACACCTAAACCCATTTTGATGACCCTTCTGTTTTTATGTCTTTCTCTTTATACTATATCTGTCTTTGATTTACTTATAAATCATCTTAATAGTTCAGTTTGAAGGATGGCGAAGCAAATTCAATAAACTAAACTAAAACTAGGATCTTCTTAGGAATAACCTGAGCCTAACCCAAGAATTATTCAGACCTTCCCCAGGAATAATAGTTTGGGCCCTCATCAGGAATTGCTCATGCAGACCTGTATTGTAAGCAGTCTAATGGGAGCATGTGTTCAGACCAAGTCAAATAAATGCTAAGGAAAGTAAAAGGCCCTTGACACAACAACCTGTTCAATCCAGGCTCTAAGGAATAGGCAAGTGAATCCTGCTTATTCAATTCCTGTTTGAAAACATGGTGGACGTTTCTCACTAGAAAACACTTTACAAGGAGAGTGACCGAGTTATCCCTTCTGACTCAAGGTACTCACTGCCCAGGACTAGGGAATTAATCAGGGTGAGGAGAGTATTATATTTTCTGTTCCCAGATATAGGGCCTCTCCCATTATGAGCATAAGTAATACAGTATTCAAATCCATCACCTCCACTATGAGGCTGTCTCATACATCCACCACCATTTCCATAAAGAAGTATTTCCTTATATTACTCCTGAGGGTAAAGAGTATAATCCTCTGCCAGGACATGATGTGTATCTCACAGGGTTTGATTTGACCATACCTGAAGCACAGGCCAGAGCTGTCAACCTGAACTCATCAGCCAGGAAATAGATTATGACCCTGAACCTAACAAAGTATGTGGATTATGCAGGGTATGACATGACTTGTGTATACTTCTGTCTTGCCTCTGCAACAGAAGTAACCTTCTGAAAGAGTAAATTTTTACTCTCCAGGCAAGAAAAACTCTGGCTACTAAATAAGTATTAGACATAATAAATGTTTATTCAAATTGTCAAAGAAGCCAATCAGTAATTATTAAAATAGTGACAAATAAACTCCCAATGCCGTATAATATGTAGCAAATAAAAACAGAGTTTTCCCTGGAAGCTGTCAATATGTCCACCTGCTAGTGTAGGCACATTGAGGCTCGCCATCCTCAGTTCTGTTGTCTCTTAAATACTTTTCTCTTCCTTTCTTCATTATCTTAATTATAATTACCCTTCCTACCTAATGAATATGCATCTTTCCAGAATATTCTGTTTCCTGTTATGAATCAAATTCTATAATTTATTCCCTTATTATATTGGCAGTTAGGGCCTCTCATGCATATAAGCATAAGTTTTCACTTGATAATGGGTATGTTACCAAGTTACTACCCCCACCCTCATGCTAGGGCTATAGTTTTGCCCACACCCACTCACTTCTCCTTCTGGTTGTTTATCCGAATACAGCAGGTGTCCTTAGTCATAGGAGTCTCTGGCTCAGTTGCTGACCAGCAACTTATCACAAGTTAGCACAGGCCAAAATGTCAAACCACAAATTTCTACAGTCTTAGAAAGTAGTTACCAGAAAAATGCTGTTTTACAATTCTAGATCTGCTTCCAGCTCAAGAAGAGCAAAACAGCTTATAATACAAACTAGAAATATGTATGGTTTGCACCTTTTCATGGCCTTTATGCTATACAATTGCTCAACAAGATGAAAAGGGGAATCCTATTCCATATCGGGAAATCTGACACTGACGTAATCCAGTATCTCTGGCCAATGCTTATCCAGAGTTATTGAGCCTTGAAGGTCATGACTGATAAGACACCCAGGGCTTTTTTTGAGGGGGTACTTGGGGGTACTGAGTACTGGCACCTTTTCCATTGTCTGCTAAAATTGACTCATGGTCCCCAAGTTTTAATGAAAGATCTCAGGCTCAACACACCAATTCTGCCTTGTCATAGATTCTGTGACTGGTTGCAGGGAGCCTGTCTATTGTAGGGTGGGTCCCTCAGTGATCATCCCACCCCTGAAGTACTGGCATCTTTTTTGCTAGAAAAAAACACTGAAGACACCACATATAAGGCCGTGGAAAGGACTCAGCCCAGCTCTATATATGTGTGCTCCATCTCTGAGTCGCAGCGCCTGTCACTGGATTAGGTCCAGCTTCCATCATGAGGATGAAGAATCTAATTACTTTAGCAGGGCATGTATTTTAAGAGCTGCGATTACACAGGATATCTAGATGGTTTTATCAGAATTTAAAGTGTGTGTTTAAATCAAAGACATTGTGCTTACTCATGTTGTCATGGGTATAAGTCTTAAGATCTGTATAGAAGCATTGGAATCTTTTCTTCTGTGCACTATTATTCTGACTGCTTTGTAAATAAATCTTTATCTTAGCATTCTCTTAGTCAGTAATTATTATTATTAGCATATATAAGGTTTGGACTTGGGAACCTATTTTGAAGTGAACAACCTCTGGACTTGTTTTCTGTTTACCTTATCTTTGCACACCAACTGTTTACCACTCATATGTGCCTATGCTATCTCACAGGTCCATCCTATACTCTCTCATTCCAGAACTTCCTTTCAATCAGTGGCGTAGCCAAGGGTGGGCCCAGGCCCACCCACTTTGGGCTCAGGCCCACCCAGTAGCAGCACACCTATGATGTGGCTGGCAGGGATTCTTCACAAGTTCCACCAGCCAAAAACTCCCAACAACTGTCCCTCCTTCATACCTTGTAAATAGCAGATCTTCGCCTGCAGCAAGCAGTGACTGATACATGCTGTGGGGCCAACATGAGCAGTGTGTATTAGTTGCTGCATTCCAAGTCTCATTCTAGCATCATCAGCAGAGTTGCCAATTCCGCGGGTTGCCCGCGGAATTGGGCGGGTTTCACATGACCATCATGGGTCAAAATCTGCTATTTAAAAGGTATGCGGGGTGGGGGGGAGATGTTTGAGAGACCACATGATATGCAGACGAGAGAGGGAGAGACCAAATCACTTGTCGGACAAGGCAGAGTTCTGCCCACCCGTCTTGGGCCCAGGCCCACCCAAAATTGGGTGTCTGGCTACGCCCCTGCTTTCAATTGAAAGAGACTTGCCTCCTGTGCATTTATGCCATGGAGATATCTCCCTCCTCCCACATTTCTTTGAAAGTATACATCTTGAGATCTTCAAGTCTGTCCCCATACACTTTGAAGACCACTGACTGTTTTAGTAGCCACTCTCTGGACTGTCTCTATCCTGTTTATATCTTTTTGAATGTGTGGTCTCCAGATTTGTACACAGTTCTCAAAATGAGGTCTCACAAAAGACTTATACAGAGAGGCATTATCACCTCCTTTTTTCCTGCTGGCCATTCTTGTCCTTGTGCACCCAAGCATCCTTCTGGCTTTTGCCATCACCTGTTCTAACTGTTTAGCCATGTTGAAATCATCACATACAATATAAATCCCACTCTTGTTTTGTGCACAGAAGTGCTTAACCCTCTATACTGTACCACTCTGCATTTTTGCAGCCCACATATATGACCCTGCATTAAAAAAAATTTAATCTTAGCTGCCAAATTCTAGACATTCCTCAAGCTTCAATAGAAACCTCCTCAAGCTTTTCACACTTTTCAGGGTGTTGACCCTATTGCAGATTTTATCATCTGCCAAGAGGCAAACCTTACATGACAGCCCTTCTGCAATATCACTTACACAAAGGTTGAAAAGAACTGGTGCAATGACCGATCCTCATTCTTCCCTTTTGGTCTGGTTTTTGCTGGCAGTCCTGGACTCTTTTCAGACTGTTACATTATGTCCTGTACATCAACAGTTTATTTCAAACAAAGCACAGCTATTACACAGCTTGAAAATAGTTAGACGTGATCTGCTTTAATTAGGTTACAAGCAGCCCATTCTGTAACTAATTTATTTATTTAGATTTTGCTCACACCTTTTTCAGTAGTAGCTCAAGGTGAGTTGCATTCAAGTACACTGGATGTTTCTCTGTTCCAGGAGGTCTCACAATCTAAGTTTGTACCTGAGGCAATGGAGGGTTAAGTGACTTGCCCAAGATCACAAGGAGCAGCAGTGGGATTTGAACCAGCCACCATCCAGAGACCTGTGCTCTAACCACTAGGCCACTCCTCCACTCCACTAATATCACCCAGACTTTCCCCCCACCCACCCAAAGTGATATCTGCAGTGTACAATCATGCTTACACCTACCTTCTCTCTTCAACTAGGTCCCACTAATGATGGCCATGATTTTGGGGTGTTCTATGTGTATCTTTCAAAACGCTTTTAGAGCTGCACTGGAGGGATTTGCAGCATCTGGAAATCTGTTGACTTCGGTGGAGACTGAAATACATTAGACAGTTCCCAAGCTTCTAATATTCCCAGGGTGTGAAGCAGAATACAAGGGGGAAAAAGCCCTGGATATTTCAGAAACTCACAGGCAAGACAGAGAGAGAGAGAGAGAGAGAGAGAGAGAGAGAGAGAGGAGAGAGGAGAGAGAGAGAGATTGAGACTACCTAGATTTCAAACACAAATGAATGGGTGGAAAGAAGGATGCACATATGCAGTAACATTCAGAGCTTGGAAGCAGTTTTCAACAGTATGGAAAATCTTGGCCCACTGCAGAAACCTGAAAGAGAATTCTTTGCCGACAATAAAAAGAGCCCAAGTTCCACTTGTCTGCAGTAACAGATCCATGCACAAGGGTTTCTATTCTTCCCTTCCTTGGTTTTGAAAGGTTCTGCATTTTGATGCGGTTTTTGTCAATACTAAAATCATCTTTCACTACCCACAGCTACTGGGATATTCTGAAAGGAAGAATTACACTTAATTTTCTGTGTTGTGTGATGTGGCTTTGTTGTTTCCAGCCACCACAAGGTTGGTGGACTTCAACTTGCAGTGAACTCAGGACTGTGAGATCTAAGTTCAGTCCCCTGAGGCACTAATTCCTGACTTTTTGCCTTCCGGTACTGAAAGTCAGATTGCAGGTGTTTTGGGACAGGAGCAATGTAGCCATGTGAATCAAGTATGGGAAATCTGCAGAACTTGCAGGGTTCTCGCGGGGATGAAAGAAGTTGCCATGGAATTGCCACGGAATCCCCATGAGAGTGCAGTCAAAATCTCTGATGATACCGTAGCACAGGTGCGTTCATGCGTTTAAAAGAAGCCTGGAGCCCGCCTTTGCGGGGCTTCTATTAGTCCAATTGGACCAATAGAAGCCCTGCAGGAAAACCACCTAACCCGTGACTGCGGTGGCAAAAACCGCCCAATATCCAGCAACCCGTGGCTTTCAAAAAAAAACCATGGTGGTCATGTGAAACCCGCGGAATTGGCAACTCTGCTGATGATGCTAGAATGAGACTTGGAATGCACTGAATTAGGCAATTGGTGCGCCAGAATGAGGCTTGGAATGTACTGAAAGGCAACTGGAGCACCAGGATGAGGCCAGGAGTGCACAGAGAAGCAGCCAGAGCACTAGACTGAGGTTTGGAACACTCATTGGTTGCACAATGAATACTGTAAAAAAAAAAAACATGGGACGCTGTTGGGGTCAGGAGGAAATGGAGGGCTGCAAGCAATTAAGTAAGTAATAGTGTCAATTCCTATGGGTGCAAGTGAGGATGGAGGAGATTAATTGTGGAGATGGGTGGGGATGGAATGGATCTTAGCGGGGTATAGGTGGGTATGAGTTAGATTCCATTGGGGACAGGGGAGGGATGGGTGAAATTTCTGTCCCCAAGAAACTCCCTGGTGTAGTGATGAAGCTGTATAGATACACCATATAGATACTCATGGAGAGGGCACCTTTCAATGGGATTTCTGTGGGAGAAAAGCATTTTACCTGTGTAAATCACCTTTCTGAAAAATTCTTACCCTGTAGTGAAGATCTTCCCAGCTGGGCTAAGGTCAGTTTAGGCAGCTACTTGCAGAGTTTTGGATTTTCAGAACTATGCACATAATTTGAATTGGACAAATTTTCTGCAGGAAAAGCGGATACAGATCTCCTCCTCTTTCAGAGTGAATTTGTGTACAGATTTTCGATTTGGAGATGGAGCTAACATCACAAGTTAAATGGGCCTGCAGACTTTCCAGTAATGTAGATGATTTGAAAATGTGTTCACTAATTTAGTATTTCTCCATAGGATTACTGTTATCTGTTCTCTTGCACAGGTTTCTTTAATAGACAGTTTAAAACCAAAGGAAGGAACTTTCAGAGCCATTTACTCAATGTTGGCTTCCCTCAGTCTGGCTTAAAGAATGCTCAGGGCTCTACCACACATCTGCCTGTAGCCAGGTTGGAAGATGCTTTGAGCTGGATCCAGAACTTTTCAAAGAGAAAGTGCAAAGTCCATGCATGAAAAACATCCACTGACTATATACCAAGACTGGCAGCCTGAAATGTTTCACCTTAAAGTTTTCAGAATGGCAAGTAAAAGTATCCCATACCCTAAACTGGTCCTGCTGAATCTGCAACTCCACACTACTGCCTTCATGTTACACAAATTTCCCAGGATGCATTTCTTTACTTGACAGGGATTAGCTGGATGGAAGGTCATGTTGTTTCACATATGCCTTCAGAGCCCAGACATCTTGAATATGGTACTGTGGCATAACCACACCCACAGCACAATACTCTGTACAACAAACTCACTCACTGCAAAAAAGTAAACCATGACTCTAATACAGCCCTCTCCTGGCCTAAGAGTTCATGTAGACACAGAGCTCAAAGATGTGGCTCAGCAGCAGCCTTAGCGTGACAGTCCATCATAAACTTTCACCTCTGAACCCCACAGTCTCCTCATCCTGTTTCAATTATCAATAGTTTTGTGAAACAGCAAACCTTTCCAGCTTAAGATACTATTAAGAACACATTGAATTTCCTTTACACAAAGAGAAGAGCTGGCTCGGATTAAAATATATAAAAAAAAATACCAACAGAGAAACCAATGCAAACCTGAAACAGATGCTTAAAAAAATCCAACTTCCCTGTAGAGGGTGAACAGTACTTTCCAAGGCAGAGACTGTGTTTCCCCCCCTGTTTTGTTGTATAAATGAGCTGGCTGTTGGAAGATTGGGGGGGGGGGGGGGGGGGGGGAGGAGAGAGCTTCTGATTCAGGAGTGGATGATTAGCAGGAGCAAACTGGGAGGGAGAACCCGGGGAAAGAAGAGACAGGAGCTCTGGGCTGAGGACAGTCCCTTCTTGCACTTTGCCTGAGACTGAGAGCTCATACAATGTGGATACAAAGACATGAGCATTTTTGATTGCTGGTCCTTTGTTATGAAATGGTTTGCCTGGGCATTTAAGACTGTGTGATAATGTTCAGCATTTTAAACAATTTTTGAAGACTCACTATTGTTTGAAGGTTTTCTAGAAGAATGAAGTGTACTGAAATAACTGTTTTTCAACTAACTGGGTTAATATATTAATTGCTGTTGATTTTTGTTGTTTGTTATGTTTTAATGTTTTTATTGATAGTATTTTTCTTTTTTTTTTGTTACCTGCTTTGGGCAAAGGTGGGATACAAATTAAATTAAATAAATAAAATAAAATAAAATACATGAGAGGGGTAAGGGGTTAATACCATTTCACGCATTCCTACCATCACCAAAGCAGGACAATGAACCTTCCTGTTTGAAATCAGGTACTGACTGGGCTTGGTATCTGATATGCTCATGTGTCATGAGATGCCAAGTTAAGCAGTTCCAGGCTGAAGATCTTAGGACAGTCCTGGATTTCTGATCATCCCATCCTGGTGTATTATGGGACTTGCAGTAGTGATTTAAATAGGCAGGATCAGGCACTATAAATCCTACACTGCTTTGGGATGTAAGTTCGGCCTGGAACTGGGTAACTTGGCATCTCTGCAGAGTTCAGTGCTTGGCAGTCCTAATTCTGGATCAAGGGGGCTTTCTCCTCTCTTATAATAAACCAAACTCAGTCCAATCCCTTTGTTTCTCTCCTATTTATCCTGACCTCTCTCAAATATTACCCCTGGATCCCAAATGATAAATGCAGTAACCTGACTGTCTCAACGGCCCAGGTCCCCACTGCACATGTTTAAGCAAGTGCAAAAAAAAACCCAGAGTGTAGCTCATTTCACAATTTTAATTAGCATAGCAGTAAAATATTATCGACAATATAAAATAATTACGATACTCTGCACTCACTGCATGATAATGTATTTGTGTAAAATATCAGGACACAGTATTACAAAAATAGAAAACAGGATTTTTTAATGTATAAAAGGCAACACTCTCAAAATACTGAATTCACTAGAAATGTGCTGTTTATAAGAACTGCAACAACTATCAGAAATTATAGCTCGCCCTGGTGGAAGTGTCTCTTTATCAGATACCTTTGTCTTCTAGCTGAGGTGCTTCCTCTTCTCATGTGCACATTCAGGAGTAGAGCTCAGAATATTGGAGATATGATATGATGCTTTTAGTGTACCCAGTGCTCTACAAGTTCCTGCCCCTGGGAGCTTATAGACTGAATTTGAGAACAGAGGCTGCTCAGAGTTCCAGTGTGTGAGTTGGCACAAGAGTAACAGCTCTAGGAACCACTGGACCATTAGTTTTGGGCCTTTCTTGTGCCACTGAATCCATGATATTGGCCAGTTACTTTGTCTCCGTGTGTCTCACTATACCTTAGTATAATTTAGTAAGTTTAATAATATTTCCTCTGCCTTATAGGAACCAAAAATGTGCTTCTTCTGTTTCTGAACTGCAGAACTGGCCAAAGGGTACCTGAGAAATTCAGATTAGGATTAGGAGTAATTTAAAAGTATTACCACAAGTTAGTGACAGCAAAATGCCGTTGTACTCAAAGGCTTCATAGTCTTATGCTCTGTTCTATGTGTTTTTGGCTTCTTTCAGTGTGTAGCCACATCACCCACTGTGAAAAAAATGGATCTTTTCCATACCTTAAGCACATGAATTTGCAGGTAAAAATCAGGAAGGGTAACATTGGTAGGCCTTCATGTCATTCAGTGCAGCATTCTTACACAGTCTGCCAGATCCCTTCTCTCGTGTTACACCATCATACGGAATGTGCCACATGCAAGATGCCTCAGTACACCTGCCTCTGCGCTGCATGTGTCAGGCCTCAGCGCTCACAGCACATACCATACACAACAGGCCTGACTATTAGTCCTTTGAAAAGCTGGAAATCAGCAGTTTAACTGTAAAAGTGGAAAATTCAAGAGGTAATGTGATATCTTCCTCATTCTGGTGAGAATCTTGAAGTCTCCAGCTCTGATAAGAAAATCAGCTTGGCTTGTTTTCACAGGGTGTCACCCTGCAATAATGTACAATTGCAGAAGCAGGGATGGCACTGAGTACAGCAAATTTAGCTGAGGAACTCAGGGCCCCAATCTTTTAAGCTGCTGCTTGCCTTGGCTTCCAGAGCGCTGCCTCACTCTCTTTCACACTGCATACACCTAATAGCTAATACTCTTTCTGGATCTGGGATCAGTTATCTGTAACTGGTCCTTTTTTTCAGCCAGAAAGAGTGATGCACAGCCTGACAATGAGCATGAATTTAGAGAAGGTTAAGAAGTCGGAGCTGCTGTCCTTCCCTCATCATTTTCAGAGATGACTTAATAGAAAAGCATCAGCCAAGACCTTCAATGGATTTTACAGTGGGGAGCATACAAGTGGTCTTCTACCTTCTTACGTAACATATATACATAATGATCTTCATATTTAATAAATACCACATATGCTATATGTACAATATACATATAATGCCCTTTCTCTTCCTCATCACGTCCTTCTCTGCATAATGTCCTTATACATAATTCTCTTCTGCATTGTCGATGTCCTGAGAGAATGTGGGGAAAGCTGCAGGATAGAGAGAGACAGGCAAACAATAAGACAAAATCCACAAGAACTGAAAGTCACCCACTAAGTGTTTGGCTTCAGTTACTGGGCCATATGATCAAGTGTCCATGTGGGTTACATGACACTCAAGCAACTTCCACTTCTAGCAGCCTGAATAATAAGATGCTCTTGGGGTCAGAGACCAGGCAGTCAGGCACTCCTAGATGGAGGACCCGTGGAGAAGCTTATAAATACTGCCTTCTGTGATCCATTCCAGAAGACTGTTTTGCACCATATGGACCAAATCCCCTGTCACAGGGGCAACTGTCTCCCACATTAATTCTTCCACTTTAGGATTAACTTAACCTTAAATTAGGCTGAGATCATTCCAGCTCTGTAAGGCTTCCATCACATTCACCCAGATTCACTTTGGTTTCTAAAGAGTGAAATATATATATATATATATATATATATATATATATATATTATATATATATATATAATATATATATATATATATATAAGCAGCCCAGAAGAGGAACCTCCATAGATAAATGATTGATTGATTAGGATTTATGTACAGTACTACCTTCTGAAGAGATTAATTGAATGCAGTGTACAGAAAAAATAAGCTAGACATAGGCAATAGATATTACCATTTTATACTCTGCAAACAAACACCTACCCAACCAATTACAATATATCTACAATACATCTATGCCACTTATTCACCTCATTTTCAAAACACTTAGACAGAGTTACATAGGTTACTATGAGGCTCATTTTCAAAGCACTTAGTCTTACAGATTTCCACGGGTTACTATGAGGCTCATTTTCAAAGCACTTAGACATACAGAGTTCCATAGGTTACTATGAAGCTCATTTTCAAAGCCACTTATATTTACAAGTTCCAAAGGTACTATAAGGCTCATTTTCAAAGCACTTTGACGTACAAAGTTCCAGAGGTTACTATGGGGCTAATTTTCAAAGCACTTAGACTTACATAGGTTACTATATCCGAAGACAATTTGCACTTAAGTGAATTATTGTATCACACATTATTTATAAGCTGTTTGTAAATGCCTTAGTGTGTACCTGAAAGGCGGGGCATATTTGTGGGTGGAGCATGGAAGAGGCACGTGCGTGTCTCCAACCTATGATATACTACAAGTTAAGCATTTTCCACTTATTTACCCTTGCCATTGTCCTAGTGCAGGGGTTCTCACTCCTATCCTTGTGACACACCTAGCCAGTCAGGTTTCAGGATAGCCGCAATTAATATGCACAAGATAGATTTGCATGCAAATTAAGCTCATGCATATTCATTCTGGGTATCCCGAAAACCTGACTGGCTAGGTGTGTCCCGAGGACTACCTAAATGTAGGTGCTCCAATTTGGGTTTGCATTAATATTCTATCAGGTGCCATTCTAGTGGTGCTTCCCAAACCTGTCCTGGGGATTTCCCAGCCGGTCAAGTTTCAGGATAGCCACAATGAATAGTTATGAGAGTGATTTGCATGCAGTGGAAGCAGCACATGCAAATTTCTAAGAGCTTAGAAGATGTTTTTGAGACAGGCAGGGTCTCCAAGCTGCAGTCTTTCGACACAAAATACCGTATTTGGATTTCCCACAATCCTCTAATATCCTCCGGTCCTGATTTTAGATCTTTAGAAGAGCTTTCTGCCTCTCAGCAGCAAGTGGCTGTATTCTGAACTAGAATTTTACTGTCAGCCAAAGAGGGATTTCTAATTGTTTTGAGTTATTTCCCTTCTACTGTTTTCTGACTTTGAATGTAATGTTGTAAACTATTGAGAGACTGCCTCACCTGGCTGAGTGGTACATTACAGTTTTTGTATGTAGATACTTTAGTGCTGAATAAGTCACTGGGTTGTGTTTAGGATGCTGATGAATATGAAGATCCCTTTATCTGCATTTTGCAGTTTTTGTAGAAGCAAAGATTTTCTGTTGACTTCATCCCTTTGACAAAGGCCAGAAGCAGCAGCTTATCTTAAGTACTATTATAATTCTGGGTAAAGACTTGTCGGTGTACCCAGGGCTGTGCTAAATGGTCAGTGGTCTTTGTCATAAAGCATATGAGGATAGATTTAAAGATCTCAATATGCGTACTTTGGAAAAAAGGCAGGAGAGGGGAGATATAATATAGACATTTCGATACTTATGCAGCATAAATGCACAGGTGGCGAGTCTCTCAACTGAAATGAAGCTCTGGAATGAGGGGGCATAGGATGAAGGTGAAAGGGGATAGACTCAGAAGTAACCTGAGGAAATAATTCTTCGCAAAAAGGTGTGGTGAATTGTGGAAAGGCCTCTCGGGGGCAGTGGTGGAGATGAAAACAGTATCTGAATTCAAGAGAGCATGGATAGGCTGTATGGTCTATATCTGCGTACATTCTTCTCTGTTTCTATTTGATAGAGAGCACACACTCTGGGAAATTCTAGAAATGGCACCTAAAGTTAGGTGCTAATTTCACACCCAAATTTTGGCGTGGAAATACACTTACACAACCAGTTATAGGATAGCGCCTAAGTGGACCATAAGAAGTCCAAGAGGGAGTATGAAAAAAAGATAGCATTAGAGGCAAAAAAACATAGTAAAATTTTTTTTCGGTATATTAAAAGCAGGAAGCCGGCAAAAGAATCGGTTGGGCCGCTGGATGACCGAGGGGTTAAAAGGGGCGATCAAGGAAGACAAAGACTAGCGAGAGAGACTGAATGAATTCTTTGCTTCGGTCTTCACCGAGGAAGATTTGGGTGGGATACCGGTGTCGGAAATGGTATTTCAAGCGGACGAGTCGGAGAAACTTACTGACTTCATGGTAAACCTGGAGGACGTAATGGGGCAGTTCGGCAAACTGAAGAGTAGCAAATCTCCTGGACCGGATGGTATTCATCCTAGAGTACTGATAGAACTGAAAAACGAGCTTGCGGAGCTACTGCTAGTGATATGCAACTTATCCTTAAAATCGAGCGTGGTACCGGAAGATTGGAGGGGTGGCCAATGTAACGCCCATTTTTAAAAAAGGCTCCAGGGGAGATCCGGGAAATTATAGACTGGTGAGTCTGACGTCGGTGCCTGGGGAAAATGGTAGAGGCTATATTAAAAACAAAATTACAGAGCACATCCGAGGACATGGATTACTGAGACCAAGTCAGCATGGCTTTTGTGTGGGGAAATCTTGCCTGACCAATTACTTCAATTCTTTGAAGGAGTGAACAAACATGTGGACAAAGGGGAGTCGGTTGATATTGTGTATCTGGATTTTCAAAAGGCGTTTGACAGGTACCTCATGAAAGGCTACAGAGGAAACTGGAGGGTCATGGGATAGGAGGAAATGTCCTATTGTGGATTAAAAACTGGTTGAAGGATAGGAAACAGAGAGTGGGGTTAAATGGGCAGTATTCACAATGGAGAAGGTAGTTAGTGGGGTTCCTCAGGGGTCCGTGCTAGGATCGCTGCTTTTTAATATATTTATAAATGATTTAGAGATGGGAGTAACTAGCGAGGTAATTAAATTTGCTGATGACACAAGTTATTCAAAGTCATTAAATCGCGACAGGATTGTGAAAAATTACAAGAGGACCTTACGAGACTGGGAGACTGGGCGGCTAAATGGCAGATGATGTTTAATGTGAGCAAGTGCAAGGTGATGCATGTGGGAAAAAAGAACCCGAATTATAGCTACGTCTATGCAGGTTCCACGTTAGGAGTTACGGACCAAGAAAGGGATCTGGGTGTCGTCGTCGATAACACACTGAAACCTTCTGCTCAGTGTGCTGCTGCGGCTAGAAAGCGAATAGAATGTTGGGTATTATTAGGAAAGGTATGGAAAACAGGTGTGAGGATGTTATAATGCCGTTGTATCGCTCCATGGTGGCGACCGGCACCTGAGTATTGTGCTCAATTCTGGTCGCCACATCTCAAGAAGAATATAGTAGAATTGGAAAGGTGCAGCGAAGGGCGACTAAATGATAGTGGGGATGGGACGACTTCCCTATGAAGAAAGACTAAGGAGGCTAGGGCTATACAGCTTGGAGAAGAGACGGCTGAGGGAGACATGATAGAGGTATATAAAATAATGAATGGAGTGGAACAGGTGGATGTGAAGCTTCTGTTCACGCTTTTCCAAAATACTAGGACTATGGGGGCATGTGATGAAACTACAGTGTAGTAATTTAAACAAATCGGAGAAAATTTTTCTTCACCCAACGTGTAATTAAACTCTGGAATTCGTTGCCGGAGAAAGTGGTGAAGGCGGTTAGCTTAGCAGAGTTTTAAAAAGGGGTTGGACGGTTTCCTAAAGGACAAGTCCATAAACCGCTACTAAATGGACTTGGAAAAATCCAAAATTCCAGGAATAACATGTATAGAATGTTTGTACGTTTGGGAAGCTTGCCAGGTGCCCTTGGCCTGGATTGGCCGCTGTCGTGGACAGGATGCTGGGCTCAATGGACCCTTGGTCTTTTCCCAGTATGGCATTACTTATGTACTTATATGTACTTATGTACTTATGTTTTATGGTCATCTCAATCTGAACTTGCTTCATAATCACCTTCGAGGTGGGGGGCGTGGGGGAAAAACAGTTAAAATATTGGCATCTGTTATATTCTCTATTGCAAATTTAAGATGTGGATGGTCTGAGTTGTATTATTTAATCGTGGATATTTCAATAAACCACAAATAAAATTTAAAAAACAAAGGATAGCGCCTAAGTGTATTCGCGCGCAACTTCAAAGGGGGTGCTCCCATAGGAAGGGCACAAGCAGGTTGGGCATTTTGGAAAATTGCATACAGTATTATAGAATACAATGGATATGCACCAAGATTTACACCTGGTTTCAGTCGGTATAAGTCCTCACGTCCAAAGTTGGGTGCGGAATTCGGAGACCAACGGTTCTACGAAGACACTCATCCCGGAGCAACCCTTCCTTTATAGGATAGGACTGGACACCAGTTTTTTTCTGTGCCCATATTGGGGTGCCATTAACTGAATCTGACCCAGTGTGTCTGCTCCAAAAAACTGTTTAAGGTCATGTACTTCATGATAAAGGTGGGATATGAACTTGAGACTCCAGAGGTTTGAGTTTCAACTACTGGCTACAGATCCTTGCTGGCATTGACCATTCCTTGATTTGCTATCTGGCTAGTCTCCCATGTGTTGAACAGGTTCAACCTTGTCTTTTCATCATCCCAAGAATTAGACCTGAAATATACCTGTACAGCTTCCGTAGTGACGCACGCCGATGGATCGCCCCAGAAAGCAGGTTGCTCGCCGGAGATGGCAGGCGGGACGGGTAAGTAACATTGTTATTCCCGCAGAGAGCATGGTCCAGGCTAGAGGCGTCTGGGCATGGAGCTGTTTCTACAGATCACACAATAGGCACTGCCGGTCTGGTCAACCACACAAGTGTGTGTCCCTGGCATACCACACTGGAGCAGGACTCTGCAGAAAAAATCACAACTGCTTAGTACACACTATGAAACTGTGCTAATGGGGACACTGGCTACTGATGGAAGCTTTTTTGCTAAGAAAGACCTACTAGCTGCCTTATGCATTAATTTTTACCTATGCAAAGCAACTAATAATATGGAGAAACCTCATATTTCTGGTATTGTCCTTCTGCTGTAGTTACATACTTACAGAGATAGCAGGGTCCAGGAAAATGGTTAACACCTGACCTGAATAATGTATAACATTTTCTATATATGTGACCTTGGTAGTGCCTGTATTGGCAACTATTACAGGGAAGTGCCAATCCTATGTAGCTGGTGAGTGGGCACAGAGGACTGCGGGCAGCCTTTGTCTTTAAGCTCACATGGATTTTTTTTTTATGTTACTTTGAAGATACCAGCATTTGTTTCTAATTACATCACGTTCCCTTTTGGCAGCCAAATGTTCGTACAGATTTTTTAAAGAATACAAATAGATTTTTTTTTTTTAATTTTTCCAAGAAAAACAAACTCAAGACTGAACTATTGAAAGCTTTGCTTCTTCTCGCTGTGTTTCATTTTCAGACCATACTGCAGACATTGTTACAGCGCGTAAGAGCAGCTGCTCTTTCTCCGGGAAGCAGACATACAGTCGGTGAGCGAAAGGGGATAAGGCTTGGCACAGAGGGCCACTTGCTTCCAGATTAACCATTTTTGTGTCATGAAAATCTGGTTCCTCTCTCATTCTGACATCAGAATTTTGAATGTGATTGTTCACGAGACTGGGAGAGGACTGAGAGCAGCCAGTCTCTTTCCAAGAGTGCTACCTGAGTTCACAACCAGTGAACTACTGCAGCTCCCTGGGACCCTAGGCAAGTCACTTAATCCTTCATTGCCCCAGATGCAAAACTGAGGGACCCTTTTATTAAGCCGCATAAGCATCTATGCGCGCCCAACACATGCCAGAACGGAATTACCACCCGGCTACCGCATGGCTCTTGCAGTAATTTCATTTTTGGTGCGTGTCCGATACGTGCGTCTGAAAAATAATTATTTTTGACGCTGTATTGAGCGTGCGCCAAGTGGCATTTGATGCGCGTAGATCATTACCACCCGGTTACCATGTGAGTCTTTACCGCTAGGTCAATGACTGGCAGTAAGGACTCAGACCCAAAATTGACGCGCAGCAATTTTCATGTTGCCGCACGTCCATTTTAGGTAAACAATTTTAAAAGGCATTTTTTTTACAGGTGCGCTGAGAAATGACTCTGTGTGCATCCAAAACACGTGTCCACACTACCACAGGACATTTTTCAGCGCACCTTAGTAAAAGGACCCCTTAGGGCCCTGTTTACTAAGCCGTGCTAGAGGCGCACTAGCGTTTTTAGTATGCACTAACCATGTAGATGCCCATAAGTAATAGTTATCTTGCCAACCACTGTAAAACACAGGATCATACAACCTTGTAAATGTAATTGAATCAATGTAATAATCTCTAACCAAGGCTTTTTTTGAGGGGGTACTTGGGGGTACTGAGTACTGGCACCTTTTCCATTGTCTGCTAAAATTGACCCATGGTCCCCGAGTTTTAATGAAAGAGCTCAGGCTCGACACACCAATTCTGCCTTGTCATAGATTCTGTGACAGGTTGCAGAGGGCCTGGCTATTGTGGGGGATCTCTCAGTGATCACCCCATCCCTGAAGGGTGGTCTGGCATTTGAGTACCGGCACCTTATTCGCTAGAGAAAACGCACTGTCTCTAACAACTGTTAAATGTATGCCACTTTAGTTTGAACTGAAACTCGGTTTAGGATAATTGTGGGATACAAGCATGAATGAATGAATAAGTAAAAATAAACAGGGCCCTTAGATTGTGATCCTGCTAGAAACAGAGAAAGTACCTACATATAATAAAAAAATGTAAACTGCTTTCATTGTACCACAGAAAGGAAGTATATGAAAAATCTACTAAATATGAGATAAGACTCCCACAGTTTACATTCGTAGTCTGTGTCTGGATGGGACAACTAAGAGCCCTTCTAACTAAAAGCGAACATGTGTTTGTTATGAATCTCAAGCATTGCAAAATGTTGAAATATGAGCCCAGTTAGGCAAAGCTAAACATTCTTTGGTTCCCAGTCTTGAGCAGAAAGTTGTGGTTGATGGATTAGCCCACTTGGATATGTGGAAATAAAAGGTTAGCACCCATGTAAATGAGACCGTTTTACTGGACTAATCTATTGCGTACATGACTGCATTTGGAGAGTTATCCTCCCTTCATGAGGTCAGTGAATCCCCCATCCAAATTGTAAAGTAAATAGGCCAACATTTACAACTAGGGGTTTAAACTGAGGGGACAATGCTGAAACAGAACATGGTGGCAAAGAAGGGCCCTGAGGTCTGTCTAGTCTGGCCAAGGTGATGATTGCAGAAAAGGTGGACCACAGGAGATTGGTCTGGTAAACTGCAGTCGTTCCCCCCCCCCCCCCCCCCCCCCCGATTTCAGATTTCTCCACACACACTTGCTGCACTGTTTCAGCATTGCAACACCAGAGGGAACAACACCCCCTCCCCAACCAAATTTTTTTTTCTGAGTCTTCAGCACAATTATCAAAGCTCTTTAAGAATGTGTAATAATAAATAGAAATAAGCAAATGTTGACCAATACCAGAATATATAAGTGAAACACAAAAGCATTCCAATGATAGGCTCACAGGAGGAGGGTGGGATGAGTTAGGTGAGAAACAGGGAGAGCTGGGTGAAGGGTGTAACTCACCCCACCCTCACCCACGCTTTTGTGTTTGGCTTATATATTCTGATATTGGTCAACATTTGCTCATTTCTGATCTGAAGAAGGGAGATTACCTTCAAAAGCTACTCAAAAAATGTATTAAACTAGTCCAATAAAAAAGGTATCATCTTATTTTTTTTCTACGTTTTGTTTTATTTCTATTTATTACCTTTAAAAGTGGACTAACACGGCTACCGCTTTATAAGCATGTGAAAATCCAGATGGCGCACCATAGTCCCAGTAGGAGGAGGAAGTTGCTGGGCCAAAAATTAGGTATCTGGAACTCATCATTATATATCCACTGCTTTGAATATGTCATGTGTTTCAACTGCTTAATAAGAAGTAAGCAGGTCTGTTTTGGGGTAAGAACAGCATAATTTCTCTTAGCAGTGCTCTCACCCTTATGACGTTCTTATCCAGTAAGAGGCATCTCTGCTAGAATCTAGTACTACAGAATGTCCGTTCTCACTGCTCTCCGAAAGATGACAAGTTGCTGATATTACACATCTCTGATGGAGAAATTTGTTATAAAGTCCCATCACTGTTGATGACCTCATGGAAAGTTCAAAATTAAAATTCACTTTGTACTTAAAGCTTTTAGAATAATATATCATGTGTCACAAGCCATAAACAGATCTGTTTGAAGAACTGCAGGACAGGAATGACATGCACCGATACAGCTGTGTGTGAGAGACTCAATACTGGAATAGCAGGGGGTGTAGAAGCGCAGTGTCACCTGGAGTTTCAATACTGGAATAGCAAGAGTGTAGCAGATGCATTTGTAGAGCTATGTGAGGGTGGGGGTGAGGGAGGGATATAGGACTAGCAGGGGTGCTGCAGTGAAGGACTAGGGTGTCAGACAGAGTTGTGTTTATGGGTGTGTGTGGAGGGGGAGGGGTTATAATGTATTGGAATAGTAGAGATGCTGCAGGGCAGGACTAAGGTGCATTGGCAGAGCTGTGGGGGCCGGAGGTCTCAGTATTGGAATAGGAAGGGGATATAGCAAGGCAGGAGTAGGGTGCTTGGTAGAACTGTGTATGTGTGAGGGGTGTGCTGCATTGGTAAAGTTGTGAGTGTGTGTGTGGGGGGAAGGGAGAAATCCCAGTATTGCAGGGTATGAGTGTGCGTGGGCACGGAGGTCCCCA
Source organism: Microcaecilia unicolor (assembly GCF_901765095.1). Classification (NCBI taxonomy): domain Eukaryota; kingdom Metazoa; phylum Chordata; class Amphibia; order Gymnophiona; family Siphonopidae; genus Microcaecilia; species Microcaecilia unicolor. The sequence continues at coordinate 71,037,327 of NC_044041.1, read as the reverse complement.
TAATGAAACAGGAGGGGTGCTGCTAGGAAGGAGAGAGGTGCATTGGTAGAACCATGTGTGTGAGGGGGTATGCTGGAATAGCAAGGGTGCTGCAAGTCAGAAGTAAGGTGTGCTGGCAGAGCTGTGTATGTGGAAGGCGGAGGTCCCAGAATTGGAAAAGGAGGGGGTATAGCAGGGCACAAGTAGGGTGTATTGCTAGAACTGCATGTGTGTGAGGGGTGCTGCAGGGCAAGAGTGAGATGCCTTGGTAAAGATGTGAGTGAGTGAGAGAGAGTGTGTGGGGGGATGGAAGGGGTTAGATCCTAGTATTGGAATAGCAGGCTTGCTGCAGGGCAGAAATAAAGTGCACTGGTAGAGCTGTGGGGGCTTTGGGGGGGGGAGGGAGGTCCCAGTACTGGAACAGGAGCCAAGGGGTATAGCAGGGCAGGAGTAGGGTGCATCAGTAGAGCTGTGTGTGTGAGGGGTGTGTGCTGGAATAGCAGAGGGGGCTGCAGAGTAAGTGAGCTGAATTGCCTTTCATAAACTCTTAACATTCTCCAAAATAGTTTTTAGGAAAAATAAAGACGTTAAAGTGTCTTCATGAAGCAGCTGCAGTCTCAGCCTAAAAAAGAAAAGGATTATCTCCCAGGCAAAGCAGATCTAATGAGGTGAACAGCAAGTACATTTTGTTCTGAAGTCTTCACTAGCAATTATAGCAGACAATTTCCCATTCATCCTCCAGACAACCTGAAGTGCATTTGAAAAAGGGCCGATTGACTGGACAGTGGGTGTGCTAGTCTGGCATTTGAGATAAAGAGAGAATTGAGCATACTTTTACATTTTCCCTGGTACATGACCTCCAGGTCAGGGTGACCTCGGCATTTCCTGGTCAGCAGTTCACACTCATCCCTGTAGGTATATCCATCCGATCCACAGACAGGCAGCTTGCTGGCCAAAGTGGAACAGTCAGGTGCACAGGTGCACTGAGGCCGGCCCTGCTTCACCTGGCAGATTTTCCTGGGCCACAGTCCACACCCTCACAAGTCACTGTAGACAAAGAATAAAGAAAGCTAGCTGCTTTATTAAATACATAGGAAGAACAATACACAAGAAAAGAAATTACAGGAGGAGAGGCTCAGGTTAGCAGAAAAGGTGCTGCAGCTAATGTTACCTGAAGGCTCAGCGGTAGCCTACATCTCAAAACTTGCAACAGACTATCTCAGATCAGTTCCTGAATCACATCTGTGCTAGATCTGAGGTGGTATAAGGAGGGAGAGGGAGAGGGAGAGGAGAGAGAGAGAGAGAGATTTCCCTCCCTACTCCCTTAATGTGAATCACCAGAGACTTTAGGAGGGAAGTCACCAAGAGCGACTGGCTAATCTGAAGCCCGATCTTTCATGGGGGGATGAGCCACCCCGATAGAGTAGGCCTTGGCGATCATGGTGGGGTCGAGGTTGAGCCTAGCTTACTAAGACCATGGTGTTGGGGAAGGGCTGGGTGGTGGAAGGCATTAGCAAATGCCAGAAGATCAGGCGGGGTCTTGACTGATTGGGCTATCTATTTTAATTGTGACCCGCAGGAAATGATCCTCCAATGGGAGTATTTCCCCTTCACTTATGGGAGGGGTCTGGCACATGGCTATTTAAGAGGGCACCTCCAAGGCCCAAAATCCTTCCTGCATCTCGGAGGTCTCTTATCCTTCCCATCCCTTTTGCTACTAAGAATTGTATTACTTTTGCTTTGTTTTCTCAAGATGCTTTGTTGCAGCTTGGGGGGTGGGTACGTACCTGAGATAGCAGCATGTTCAAAAGAAGGTCCTTTCAAACAGGGCCTGTGAATGTTGGGCCCAAGCACCCAAACTCAGACATGGACTTGCTCTATCTGCTATGGCAGGGTATCTGTTTACTTAAGTTCCTTCGACTGTTACACTTGGACTCCTTGCTACAGATGGCAGGTAGTCTGGGTTATTGGTTGTTAAATAGAATTTTGCCTTGTTAGCCTGGGTCAAATTTCCTCACCAATAAACAAATCTGCAACTTCTTTTTACTCCACCTACTTGTCTGTCTAATTCTTAGGAATGGTTTTTATATTTTATTGCAAGGTCAAGTGTTAATTATTTTATCTATTCATTGTTTGGGTATGAACCCGACAGATTGAATTGCCTCATATCCCCCGTTAAAGTGTAGAGTGAAGAACCCCATGGCCTCCCAATCTGCCTTTGTCCATGCCCCTTGTGCAGCTGATTCACTGATTAAACATAAGGCTCCCAACAGGATCCAGATTTACAAGACAGGGTTGATCCTGTCCTGGGTTTACTCCAGTGCATGCTGGGACTTGTAGTCTTGCTGTTCTCAGGGACTGCAATGGAAAATCAGAACTACAAGTCCCTGTATGCAATGGGGTAAACCCAGGACTGGATCAATCCTGTCCTGTGAATCTGGATCCAGTTGGCAGCCTTAATTAAACAAAACCAGAATAGGGCCCCCTCTACTGCCACTGCTGGTGATCCACAGAAACCAAACTAGTTTCCAGCTTTTGGTGTATAAAGAACATATAGAGATTCTGCATTCTCTTCAACAGGTGTAGGCACCTTCAGCCTTTGAATGCCACAAGCTAGTTAGGTTTTCAAGTACCCACACTGAATATGCATGAGATGTATTTGTATACGATGGAAAGTATCTTGAAACCCCCCTAGCTTGCAGCACATGAGGATTGGAGATGTCTGTCTCTACTCTATAGCAAGCCCTAGGATAGAGGTCAAACTGCAGTGGCAGAGGGCTACAAACCAGTCAGGTTTGGAGGATATTCCTAATGAATATGCAGTAACTATAACTGCTGTTTATCATCTCAAAACTCCCTTTATTCAAAACACTTTTTAGAACAACTAATATTTCTTCTCACAATCTTAACCATTCATTCCTCTCATCATACCTAAAGTCAAAATTATCTGGAATAATACTATCCCTGGAGTTTTACACACCACCTCATATGACATATACACATAAGCTTATAAAACTATGAGAAAATCTAAACTATAATTTGTCCATATAGAAGATGATAATCCAAGGCTCCTCCTCCTTTAATGTCCGTCGCCAGAAATCCAATCAATATATTCTCATAGTCACTTTGCAAACTCCAGCTGATGAGAGCGTATTATCTCACAATTGTGATATCATGGGTTACTCAAAGCGCCTCCGGATTATGTTGAGACATTCATCACAACCTCACAAAACCACACTAACTCCGATATTCTTGTTTAGCAGTTTCTCTTCTCTTCTTCAATTGTGAGATAATACGCTCTCATCAGCTGGAGTTTGCAAAGTGACGCTATGAGAATTATTGATTGGATATTTCTGGCGTCGGACATTGAAGAGGAGCCTTGGATTATCATCTTCTATATGGACAAATTATAGTTTAGATTTTCTCATAGAGTTTTATAAGCTTATATGTCATATGAGATGTTGTGTAAAACTCTGGGGATTGAGGGATAGTATTATTCCAGATAATTTTGACTTTAGGTACGAATGAGAGGAATGTATGGTTAAGATTGTGAGAAGAAATTTTATTTGTTCTAAAAAGTGTTTTGAATAAAGTGAATTTGAGATGATAAACAGCAGTTATAGTTACTATATTAGACTATAGTGAATGTAACTATTAGAGAAGATTTACTCAGTTGATGGTAATATAATGAATATGCAGGAGATATATTTTTGCATGTACTACCCTCGTTGTGTACAAATATATCTCCTGCGTATTCATTAGGAATACAGTGAAAACCAACTATGTCGTCCTCCAGCACTACAGTGTGACACCCCTGACCTGGCAAATGTCACGATCAAAGCAGAGCTGCCAAGTTGCCCAGATTTTAGACCAGTCCTAGATGTTAGGGAACCCCATTCAGGTGTATTGCCTTATGGGGCTCTCAGCCTTGATTTGATTGGGAAGAATCTGGAAATACAAATCCCACACTGCTTTGGGATGTACGTTCAACACCAGGACTGGCCCAAAAGTCTTCCTCCTGGAACTGGATAATTTGGAAACTTTGTAGAACTTCTAAGTAAACAATAAGGCAACTTTTCTTATTGGGGACCTTCAGAATGCAGAGGAATCAACAACACAGTAACAGTGCTTTTGAATATTAAGAGCCACTGTTGTACAAGAAGCCTCTGATAAATCATTCCTAGCATCTTATTCTGATCTAGAGTTTTTCCATCTATGCTGTGAGTGCTTTATCAGCTTTAGTGACTCTTTCTCCATGCACAAACAGGATAAGGCAACCACATTTTTTATTTATAGCATTTGTATCCCACATTTTCCCACCAATTTGCAGGCTCAATGTGGCTTACATTTGCCGTAATGGTGGTTGATGTCATTACTTGATGGGGCCTGATCAGACTTGCTCCACAGAGCCCAGAAAAGCCTGGAAGAACACACTGGCATCCATGTGCAGCAATGGCAGTTACCACTAGATGGACATGTCCAGACTTTTCTAGGCTTTGTGGAGCAAGTTCGAACTGGCACTGTCAAGCAATGACATAACCTATGTGTGGCTGCCTTTTTCTGCTGTCCACAGAGAACCCTTGTTACAGGTAAGTAACCCCGTTATCTCCATCACTTTTGGATACAGGTTATCAGTGATGAATGGGGGGGGGAGTGTAGAACTAGTAAAGTGATCTTTACACACTCTACTTACGAAATCCTGAGTGTGCTGTATATGGAAAACAGGAAAACTTTCCAATGAAAAGCACAACACGGGTTGGCTGTATGTTTTGGACACAGGGATGGCCTGTGGGCAATGGAAAGGGATGTGCAGAGACTCACTAGAATGGGCCACCAGTGGAGATGGTGTGGTGGTCAGCATCATAATGGAATTTGAATATGCAGTGGGAGAAATGGGATGGCGAGGTTGGTAGAAGGCATGGAGGGGAGTTGATACTGGTTAAATAAAGTATGTGAATTTACACACTCATGTATCCAAAATGATAGAGAACTAGAGAGTAAGAATCTCATCTGGGCAGACTGGATGGACCAGCTGGTTTTTACCTTTGTTTACTATGTTGCTGGGAGGAAATTTTCACTTCCCCATGGAAAGACCATTTAATCAGCTAATCATCTCCAGTTTAGTTCACACTTTCTTAAATGGCTTAGATTGTACCTGATCTCCCTGCAGACGAGCTAGCCATAAGATATGATGGACAACCACTGAATTTTCTGTGCTAGCCTCTTAAGCTCCTTTCTTCCACTACTACTACCAGCACCGTTACCACCATCTGGCAAACCCTGAAAAATTTCCTAGTGAAATTATTTAGCTGCTCAGTGGAGTAAACGTTCAAGCAATGGATCTAACCAACCAAATGCAGAATTAGACAGCTAGATCTATTTTAAAATTGCTCTCCCAAAAATATTGCATTCGTTCGGAGACCTACCATTAGCTTTCAGAATTCTTCCCCTCATACCATTTAGTCTAGCTTCATGATTTGGAACATTTTCCTCTCTGTGTCTCTGAGACAGTCTGTGCAGGGGTGTGTCTGAGAAAGTTTGTGTGTTTGTCTAGCTAAGTGTCTGAACATGTTTATGTGTGGACTGGGGGGGGGGGGTGAGTACATGTGTGTGAGGTATGCAGGATTATCTAATGATGTAGTTTGCCTTAATGACAATGAAAATCAAAGACTCCAAACCACAACTGGATTTCAGACTTTAACACCCATAGGCAAGACCAGAAAGCAGGTCCCAGGAGTCGAAGGGGAGTAGGCAGAGATCCCAAAGACTGGAGAGCCAGATGAGCAGCAGAGGAAGGCCATAGTACCACCAAGATGTCCCTTTGAAGGCAGCAATCCAAAAAGAGAGGACCAACTCACTCCCACAGACAAACCAACAACAAGAAAGCAAAGGGGTGGGAATGACCACGAAAGATGAACCAGGATGTAAATCAGAGCCTTTATTCAAAATGGTGATCAACAGAAGTAGATAAGAATGTTGGACCCAACACTTGCATTGGACTCAGCATTTCTTGTGACTTTTTCCAGAGTCATTGCTTGTTGCATTAGGACAGCATATGTGATCCTACAACAATACCACAGAGAACCCCTGAGGAAGGCTTAACCGCCTAAACATGGCCTGTGTTGGGTCCTACATTCTTATCTACTTCTGTTGATCACCATTTTTTAATAAAGGCTCTGGTTTAAATCCTGGTTCATCTTCTGTGGTCATTCCCACCATTTGCTTTCTTGTTGGTCCTTTGAACAGCACATACACAGGGATCTAAACTTATAGGACCAGGCTCTTCAGTGCAACTGTGGCTGGAACAACTCCTTGTCTGAGGCTGGTTTACCTTTGCAGGGGTGGCACGTGACCAGTCCCAGGAATCCCAGAAGGCTGATCTTATTCATGGGGTCTGTGTAATTGGACCAGGCTGTGTCCACATTGCCATTGGAACAGCACTCCTCCCAGGAAGCAGCTGCCATGAGGATCATGCTACACTTGCCTTCCCTGCCTTGCTGCAACCAGCAGATGCCACCTGCAAAGAGAGACAAAAGGTAACTCAGGACACCAAGCTGGGGGGCTGCGGGAGGGTTATTAGATTGTTCCAGGTCATCAGGGGAAGGCTGGACCAGTCCTGGTTTTATCTTCATTATATGCCAGGTCTAGTGCCATCTGGTCACCGCAGTCATAAACAGAGATGCCAAGAGGGGCATAATCGAATGGCGCCGGCAAAATCGATGGTCATCTTCGGGGCCGGTGCCATAAGCGGGCGGAGCCAAGTGTATTTTTGAAATACGCTTGGCGCCGGCCAAATCACTCGCCGGGTTTAGAATAGGATCGCCGGCAGATCGCCGGGTTTACATGAGATGGCCGGTTCCGTTTTCCAGTCATAATGGAAACCAGACCCGGCCATCTCAAACCCGGCAAAATGCAAGGCATTTGGGCGTGGGAGGAGCCAGCATTTGTAGAGCACTGCCCCCCCCCTCACATGCCAGGGCACCCTAGGGGGCACTTCTAAAAAATTAAAAAATTTACACAATTAGCTTCCAGGTGCATAGCACCCTTCCCTTAGGTGCTGAGCCCCCCAAATCTGCCCCAAAACCCACTGGCCACAATTCTACAGCATTACCATAGCCCTAAGGGGTGAAGGGGGCACCTACATGTGGGTACAGTGGGTTTTGGTTTTTGTTTGAGGGCTCCCATTTACCACCACAAGTGTAACAGGTAGGGGGGGGATGGGCCTGGGTCCACCTGCCTGAAGTGCACTGCACCCACTAAAAACTGCTGCAGGGACCTGCATACTGCTGTCAGGGAGCTGGGTATGACATTTGAGGCTGGCATACAGGCTGGCAAAAAATGTTTTAATTTTTTTTTGTGTGTGTGGGAGGGGGTTGGTGACCACTGGGGGAGTAAGGGGAGGTGATCCCCGCTTCCCTCCGGTGGTCATCTGGTTAGTTGGGGCACTTTTTTGGGACTTGGTCCTAAAAATAAATGGGCCAATTCCGGCTGGCGAAATGCTCGTTCGAGCCGGCCTTTTTTTTCCATTATAAGGGGAAGCTGGCCAATCTCTTAACCACACCCCGCCCCGCCCCCTTCCGCCTTCGCTACACTACCAACACGCCCCCCTTGAAGGTTGCCGCGCCACCAACAAAAAAAAAGCAATTGGGGCCAGCCAAAATTGGCTTTCCATAATACCGATTTGGCCAGGATCAAGAGATCGTTGGCGATCTCCCATTTGTGTCGGAAGGTCGCCGGTGATCCCTTTCGAAATAAGCCTGCAAGTTACCCAGTTCCAGAAGGGAGATTTTTGACCAGTCCTGGTTTGAACTTACATCTCAAAGTGATGTGGGATTTGTAGTGCCTGATCCTGCCCATTTAATTAGGGCCTGCAAAAGTCCCATAATGCAACAGGATGAGGTGGTCCAGAATGCCGGACTGTCCCAAATCTCCAGCTTGGAACTGGATAACTTGGCATCTCTGCAGAAGAGTGCAAAAAAAAAAAAAGGAACAGAAAAATACCTCTACGAGAGTCCAAAATGAGCAACACAAGAGCAGAGGATGACAACTCACTCCCAAACCCGGGAATGAATATTCAAATCTTTATTGAATAGCACCAGAAAAATGACCCGACATGCGTCCGTGTTTTGGCCTGCTTCAGGGTTCACAAATGCACTCTATGTAGCACTGTGTCTATAACCTGGTGCAGCTGATGGGTATAAACTTCAGGATGAAAAATGCCCACTATACACAGTATGCAATATGTAGTGTAGCAACGTTGAACAGGCTGTCACAATCAAAGGCAAACAGGAACGTTCGTTCGTTCCCAGGTTGTGAGACAGTCTGTCATCCTCGTGCTCCTGTGTGTGCTCATCTCTGCAGAAGACCATGAAAGTCTGGATCTAAGGTCACTCAGTTTATGTGTGAGAACAGAGCACAGGAAGTGCAAAGCACTCATCCCTCTCTCCCTTCTGTCCTCCAGATTCACTCAACTGCCATTTTATTACCATCACAGAATGCATTCTTGTAGAAAAATAAATAGGCCACAGCATAATACAGAACACATTTCACTGTAGCAAAAAACGCTAAAGCAATGCAGTGCTCGCAACCACAGAGACATTTCCCACTCTCTTTTTTCTTTAGATTTGCTATACTGGAGGAGTAGCCTAATGGTTAGTGCAGTGGGCATTGATCCTGGTAACCTGGGTTTTGATTCCCACTGCAGCTCCTTGTGACCTTGGGAAATCACTTAACCCTCCATTGCCCCAGGTACAAAAATCTTAGGTTATGAGCCCCCTAGGCACAGAGAAAGTACCTGTATGTAATGTGTACAGCACTGTGTATGTCTAGTAGCACTATAGAAATGATTAGTAGTAGTAGTATACGACATTTCAGAAACTAAGGGTCAATCTGTTGGATGTCACAGTGAAAGAAAACTACATAACATAAAAAATACAATATTACAATTAAAATGGTGGAGGAAAATAAAATCATTAATGAGGGCTTAAAGTAATGCAGATCAGTAAACTGAGAGTAAAGCCTAGCATATTTATCTAAAGGCTGCTCAGTGCCCAGCAGTCACAGGACACCTGAGATCTGTGCTCAGAAACCCAGCTCTTAACCCCCTTCTTGATTTGGAAAAACAGGTTCTGCTGGGCACTTTCTTCTGTCTCCATATGGTTCCTGTCAAGTGTGTGAATTTTACATTGGCTTCCTATTATGGCCAGAATACAATTCAAGTGACCTTGCTTGGCTTTCAAGATGTTGAATGGGTCATGCCTTTCTTATTTGTCCTCTTAACTGCTTGTGTACTATAGTTTGGTCATCATACAAAGTGCACATTAACAAACTAAGGTGTCCTTTTACTAAAGGACATTAAGGAGGGAGTTGCAACTTGCTTCTCATAGGTCTCCACTAAGCCATCTCTCTCGCCTTCAATCTGGTTCAAAATTCTGCTGCATGACTTATATTCTGCCAGTGTTGCCATGCTCATATTAGCCCCTCTCCTCGAGTCACTTCATTGCTCCCTATCCGTTTCCACATACAGTTCAAACTCCTCTTATTGACTTACAAGTGCATTCTCTCTGCAGCTCCTCAGGTACTTCTCCACTCTTATCACTCCGCCCACTGGGTTCATTGGGGTAAATCTTTCTTATCTGTACCTTTCTCCTCCACTACCAACTCCAGACTCTGCTCCTTTTATCTTGCTGCACCATATGCCTGGAATAGACTTCCTGAGCCAGTAGTCAAGCTCCAGCTCTGGCCAAATCTGGGCTAAAAGTCCACCTTTTGAGGCAGCTTTTAACTCCTCTTATTCACTTGTTCAGTACCCATGTCTGTTTTATCATTCCCACCTTAGTAATTCCCTTATCCTTATTTGTCCTGTTTGTGTCCTGTTTGTCTGTCCGGATTAGATTGTAAGCTCTGTTGAGCAGGGACTGTCCTCTTCATATTCAAGTGTACAGCGCTGCATACATCTAGTAACGTGGAGGGGCATAATCGAACGGGGGCAGCCATCTCTAAGGCCGGCCCCGTAAAGTGGCATACCCGACTGTATTATCGAAACAAGATGGCCGTCCATCTTTTGTTTCGATAATACGGTCGGGGCCGGCTAAATTTCAACATTTGGGGCTGGCGTTAGAGATGGCTGCCATTGGTTTCCCGGCGATAATGGAAACTAATGGTGGCCATCTCAAACCCCAGCCAAATCCAATGTATTTGGTCAGGGAGGAGCCAACATTTGTAGTGCACTGGTCCCCTCACATGCCAGGACACCAACCGGGCACCCTAGGGGGCACTGCAGTGGACTTCAGAAAGCTCCCAGGTACATAGCTTCCTTACCTTGTGTGCTGAGCCCTTCACCACCCCCCCCCCCCCACAAAAAAAAAAAACCCCACTACCCACAACTGTGCACCACTACCATAGCCCTTACGGGTGAAGGGGGCACACCTAGATGTGGGTACAGTGGGTTGTGGTGGGTTTTGGAGGGCTCCCATTACCACCACAAGTGTAACAGGTAGGGGGGGATGGGCCTGAGTCCGTCTGCCTGAAGTGCACTGCAGTACCCACTAAAAACAGCTCCAGGGACCTGACAGTGCTGTCAGGGAGCTGGGTATGACATTTGAGGCTGGCACAAAATGTTAAATTTTTTTTTTTTTTTGGGTGGGAGGGAGTTGGAAACCACTGGGGGAATAAGGGGAGGTGATCCCCGATTCCCTCCGGTGGTCATCTGGTCAGTTAGGGCACTTTTTTGAGGCTTGGTCCTAAAATAAATGGACCAAGTAAAGTCGGCCAAGTGCTCATCAGACCTGGCCTTCTTTTTTTCCATTATTGGCCATCTGTTAACCACGCCCCCGTCCCGCCTTCGGTACCCCTGCCGACACGCCCCCTTGACTTTGGCCGGCCCTGCGACGGAAAGCAGTGAAGCCGGCCAAAATCGACTTTCGATTATACCGTTTTGGCTGGGTTTAGGAGAAGGCCGGCCATCTCCCGATTTGTGTCGGAAGATGGCTGGCCATCTCCTTTGAAAATAAGCAGGATACCTTTCAAATATTTGAACATCTGTATCATGTCACCCCTGTTTCTCCTTTCCTCCAAATTGGCTTAACAAGCTAATCAGTGTTTATAACAGCACTTAACAAGCAATAATAAGCATTAATTAGCAACTACTACTACTACTACTTAACATTTCTAGAGCGCTACTAGGGTTACGCAGCGCTGTAGCAATGATTAGAATTTACGTGCACAACCAGCTAAGTGTATGTCTGTAATGAATTGCACCTAAATTCTAATATTTGCAGTTCAAAAGGGGTGTGGCTAGTAACACTATTGAAATGATAAGTAGTAGAAGTAGTAGTAGTAAATGGTACCCAGAGTTAGATGCTGGGATGATCCACACCAAGCAGCAATTCTATAATGGTCCGTTTAGTGCTAAGCAGTGGCACAGCTAGGAATTATTTATATCTTATGATCCCTGAGGTAGGCACTCTGTGCTGAATCACAGTACTGTGTCGGGCTTTATATATGTTTACAAGTACCAGAAATAAGTGTGGTTTTGTCATTGATGACCATCTTATGTCCTTGGTTCATCTCAAACCTTCTCCACATGCCCACTGTCATTTACTGACTACGCTCTCCATGGGATTCCTTTTGGTTTTCTTCTTGTTTCCTCAGGATGCCATTGCACATGGACTACAAAATTTACTGATTTGGACTTAGCACACACCTTTTCAGTTGTTTTCTTTAAATCTGGCATAGTTGTAGAGAGAGTGCAGCAGAATCCATCTGTAGCAGGTGCAGACTGAGTGTGGTCTGGGCCCCCAGGCACTGAGGGTGGCCTGGGCCCCCTGCCCGACCGCTACCTGACACCTCCCCTAACCGCCATGCTGCTGCCCTCCTACCGCCACAGCCGACGCCCCTCTGCCCTGGTCCTACCTGCAGGGCCCTGGTGATCTAGTGGTCTCTGCGGGGGGGGGGGGGGGTGAGAGCAAGTTCTTTCCTGCCACTGCACTGGCCGCTATTTCCCCCGCCTGCCAGCACCGCTATGTTTCAAAATGGTGGCCAAGACTTCCCATGGTAGTCTCGTGGGTCTCACAGTCTTGCGAGACTTCTGCAGGGAGTCTCGACTGCCATTTTAAAGTACAGTGGTGCCAGGCAGATTGAATAGCGGCAGCACAACGGGCAGGAAAGAACATGTTCTCTCCTGCAGAGGTCACTAGATCACCAGCGGTGCGCCGGGCATCCGCGGGCAGAGCCTCTGGGCCCTTGGGCACTGCCTGGTTGCCCGAATGGTCAGTCTGCCTCTGGTCTGTGGGCTAAAAATGGATGAAACAGACTGGCGTGTGGATGCTTTGATGGCATCCACACTAGGTGGGCTTGTTCAGACATGCTCAGAAATGTTTTCCAGACTTTTCTGGGCTCTAGGGAGCAGGTCCAAGCAGATGTGGTCAAGCAATGATGTCACCTATGTGTGAAGACTTATTCTGCTTGGACATGGAGAACACATGGACTACAAAGCTTATTTATTTAGACTTAGTTCACACCTTTTCAGCTCAAGATGAGGTACATTCACATACGGTAGTTATTTCCCTGTACTTGGAGGGCTCACAATCTAAGGACTTCTTTTACTAAGCCACCTAGCAATTCACACACAGCAAATGAGAGGAAGCCCATAGGAATTTAATGGGTTTCCTCTCATTTGCCACACTAGTGTGGCCTAGTAAAGAGGCCCTAAGTTTATACCTGAGGAATAGAGGGTTAAGGGACTTGCCCAAGGTCACAAGCAACTGCAATGAGATTTGAATCTTGGCTTCCCAAGTTCTCAGTCCATTGCTTTAACCATTAGGCCAGGGGACACAGGGGCGGCCTGACCATTAGGCCACCTGAGGCGGGGGCCTTATTGCGACACTCTTCCAGGAGCATTTCCCCCTTTTTACATTTTTAAAAAGTCGGTGGCGGTAGCCATAGGCGGTCGGTGGCCCAACTGTTTGGGAAGGCTAAAGGGGGCGGGGTTAGGGGTGGGGCCAGGGGTGGAGCTTAAATCCATAATTGTCTGATAACACGCAGAAAAATAAAAATAAAAATAAAAGTCACAATTAATACCTTTTATTAAATTTAGATATTAGATATGTATCATATGTCAAAGAATAAAGTGGTTGCTCAAAGCATATTCTAACCACAATCGCTCAACTGCAAAACACTATGCACAACTTTGTCCAAAAACACACTCAGAACCTTACTGTACCATAAATATTACACTGGGCAGAACCTAATACACCAATATACCACCCATACGGAAAATGCAGACTGTCAACAACATGAAACAAGGGATCATATCATCACAATTCTCATGTAGAGCCACAAAACACCCTAATTCATGTTTAATGTGGGATAAAAATGCCATAAATAAGTAAATAAATATAAACTTTTAATGTTGAGCACCTGATTCTCAAAGTGGACATATTCCAAACACTATAATGAAAATAAAATGATCTTTTCTACCTTTGTTGTCTGGTGACTTTTCTGATCATGCTGGCCCAGTATCCGTTCTGCCTGCTATCTGTTCTCAGTGCAGGTCAGGAAGTCATCCTCGTTAAATATCTCCCTGGCAACCCAGGACACCTCCAGCCAACCCCCCCTGCTTTCCCAGCAGTAAGGTAAACAAACCATAAACCAATTTCTACAACTGCTAGAGGGCTTTCACTGCAGCTCCTGCTGTGAGGATGGAGGTAAATCAACAATTTAATCCCCTCAGAGCAGCTGGACTCCACAGCTGATCCATTCTGCTGCAGCAGGGGGAGGCTTAGCCTCTCTAAGCCTCTTATACCGGCGCCTATGGCGGTAGCGATTCCTATACGCTGCCCTGATGCCAGCACCCGCCTCTTCTCTTTACTGCGGCCTGCCTCTCTGATGTAACTTCCTGTTTCCTTAGAGGCGGCTGCAGTAGAGAAGAGGTCGGTGCCGGTGGCAGGTCAGCATATGGGAATCGCTGCTGCCACCGGCTTTTGGAAAATGGAGAAAGAAGGTAAAACTTAAGGAAGGGGGTGGACGAAGGAAGGGTGGGAATGCCAGAACTTGGCCTGGGGGAAAGCGGCATCTCAGCCCTGCCTCAGTTGGCATCTTGCCTTGGGCCACCCCTGAGGGGAAACCATCTAGCCAGTAAGTTTTTTAAGATATCCACAATGAATATGCATGAGATAGATTTCATGCACTGTCTCCATTGCTTCTAATGCATATTCATTGTGGATATCATGAACACTTGACTAGCTAGGTGTGTCCCATGAAATGGGTTGAGAACCCCAGAGAAGGGTGATGAAAATGATAAAGGGGATGAGACAACTTCCCTATGAGGAAAGGCTGAAGCAGCTAGGGCTCTTCAATTTGGAGAAAAGGTGGCTGAGGGGAGATATGATAGAGGTCTATAAAATAATGAGTGGAGTTGAATGGGTAGATGTGAAGCATCTGTTTACGCTTTTCCAAAAATACTAGGACTAGGGGCATGGGATGAAGCTACAATGTAGTCAATTTAAGCGAATCCGAGAAACCTTTTCTTCACTCAATGTGTAATTAAACTCTGGAATTCGTTGTCAGAGAATGTGGTAAAGGTGGTTAGCTTAGCGGAGTTTTAAAAAGGTTTGGACTGCTTCCTAAAGGAAAAGTCCATAGATCATTATTAAATGGACTTGAGGGAAATCTATTTCTGGAATAAGCAGTATAAAAGGTTTGTACTTTTTGGGTTATTGCCAGGTATTTGTGACCTGGATTGGCCACTGTTGGTAACAGAATGCTGGGCTTTATGGACCTTTGGTCTGTCCAGTATGGAGATATTTATGTACTTACATATTAGGCTATTCCTCCACTCCACAAAATTTGTACTTAGGCAATGCAAAACAGAGTTAAGGAGAGGGCCTGTAGAGACAGTGGAGACTGCAGGGGGTCAGACTAGGGAAGGCAGCTGAGCTAGTTCATTCATTCTGCAGCTCTTCACTCCCTCTCCTCTCTTATCTCTCCCTCCACCTGAACTCTGTCTGTGCCCTTCTCCACCACAACCTTACAACTCCACATTTTCCACCTTGCTTTGCCCTGTATCACGTGCAGTCTAAAACCCCACTTTTTTTTTAGGCTGTTTTAAAAATCTTAAATCCTGTTGCTCCTTATCATATCCTTGTTGCTTCTAAAAGAAATTTACAAACTTTGTGAACCCTATGGAGTAGGGACTGTTGCATGGGTAGTAGTGCTATAGAAGTGCCTGAGGGTGACCAGTTCATCCGGAGCCCATCCTTTAATGGGGGGGATGAGCCACCCTTTCCCCCTAGGTGAGCTATGGCGGGCTCTGGTCGGTGCCTAGCTGGCAAGACCTGGGGGAAGGGGTCTTTCCCAGATCAGGGGACAGTTTGAAGATTCTGGAAGGGCCAAAAGGGTGGGGTTGGTCCCGCTGCCCAGTTGGGCAGTTTACATTCAAAAATTGCTGGGTGTGAATTGCCTTCCAATGGGGACATTTCCTTCCTGGCATTGGGAAGGAATTCCTAGTCTTATTTAAGGCCAGTACCTCTGAGTACTAGGATTTTTTCCTGCTCCTCGGAGGTGGTTTGCTTATCCACCCTACCCTCCCTTGGTCCCCCCCCCCCCCCAAGAAAAAAAAAACAATAATTTGTGCTTGTTCTGAGAATGTTGTGCTTGGTCATTCATCTTTTCATCTTTGTCACAGTTTGGGGGGAGGGGAGTACCCGAGCTAGAGCCACTTCAAAAGGAGGTCCTTTTGAATAGAAACATAGAAACATACCTGTAGATAAAGGCCAAATGGCCTATCCAGTCTGCCCATCGTCTGTAACCCTAACTCTTCCTTTTCCTAAGCGATCCCACATGCTTATCCCATGCCTTTTTAAAATTCTGACACAGTCCTCGACTCCACAACCCTTTTCGTGAAATAATACTTTCTTAGATTACTCCTAAGCCTATTATTTCCTCTTTACTTCCTCATGTGCCCCCTCGTTCCAAAGTTTTCCTTCCGTTGAAAAGGCTCATTTCCTGTACATGAATGTCCTTGAGATATTTAAACATCTCTATCACATTTCCTCTCTCCCAGCATACACATGTTGAAGTTTATAAGCCTGTCTCTATATTTTTGTGTTCTAGACGGTAGGGAATGAGACATTTTTGCAACTACATTCAAAGCAGTTACATAGTATGTACAGGTACTTATTTGTACCTGGGGCAATGGACTGCAGTGGGAGTTGAACCCAGTTTTGCAGGATCAAAATCTGCTGCCCTAACCACTACTCCACCTTCACCAGGAGCTGAATGTTTGGCCCAAGCTCTGAAGTAGAGGCAATGGAGATCCATTCCCCTACTTTGTCTAGCTGCTCTAGTGGAGAATTCATTTACATACTTTTGCTGTTCTTGCATTGTGACTCCTAGCTGCTAATGGCTGGTACTTCAGTTTAATTGCTTTAAATACAATAAGTTGGACTTGTTTTTTTGTTAGCTCTTGCTAAGAAATGTTCACCAATAAACAAAGCTGCAGCCTGTTTTCATTCCAAACAAACTTGTCTGGAGTTATTTCTTTAGTGCCATGAATGACTCTGTTGGTGAGGGAAGTGGAGAGGGGTGAATTGTCTGCATTCCCCCAATAATGATTAGGAGTAGTGGAAAGGCTGGTGCTGGGGGATGGGGGCAGACAAGCTGATTAAACTGGGCTTGGGTTGGGGGAGATGGGTGGGCTCAGAGTGGGGAGAGATTGGCAAGGCCTGGGGTGTAGGGGGGATGAGGTGGGTATACTAGACTTGGGTTAAGGGGAGAAGGACTGGGCTGAGCAAATTGGGCTCAGGGTGGGGTGAAATGGGCAGAGTGGGAGAAGACACCCTGCACTCAGGGTAGAGGGAAATGGGTTTGGAAAACTGTGTTTGAGGTGAGGGGAGAGGAGCTGCACAAACAAGGTCGAAGGTTGGGGAGACATGTTGGCAAACTGGGCTTGGGATGGGGAGAATCAAGCTGGGGAGTGGGATTTGAAGGGAGAAAGGTGTAAGCTGCACTTTTTATGGGAGGGGGAGGAGACCAGATGAACAGGACTAACCTCAGTGCCTTCAGGTGTCAGATACTAGAGAACAGGATCATTAATATTGAAGCGCTTGCTTAAATTGGAAATATATGGAATCAATAAAGTTCCTCATCCAAAAGCCAACATTTAAAGTAGTACTCAATGGTTTTAAGAACATAAAACAACAGAAAAAGATTCTGATTGTTGTGGAAGCAAAAAATATCCAAAGAGAGATAGAAGAAGGTTCTAGTAATGAGGACACTGCTGCCGAGTTGCCTCTGTATTGGCAGATGGCGTGTGCAATCTCACTTAGACCTCTCCTCGGCCAGCTGCTTTTGGGGAAGGATGGGGTCAGGTATCAGGGTGAGATGCAGAATTCTGACATCTCCTCACAGTGCCACAGCTCAGTAAACGTTGCTGCCTAGGCACAGTACACCTGCCATGACTGCTGTGTCACTTCTCTGGAGAGGCTGCTCTGGAACTGTTAGAAATAGGGAGAAAATATGGTCTCTGCCCCCTTAGAGACACCTTCCTCTGAAGACACTGTCACTTGGAAAGAGCTCTCTGCACAGACACTGCCCCTTAGGAAACCCTCCTGAATAGGAACTGCTTTCTCAGAGAGACCTCTTTGAACAGATATTGACCCCTCAGGCTCAGAGTGACCTTAAACAGACACTACCCCCTCAGAGACACTTTGCTGTGCAGGCACTGTCTCCTCTGGAAGAGCTCTTTACCTAGGCACTGGCCTCTGGGAGGCTTTCCTATAGAATAATGCTCCCTCAGAGACACCTTCCTATGTGGATACTAGCCCTTAGAGAAACATTTCTGAAGGGACACTCCCCCTCCTCCTCAGAGAGACCTTCCTGAAAAGGGGAGATATTCCTGAACAGACACTCTGCCCCGCCCTTCAGTAAGACTCTCCTGACATCCCTCAGTGACACCTTCTTGAACAGACACTGCTTCTTCAGAAAGACTTGGATGAAAAGTCACTCCCACCTCAGTGAGACCTCCCTGAAGAGACACTTCCCGTTCCCTCTCAGTGAGACCTTTCTGAAGAGATACTCTCCCCTCTGTAAGAGCTTCCTGAACAGACATCGCTCCTTTATGGAGACATCCCTGAAGAGACACTCCCCCTCCGTGAGACCTTCCTGAACTGACATTGCTTCCTTCTGGAGATCTCCCGGAACAGACACTCCCCCCTTCGATGAGACCTCCTTGAAAAGCCAATGCCTTCAGAAAGAAACTTTCCTGCTCTCTCAGGAAACAAATTGTTTAGGCATGGATTAGTAGATAAACGCCGAAAATAATCCTGTTAGATCCCTGAAGAATTAATTTTAAATGCTAGAAACAGAATAATGGGGCGGCCATTCATCCCGCGCCTGGCTAAGTTTCCCAGTCTCCTGCCATGGTATTTCGGGAGGAAAAAAAAAAAGGTATCGATAAATTTATTAGATCTTGTGCGTTTATTAGTTTTTTTTGAAAATATATTGTAAAGATCAAGCTGGGACCCTGACGGATGAAAGTTAAGAAAGCATTTCTTTTAGTGACGGTGTCCTCGCTGGCTGCTTTTAATTGTATTCATCCCAATACAATAAAAAGTGGTCAGTGGCTAAACCCCTCGGGGAAACCTCCGCATCGTCCTGGCTCTTTCATACCGAAACAGCACAGTGAATTCATTCTGGTGTTTAGCTCACTGTTGTTACTCGAAAATTATTATAGGAAACGAATTTGTTATCCAGCCTAGATAAATACCATACTGCGGGAGCCGTATTTCTTGTCATGGGTAAATACAACTCCGATCCTTCCGATTGATCAGGCAGAATTATATCCCAGACAGTTCTTAAAAAATCCTCTGGGCTCTTCCAAGTGCACCAAGCAATTGGGGGACGAGGGGTGGCCAAGAGCTCACTGAAATTTCGAGCCGAACAGAAACAAATGATGAAATGCTACCTGGCTGTCTGGCCTGCAGATGTGGGCTACTGGAGGCACGGGTGGGGGGGCTGTAAGGAGTCAACTTTCAAGACGATTGACGGAGGGGGTGCAAAACGCAACAGAAACGACCCCACCCTGGACGCAATGAAGGAGCTTGCTCAATAGTGCGGTCTGGAGTTTAGGCTCCCCACTGCAACCACATAGCTGGCCCCTAGGACTAAAAGCCCGCTCACCCATGTCTCCTCACCGGCTGCCTGCAGTGCTTCCAAGCTCCGTTGGGGGCGCTAGACCGACCTGTTTAGAACATTTGGAAATTTGGCCGCAGATTCTGCCTTTACATGAAATTCGTTTTTAATATCACAGAATAGGATGCAAATCATAATTACACGTTACATTTTGAATTAGTTGGTTGTGGGAGTTATGATTAGCCCAAGGGCGTGAACTCTGCCCACTATACTATTGGCTGAGTGCAGAGGTGCCAACTTTTCAAAATGATATTGGGGTTGCTGAACCCAAACAATATTAGGGATGCGAGCTGGCACCTGCGGTTGACTGACCTTCTCGTTCTTAAAGAAAGGGATTATAGTGACGAGAATTACTTAGACATAGACGTTTCGGAACAAATAATATGATACTAAGAAACGAGATAGACCAAACGTAATAAGAATAATAATTAAAACGAAAACATAAGGGGTCTCTAGGTTCGAGACAGCTGACTATCCAAATACTTTTTTTTTTTTATAAAAGACTTGGTGGTTTTAGAAAAGGCTTTTAGTATAGACACGGAACGTGTAACAGAAGTCCTTGATGAATCAGCCCCAAAATGTCTCGAAGTTAACCTAGCTAAATTACACGGATAAAATCAAGATTCCTTCAAATCTAGCAATCCTAGTACAGGGGACTAACGGAATCATTACCTTGCAACAAAAAGATTCAGCCACAGGCAGTTTGCTACCCACTTCTGACTTAACCAAGTTCTGCATCGTTTGAGGGGATGGGATTTGATATACGCGTTTCTGTAGTTACAATCAAAGTGGTTTATACACCTATTATATACAGGTACTTATTTTGTACGTGGGGCAATGGAGGGTTCGATCAGATGACTTTTGCCCAGAACCACTCCACTACGAGACGTTCATGCAATCAGAAGAAACCGTGTCAATTAGCAGATTTATATATTTTTTTCTCCTTTGAAAATTTAAAATCATAAGCTAGGTCTAGGAAGGAAGCAATAGCTATTCCTTAGGCTGAGCTCTGGGGCACCTGAGTCCTGAGTTTTCAGGGCATTTGAGTTCTGTGCTTGTTTATTTGTTTTAAAGGGAGGGAAGGGTGGGGGGGGGGGGGGGGTTGTGGCTGTCCTTCCATAGTACTGCATGCAGTTTCCCGCGGTTCTGTACCCGAAGGGACTCCCATTTGTTTTCCATCTGCAGTGCCAAGAAGATTCTGCACCCCTGTACACATCTGTTCGCTCTTTGTCCCCCTTCCCATCCATCCCCTGGCTGTCACTTACTGGGCTGCTGCACCGTGTGCCCTCCCGCCAGGCGCTGGCAGCAGATGGCACCGAGGACAAGCAGCAGCAGCTTTCTCCAGAGGGACGGCATGATCGGTGTGAGCAGGCGACGGCAGCAAAGCTGGACCCAAAGTTTCCGGCTACTCGCAAACAATTTTCCTTACAGCGTTATCTTTTCAGCTCCGTGAGACCTTGAGCTTGGAGGTAGGAACCGGAGCCCGAAGCCTGGACCGGATCTGAGCGGACCAGTAAAAGTCTCAGGTTCACACTCTATATAAATGAGGTTTTTTTTTTGCGGGTTTGAATCATGGTTGTAGGGTGGGCGGTGTCTGCAGAGCAGCCTGTAGAGCTTCAGAGGAGGGAGGGGGAGTCTGCCTGTCTGTCTAGGTGTCTTATGTTTGTCTAGGTGTTTTGTATGTGCCTGTTGTCTGTCTGCCTAGTCAAGGGGTGTGTCCCTCTATGGGGTGTGTGTCCGGAGGAGTGTCTGGGTGAGGACTGTCTGCCTGTCTAGGAGTGTGTCTGCTTGTCTAAGTGTGGCTTTGCGTGTCTGTATGTGTCTCTCTCTGTCTTTTTAGGCGTCTGTGTGTGTGTCCATGCAGGGGTGTGTGTTTGGGGAGTGTCGGGGGACCATCTCTGGCTGTCTATCCCAGAAGTGTTTTGTCTGATCGGGTGAATATTTGTGTATTTATGTGTCCGTTTTTATCAACAACAAATAGAGGAAGAAAATATTTCACTTTTTTGGTTTTTGGCTCTCTGCCACTTTATTCGGACTATTTTCTGCAAACCCCCTGCTCTCTGACTGCCCCTTACAGCCTAGGGCTCAGGCATGCGAGTAAGTCTTTCCTCGCTTACGTCCTACTGGTGTCAGATCGGTTTCAAAATTACTCTCAGTTTGCGAGGATGGCAGATTGCTCAAGATCGGTTTAAGTTCTGGGCAATGGTGGGGGAGAGTAGAGTGAATTCCTAAATGCAGTGTTTATTTCAAACAAACAAACAAACAAAAAAAATCAACCCCCTAGTGTTTCTCCAATGTAAGACAGGAGGGTTACTATTATCCTCACTCGGATACGATGAAATGCTCTTCCGGGGGGGGGGGGGGGGGTCTTTCCTTTGAACCATGTCGAGCTCTTCGGGGAAATGAAATGCTGGTGGTCCTAATCATTTGCTTTTCCGCAGGCAGCTAATAGTGGTTTTCATTATATTATTTCTAACGTTGCAATAATGCAACACAGTTTTGTGGCTTTGGAGTTCTTTTTTTTTCCTTTTAATTTAAGCATCCGAAAATAAAGAAAAAACATAGGTCAAGCATGCAAGCTGTGTTTTAACCAAATGGATCTAATAAATATGTTCTTTCTAATTTCTGGTTTGGTGACATTCTCTGTATGCAAACAACAGCAACCCACGTCTTCCAGTTTCCTTTTGGTGGTGGTGGTCTGGGGGGGGGGGGGGAGGCTGTCCTCCACCCCACCCCCATCATTATCATTTTCTGAGATACCCAGAGAGGGCACACTATCTAATGCAGGGCACCTCTAGATTTGCAGAATTTCTTCTGTCCCTCATGCATTGCCTAAAGTTGGGGACAGCCATTTTTCCTAGAAATAAATCCTCCATGGTCAGCTCTTTAGTTTTCCTGTAGTCTGTTCTTATGTTTGTATAGCGATGCAGAATTGTAGGGCATTAGAAGCAGGGCCGGTCCTAGGGTCTCTGGTGCCCCCCTGCAGACTATCAGTTGGGCCCCCCCCCCCCCCCGTCTAGCATCTTTCTCTCTTCTCCCTCCCCTCTCCCTCTCCTCTGAGTTCCAGGCCCCCCTCTCCTCTGAGTTCCAGGCCCCCCTCCCTCCCACCCTCCTACTCCTCCGATCCAGATCCCCCTTGCTCCCTCCGAGTTCAGGCTTGGTGGCCCGCCCGCCCTCCCTCCCTCCGACTCGAGTTCCAGCCCGACCTCTTCTCCCACTCCCACAACAGTGTTTCGCCTGCCCCTCGACTTCCTGCATGTCGCCCAGAATTTAAAAGTAATCTTACTGGGGTCCAGGTGGCAGCAGTGAAAGGCGAGCAGGCTCGGCGAGTTGGCGCTTCAGCGGGCTGCCTTCTCTTCTCTTCGCTCTCAGCTCTGCCTCTGGTCCTGCCCTTGCGGAAACAAGAAATGAGGCAGAGCTGAGAGCGAAGAGAAGGGAAGGCAGTCCGCTGACGTGCTGACTTGCTGAGCCTGCTCGCCTTTCACTGCTGCTACCAGGACCCCGGTAAGATGACTTTTAAATTCTGGGCGGCATGCAGGAAGGCGAGGGGCAGGCAGACTCTGTTGAGGGAGAAGAGGTCGGGCAGCGGGCTGGCTCCTGGCTGGGAGCTTCCGGTTCCGGTTCCG
The DNA here is from genome assembly GCF_901765095.1 of Microcaecilia unicolor. Taxonomy (NCBI): domain Eukaryota; kingdom Metazoa; phylum Chordata; class Amphibia; order Gymnophiona; family Siphonopidae; genus Microcaecilia; species Microcaecilia unicolor. The sequence continues at coordinate 71,014,531 of NC_044041.1, read as the reverse complement.
GTGGGGAAAATTGCATGATGCAGCGCCCTTGAAGGCAGGCGCCCCCCTGCGGTGCTTACCTCGCTTACTGGGTTGGGCCGGCCCTGATTAGAAGGATCTGGAGTACTCTGAAAAGCACTAGGAGAGGTGGGGGAGGGGGGGGGTCAGTTTGCTGGCTTCCTTTTCTCACCCAAGAAGAGAGAGGGCAGAAATTCAGGTTGGGTAAGGTCCTTATCTGTCACAAGATTTCAGTTTTACACACTTTACTCTAAAGTCAAGATTCTGGTTCTGGAAATGTTGGGTGTTATTAGGAAGGGTATGGAGTCCAGGTGTGCGGATGTTATAATGCCGTTGTATCGCTCCATGGTGCGACCGCACCTGGAGTATTGTGTTCAGTACTGGTCTCCGTATCTCAAAAAAGATATAGTAGAATTGGAAAAGGTACAGCGAAGGGCGACGAAAATGATAGTGGGGATGGGACGACTTTCCTATGAAGAGAGGCTGAGAAGGCTAGGGCTTTTCAGCTTGGAGAAGAGATGGCTGAGGGGAGATATGATAGAAGTGTATAAAATAATGAGTGGAATGGATCGGGTGGATGTGAAGCGACTGTTCACGCTATCCAAAATACTAGGACTAGAGGGCATGAGTTGAAGCTACAGTGTGGTAAATTTAAAACGAATCGGAGAAAATTTTTCTTCACCCAACGTGTAATTAGACTCTGGAATTCGTTGCCGGAGAACGTGGTATGGGTGGTTAGCTTGACGGAGTTTAAAAAGGGGTTAGATAGATTCCTAAAGGACAAGTCCATAGACCGCTATTAAATGGACTTGGAAAAATTCCGCATTTTTAGGTATAACTTGTCTGGAATGTTTTTACGTTTGGGGAGCGTGCCAGGTGCCCTTGACCTGGATTGGCCACTGTCGGTGACAGGATGCTGGGCTAGATGGACCTTTGGTCTTTCCCAGTATGGCACTACTTATGTACTTCTTTGAAGGTTCCCGGGTATTTACAAAATGATGATTTCATAGCGCTCGATGTAGTTTAGCTCTGTCCATGAACAGATAATGCTGTCTGTATTGTAAGATCTTCTTCACCTTCCCTTCTGGTTTGCATAGCTCCCTGCTCTGTCTCCTTTGCTCATGTCACTATGGCAAAGAACACCATGACATTTCTGAGTACTGCCTGCTTGAGAAATATTTCCTTCTTGGCCAGAGGACGAGCCTGGGGCCCACCCGACGATGTAGTTGAAAACAGGGAGCCTCTGCCTTATCTCTGTCTTTTTGATGCAGTATCTTTATTTGATGTACCCGAGAGGTCCAGTGACCCTAATTCATGCAGAGTAATGAGTCTTCTTGAGGAACATTTTTAAAAATTCTGTTAAAGAGCAGTGAGGGAAAGAATAAATTCGGTCCAAACCGAGGCAGAAGGACTTTAAGTTAGGTCTCACTTTTTGCAAGCAGAGAAACCAGTGGACCAAACCCTAGCAGACCCGGTTCTGCCTTGGCAGCGCTATTGCACAGCAGCGGTTCTGAGGGGCGTCCTCATTGGTAGAGGTGAAAGAGCAGAGTCAGAGGGTGAAGCTGGTCTTCATGGCACAATAAAGGGAGGTGAGATTTGTGGGTACAGTCACTCCCTCTGAGCCTTGCCTTCCAAAGTTTTTCTTGGCATGAGGACATTGTGCTGCTGAGAACTTTCTCTACACTACAGTCTAAAAATCTCGCTCTTTTCAACGATCCCAAAATGAGCCCTAACTCAGCCATATGAACCGTTCCTCTGGTCCTAAAGGAAGGAATCAGCTATAGCCCGTAACTCGTTCTTTCTGCAGCTCTCAGGAGATGACCGCATACTCTGTACGCTTAAGAAAGATGTACAGAAACTCCCTGAAGCTACAGTGTAATTTTGTGCCCCTATAAAGAGGGTCGAATAATGTGCCAATGTAAGACTTATGCCAGCGGAAGCAAAAGGAAACACTTCAGTTTTTCACCTTTCAGTCTTGCTTGGACTGCTGAATGTTATTGTAAAGGAATATTTTTAACAATACATGATATGTTGTGGAACCACAGATTAGCCATGCTGGACTAGAGGCATGGGTGCCAGCTCCGTGTGTGATGAGGAGGCTTGAGCACCCCCCAGTATTGAGCAAATGTCATCATTTTGTCCAAGGAGTGGTAATTTATGATGGATTCAGCACCTCAATTATCCTACACCTATGAAGTAGCATAATGGTTAGACCAGTGGGCTGAGAACCAGGGAAGCCAGGGTTTAAATCCCATTCTGGCTTCTTGTGACCTTAGGCAAGACACTTAACCCTCTATTGCCTCAGGCAGAAGCTTAGATTGTAAACCCTCTGGGGACATGAAATTATCCAATGTAAGAGCCTTGAAACATAGGCAAGAACATTTCGAACTGATTGGAGTACCAAACCAAATAAATTACCCCTCCAGGGACACAGTGAAGGAGCTTGGCCAATATTGGGAGTGCTTAGCACTCAATGGCATCCACAGAGCTGGCTCCTGTGATTTGAACAACTGAGAAGTGCCTGATCTAAATCCAAATTCCTCCTTTACTAAGCTCCAGTGTCATATTATAAGCTGCCACAGGTGAGAATGGCACCTTAGCATGCCCCCCCCTATCTAATGGCACCTAAACACCCATCCCCCTTAAATGTCTAATGTCCCCTATCTAATGACACCTGAACATCCTCCACTTGTCTAACATCCCCTATCTAATGACACCTGAACACCCCCACTTAATTGTTTAATGTCCCCTATCTAATGGCACCTGAACACCCCTCCCCCTTAACTAATGCCCCTACCTGAGCACCCCTCAATTAACTGACTAATTTATTTTATTTATTTCTGTATACTTGCTATACCACCTTCACTAACTAGGAGACCAAGGCAATTTACAATTTGAAATTACAAACAATGATGTAAAAAAAGAACTAAAATAACTCGATAGAAAAGGAAAGAGGAAAGAGTATCATCCATACACAGGTGGAAAGGTAGGAGAGATACAAAAAGGGGAAGGAGAGGAAGTGGTTGGAAAAATGCTAAAAAGGGGGAGGGGGAGGGGCCACAGGAAAAGAAAGAGGGATGGCAGCGGGGGTTGCAACCCAGCAATTTAGGACCACATTCCCTTCTAAGCAGGGTTGAATATGATTGTGAGACAATTTTTAGATTGTTTAACATATAGTTCTGCAGGGAGAGCTAATGGTAAAGAATGCCAAAGAAATGGAGCAGGCAAAGAAAAAGTCTCAATGCCTAGTTGTTTACAAAATTGCCGGTTTTGGTCCTCACAAGACAAGTGACAGGAGAATATGGAATTGTAAGAGAAGATAAATATGCTGGAAGACTGGTCCGTAGAGCCTTAAATGCAAGCAACAATGCTTTGTAGATGATTCACTGTTCAACAGGGAGCCAGTGATGAGCTTGGAGCAGGGAGAAACATGATCAGAACGGTGGACATGACACAAGAGTTTTATGGCTGTGTTCTGAAGCGTTTGAAGCTTTCTTAATCACGAATGAGGACATCCAAGGAAAACAATATTACAGTAATTCAACCTAGAAACGAGTAGCGAGAGAATAAGGGAATGAAGGGTATTGTGGTCAAAGTACCATCTCACTGAACAGAGTTGTCTGAGAAGATAGAAGCCAGATTTACACACTGCAGAGAAAGTGAGTTGGGAGTCTAGTATAATAAATAATGAAAAGCATCAGCAGGATGGACAGTAGTCTCGAAGAGGGTCAGAGTAAGATTTGGACTCGGGAGTCATGTCCCGCCCTCCCGGGAACCAGCAGGCAACCGTTTTTTGTTTAATTAGAACTAATTTATGAGATAAGTCAGACTTGGAGAGGGGCAATATTGGAGAATAAGGATTTGTGGGAAAAATCAACAGTATGATAAAAATAGCAGGAAATACCAGAAGATTGAATGAGTGCAATGAGGGGACTCAAGAATATATTGAAAAGAAGAGGGGAGAGAATAGATCCTTGGGGGTCACCACAAACTAAGGGACGTGAAGAGGATGTTGCCGAGGAGGTATGCACTTTATATGAGTGACTGGTGAGAAATGAAGAGAACCATGCTAATACTGTACCCGATATCCCAAGAGGAGAACCATGCTAATATCGTACTCGATATCCCAAGAGTAGAACATGCTAATACTGTACCCAATATCCCAAGAGAAGAAAGCTGAGAGAGTAAGAGTGAGTGGTTAATGGTCTAATGAAACCACTAGCAAAATATTATGTCTATCCAAGTGGGAATAAATTTTACTTAACAGAACTGTCAAAACTGTTTCTGTACTGAAGTGGGTTCTAAATCCAGATTGCCTAGGGTGGAGAGCAAAAGATTTCTCCATAATATCAGACAGTTGGAAGAAAATAATTTTTTCAAGGAGCATCGATAGAAAGCACAGGTTTGATACCCAACAACAGTTGGCTGGAATAAATGGATCAGGGGAAGGGTTCTTTAGGATTGGGCGAACAACAATGGTTTTCGAGAGAAGAGGTACTTGGTCAGAAGAAAGGCTTGCATTAACAAGGAACAAAATTCTTGGGAGGAGGCCAAGTTCAGTGGTTTTTAGCCAAGTTGTAAGGAAAGAATCTAGGAGACAAAAGTAACCCTCATGGATGCAAGTGTTTTTGATAGTGAAGTCTGATTCTGGGGTTGGAAAGAGGACCAACTGGAGGAACTCAGAGTAGCAGAAGGATAAGATGCAGGGGAGAGAGTGGAAAGACAAGATTAGGGGCAGCAGGGAACTCCAGAGGAGACAATATCTGAGGAAATGGTTACTGGAAAATAGTCTAGCAATGATGAAATTTTGGTGGAGAAATAAAGCGAGAGGGTCTTTGCTGTGGGCCATGACAGTGGTGAACTAGAGTGATTGGGAGAGGGGGAAGTCAAGCTTCAGAAAATGGAATAGAGTGGCCTGGTAGGATCTGGAACCTTTTTGATTTGGTTTGCAAAGAAAAGTCCCTTGGCTTTCCTGAGATGATAGTTGTAGTCTCTTAGACGGGATTTGTAAGAAGCCAGAATAATGCTAGATTTAGATTTCAACCAAATTCTTTCAGCCTTTCATAGTTATTTGAGCAGCCGAAGACCACTGTGGTACCAGGGCTTTGACTGACAAGCAGACAATACAGTCAAGGTCCTTAAAGGTGCAATCGAGTCCAAGGCACTAGAAAGTGTAGAATGTAGTTGAGAGCTTTGCTCATCAAGTGCAAATCTGAGAAGTTGGCCGGGAACATGAAGAGAGATAGCAATAAGGTATTTGGGTCAATCTTAGCTAACTATAATCTAGACACTTGCAGAAAAGACTGACGGGAATAGGGGCTCTAACTGGGATGGTAAAATGGATCATAAAGTGATCAGACCACGGAACCTGGTCTGTTGTTAGGACTGTTGGGTCAAAGGAAGAGTCTGCAGAGGAAAGACCTAAGTCCAAGGTGTGCCCACCTTGATAAGTAGGGGAGCTAACCCATTGTGTAAGGCCGAGGTCAGCTAGAAAAGTAAAAAAGCTTCTCACGTGTGGTTGGTCAGGGGAGCTGACATGGAGATTGAAGTCTCCAAACATAAGAACATTAGGGAACCGCACAGGCTCATCCGCAATGGCCTGGAATCAAGAGTCCCACTGTGCCTGGGACAGGGAAGATGGACAATAGCAGACGAAGTAAATGGAGAGGGGGTAGAAACTCTAACAGTAATTCCGCATAGGGCTGATTGAAGCTCTAAGCTGGAAGAATAAAAGATCGCCAGGCCCCCGCCCCTCTTAGAGGGTTTAGTGAGAGAAAAGACCTCATAACCACTAGGAAGAGACTCATATAAGTAACTTTCTTCTCCACTTCTTACCCAAGTTTCAGTACAGCAAAGGATATCTAATTTAGAAGATACAATAAGGTCCCGAATCAAGCTGTTTTTTTTGAGCATAGTGATCTAAAATTTATTAGGCCAACAGAGATGGGAACGAAGGTTAGATGTAAAGACCGTACATTCAAGAGGAGATGGAGAGATGTACCTTAAGTATGATGTTGGTCACGGTCGGGGATATCCTTCAGGGTAGAGGAATCAAAAGCTCCAGGGAAAGGTCTGAGGGGTTACCGGACATCCTGTGACAACCCATCAGCAGACAAGAGAATATTAAAGGGAGACAAGAAAGTACCCGTAATTGAGGGGCCATAGTGTGATGCAGAGTCAGAGTTAGTAAAAGCTAATTCAATGGAAAAATGACTGGGGAACAAAACCACTACCAAAAGCCACGGGAGCCTTAAGTTTATATAAGTGGAGATAATTACAGTTCTGGGGAGTGGGTGCTTACCTCACATGATGATATGTGAGACTTGGAACACACAGCGGGTAATCGGAAAGAGTTTTGGGGGGGGGAGATAGAGAGTAAGAGTGCCATATAGGTAGTGTGCGGGGGGGGGGGGGCTAATTCCCCCTATCTAGTGGTACCTGAGCACCTCCCAATTAATTGTCTAATGTTCCCTATCGAAAAGCACCTGAGCACACCCACACACACACACACTTAACTGTCTAAAGTTCCCTATCTAATGGTACCTGATTCTCCCCACTTAACTGTCTAATACCTCCAATCTAATGGCACCAGCACCCTCCCCCCACTTAGCATGTCCCCTCTCAGACAGTCCATTTCCCTAAGCTACGGGCTATTCACAACCACAGAATTCTGCAGAGAAAAAAAAAAGAGGAAACCTCAAATAGAAAAATAGTTATTATACAACCCTTTTCACTGAAACAGGACCTGAGAGTATTTTACAAGTACAGTCACCTCTGCCGTGAAAGGTCTAGAAGGCGATTCATGATGATTTTCAACATTTTTAGATTTTTCTTGTCCATAGAGGCACAGGCAGCAGGAAACTCCGTGTTCAAATCTCACTGCTGCTCCTTGTGATCTTGAGCAAGTCACTTAACTCTTCATTAGCTTAGTACAAACTTGTATGGTAAGTTCTTCAGGAAGGGCACTGAAACTCCTTTTTGTTTGATGGGCCAAATAAACCATTCTCTGGCCATGTCCCCAATTTGGCCCCAGTGGCCCACCCGGTTCTGCTGTCTGTGCCTCTAGGGACAAGAAAATTTCAAAAATGTTGAAAATCATCATGAATCGCCTTCTAGACCTCTCACGGCAGAGGTGACTGTACTTGTAAAATACTCTCAGGTCCTGTTTCAGTGAAAAGGGTTGTATAATAACTATTTTTCTATTTGAGGTTTCCTCTTTTTTTTTTTCTGCAGAATTCTGTGGTTGTGAATCGCCTTAAGTTAGGGAAATGGGACTGTCTGAGAGGGGGCATGTTTTTCACTTAAATGAAGGGAACAGATGTCTTCTGCCTATGGCTTTACACTTTTTTGGTTTGAAATGTTCTGTACAGCACTGAAGCTTTTCTGCCTCTTGCATGCAGGAGAGATTTATTGCTGTCCTAATGATTTCCTTATGGAATGATCAGGTTACCAGCTCTGTTATGGAAGGATGTAAATGCCCTTTGTGACAGGCTCTGAAAGGGAGAACTGGTGTGGGAGGCAGAATTTCAAACATGTTTTCAGTCTCCCTGGCTCATTACAGAAGTGACTTAGCTGCCTTTAATTGAAACCAGTTATAGGGGGTTGGGGATAGAGCGGGTGGCATGGGGAAATATACAGCCTCTGTTCCATTATGCCTTTGGGGAAATGCAGGTCCTAGAATTCTCTTACAAGCTACCATAGTCAGGACAAAACTGGATAAACCTACAATTTTGTAGTCTGGTCTCATGGGTATTTAGCAGGGGGAATAAAGGGAAGACAGCCATACGTACCTGCCCCTAGTATCCTCAACCCACACTGGGGTAAATTCTATAAATGGTGCTGAAGAGCAGTGGACCAGCATAATGTTTTCCAAGCCGGCCCTGGAGTAGCCCCCTGCCAGTCAGGTTTTCAGGATATCCACAATGAATATGCATGAGGTTGATTTCCATACACTGCCTCCCATTGTATGTGAAACTCTTTCTTGCGTATTCATTGTGGATATCCTGAAAACCTGTCTGGTAAGGGGGTACTTCAAGACTGATTTGGGAAACAATGGACTAGCATACTTCACAGTTTTGCGTCTAACTTTAGGCGCGAGCCCTTCTGCCATGTGAAAGGCTGGGGTAAGTGCTCCTGCCTGGTGATAGCCCTTAGCATTCTGTAATATATGTGTGTAACTCTTAGGTAGGTCCCTGTCCCACAGCCAGAAAATGAGTGCACTGCTTCTAGAATAGCAATGAAGGTCATTATCACCAATTTATTTACACACATGACCTTGTGCTATAAATCGGGTGCCTAGGTGCGCTAAGTGTAAAGTTGGGTGCCCAAGTTTATAGAATTAGGAGGACTGTGTGCACCCCTCATCCTAATATTGCAGGGAGAAGTGGGAGAAACTGGCAGTTGGGTACATGATGACAGGGTAACACTGAGGATCCAGACAGCAGGGAAAGCCTCAAATGCTCCTGCTGGGAAAGATTCCCGGCTCTGTCAGTAGGTGGCGCTAGGAATGTGCTACATTCATCTTAACCCCCAGTCTGTGTCCAGTACAGCTACATCCAGGTTGTGTACACAGAAGTTACTTTAAACTGCTTTCATTTTGGGACAGCACCAAAGCTATTCTTTAAAACCACTGTTTAGTAGCTATTTAAGAATACTTTACAGGATGTATACACTTGGATTAGGAAGGGGTTCAGGATATGCTTTTAAATATCTGAGTACTGAGCATACTGGGATGTGAAACGCACACACCAAAGGCTTCATTTCATGTATAAGCCTCTTTTCTTCCTCCACGTCAATTCCTATTTTCAATAAATACAATCACCCTATCCCTGCCCTCTCCCTCCATAATTCATGAGATTACACTCTCTCTATTCCATTATTCCTGTCCCCTACCCAGAAAAAATAAGGCCACATTACCTCCAAGCCTAGGATCACTGGCATGGATTCCTCCCAAACACTCTTGAGTGCATGTGAGGGCAGGGAAGGAAGGGGGTTCCCTTATAGCTGTTCCCATATCTTCTGAGGTGGATTCTCCCTGCTCTAGGAGCGGCCTTCTCATTTGAACTTCTGCCACTGCCTAGAAAATGCTAGATCATCCCGTTTGCTGCACAGGAGCAGTGAAACACCTTTTGGTTGAGACTCTCTAATTGCTGAGGCTGTTGGGTCAAATTTTGGTTCCACTGCCTAGGTTGCTATCCCATTCTGTATGAGAACCTGAGGTATTTAATATTAGCAGGGACAGTTTCTCACGGAATGATGCTTAGAAAAAGAATGCCCCTGCTCCCTACCTTTCACTCGATCTGCCCACTTACAGCCCCCAGACAACCCGTTCTGCTTCTGGGTGAAAAGAAGTTTTAAAGATTGAGATTATGCTGAACATTGTCTGACAGGTGGCTTAAGAAAGAGTGAGATTCGTTTCTGATATGGCACGTGCAAAACTGGGAATTTGGAGCCATTACCCTCTGAAAGGAGAAGTTGTTATAGATTCAAATGGGAGGAAACCACCAACACCTCCAGCTGTACCATGAAAAGACCAACTTTGTCCTCTTTTCATGTCGTTGCCCTCAAAAAGACCAATCAATCTTTCTGGCAGCCAAAAATATACTAATTAGAAGTGATAGCCAATCTTACTCAGTCTCTGAGTCTGTCAGCTGTTAGTCAATCATACACAAACAGGCACTAAGACAGTCAGCTGTCAGTCAATCACATCCAATCACTGAGCCTGTCAACTCTGAACTAATCACCCCAATCACTGAGCCTGTTAACTTTCAGTGAAACACACCCAAGCAGTCATTGAACCAGTGAGGTGTCAATCACATACAAGCAGTCACTGAGGCTGTCAGTCAATTACACCCAGTCACCTTCAGCTTTCAGTTAATCACACCCAATCACTACTACTACTTAACATTTCTAAAGCGCTACTAGGGTTACGCAGCGCTGTACAATTTTAACATGGAAGGACAGTCCTTGCTCAAGGAGCTTACAATCTAAAAGACAGGTGTAAATCTAGAGACAAGTGTACAATCTAAAAGACAATCACTGAGTCTGTCAGCTGTCAATCAATCACACTGAGTCAGTTACTGAGACAGTCAGCTGTCAGTCGCATTCAAGCAGTCACTGAGCCAGTCAGCTGTCAGTCAATCAGACCAAGCAGTCATTGGCACAGTCAGCTGTCAGTCACACCCACTCAATTACTAAGACAATCATCTGTTAATCAATCACACTCAAACAAGCACTGAGTCACACAGATGCCTTTTTGACCACTCCTGGTTTTGATTTACAATCCAAAGCAGTATGGGATTTGTAGTGCATGGTCCTTCCCATTGAAATCAGTGCTACAAGTCCCATAATACACCAGGATGGGGTGATAAGAAATCCAGAACTATCCCCAAAGTCTCCAGCCTGGAACTTGCCATCTCGGGAGACAGCTAATTGTTAGTTACCCAAGCACTCTCTGAGTTTGTTGGCTCTCAGTCAGTCATGCCAGAGCTGTCATTGACACTTCCTGCCTGTTAACCAATCACAGGCCTGAGAGTCACTGATCTTTGGAGGGAGCCTAGATCTGCCTTTCCAGTACAGGGAATTGTCACTTTGGTATTTAAAGACACTTCAGGTTGCTTGTCTTTGAGTTGTGTTTCTTCGCCTTTTTGTTGCTTTTTTTTTTCTAAACTTTGTGATTTCCTTTTACATGTTCAGGCTTCCCCCTTCATGGGAACCAGCTCCAGTGCACAGATCCCTCATGTTTAGCTATTCCTCTCTATTACTTATCAATTGTGTAGCACTGGGCAAACACTTAGAAAGTCCCTTCTCCAGAGACCTTACAGGCTAGCTGGGAATTTCATGTAATCAGGGCTTTTTTTGAGGGGATACTGAGTACCAGCACCTTTTCCATTGTCTGCTAAAATTGACCCATGGACCCCAAGTTTTAATGAAAGAGCTTAGGCTCTACACACAAATTCTGCCTTGTCATAGATTCTGTGACTGGTTGCAGGGGGCCTGGCTATTGTGGGGTGGGTCCCTCAGTGATCACTCCAACCCTGAAAGGTGGCCTGGCATTTGAGTACCGGCATCTTTTTTCCTAGAAAAAATGCACTGCATGTAATAGAAATTCAAAACAGGAGAATTTGAGGAAAAGATGTAAAAGCAGCATCATAAAGGTGGGCTTTTAAATCGGATTTGAATGAGGCCAGAAAGAAGGGAGCATGACACACCACCAGTTAACTACTACTACTACTACTTATCATTTCTATAGCGCTACTGGACATACGCAGTGCTTTACACTTGAACATGGAGATACAGTCCCTGCTCGACAGAGCTTACAATCTAATTAGTTAAGGAGGCTCATCACTGACCTCTGATTTACAGCTGAGATTTGTTCAGGTTATTGGTTTACTACTTTTAGTGGCTGCAGACTGTGATGTCTGCTGGTCTCAGTACAACTCTTCCTTCACTACTCTTTCCTTATCATCAGAAGGCTTCAGTTTTCCAACCTCCTCCCTTTATTGAACCCCTCTGGGTTTTGGCTCCGCTCCATCCTTTAGGGAATTGGAAGCTGAGAAGGGCCTCAGGAGCCCAAAATAAGAAAAATAAACCAACATCGCCCCCTTATGGTTCACTGCAAAATGTGGCTCTTCTCCAGAATCATTTAAGGTAGAAGTTCTTAACCTTTTTGGTTGCTACACCCCTTTAACTATTCAATGAAACCCTTGTACCCCCTTCCTAAAACCATACGTCTACTAGTGACTACTGACAGCTACAAATGTCGCTGTTAGCTGCTAACATGTCACTAAAATTACAGTAGTACACAGCTGTTGCATAGCCAGACTTTCAAATTTTTTTTGGGGGGGGGGGGCTGAGCCCAAAGTGGGGAGGGGGCACAAAAAGTTGCCTTATCCCCTGCTCGCTGCGTGGGGGAAGGGGGTACGGAGTATAGTGTGTGGGTATAAATATCACCAGTTTCCAGGTAACCCCCAGAGCACCCTGGCAGTATCCAGATAACACCAGGGGTGGCCTACAGAGATTTTCTGTAGCATTAGCCAAATAATACTGCTAAAAATCTGGGCTTGGCCTCTGTCAGTGACACTTTTCTGGGTAGCTGCTGAATATTGGGCAAGTATTTTTAAACCACTTCAGCCAGGATTTTCAAAATACCCTCGCTGTTGCGGCAGAATATCGAGCTGAAACAGAACTTCAAAGGATACTGCAGCAACAGCTTCCAACCTATGATTAAACCATGATACCCAAACAACACAAGGAAAAGCTAGAAAGTCTCCGTGAATTCAAAACACAGGAACATTTATTAAATCACGAACCTATCACCCATAGTGGGGTTTCAGTCTGACGCCTTAGTCTAGCTTCTTAATGACTGTCCTTTGCATTACCCATATTTAACATTATTCATACCACCCTTTATGGAAGCTGCAAGAATATCCCCAGAACAGCTAGCGGTAGACAGACAAGAAAAAGAGTTTAGAATAGATGTGTCTAGCACCTAATGTCTTATGAAATGAAGAGATGCAGCCACCCATGCAAAATGATTAATTCTCAAAGTGAAAAGATAAGGAAGAAAACAGACCCCCAGGTTTTGCCTCAGTAGGATGTAGAGAGGTCCCAGTGCTTCCAAAATAATAAATGAGGGTATTTCCTCAGAAGCTCCTCATGACATCTTCCATCCAGCTGATGAATTCTGAGACTCGCGTGTAAACATCTGGAAAACGAGGATTAGCACATCTGAATGATGAGAAAGACACAACACCCACCGCACGATTCATGCAGACCAGGGGTGCCCCTGAGTCCCCCTACAAAGCAAAGGCAAGGGCCGTTAGCACAGAGGTAAGGAAAGAGAAGAGGATACCTGGAATGCTGATTTAAAAATTAAGACAGGGGCTGAGGAAAAGCTTCCCTTTCACTCACCGAGCAGAAGCCCCTTTTGACATTGTCCGGGCTGGTGGCACACACCATGTGCTGGCTGATGCTCCCTGTCCAAGAGCTGTTGCAGGATGCCCTGCTGACCACCTCTGTGTTGGTTTCCATAAGGGCCTTGGGATGTGTCTCAAAATCCGTGGTATCCCCCCAGCCAGCAATTATGCATTTCCTTCTAGGGGTGACATCCTCACCCTGCTTAGGGAGTGAGATTTTTCTGACAAAATCATTCACCAAGGCTGCCTTATTTAGCTTTGAAAATAAACCACAAACACAAAATGAAAAGTAAATTGAGATAATGGGCAGCCCTGTAAGCAAAAGTGTCCCAATCCCAGATGCCAGCAGGATGATCTTCCAGTCAGACTGCAGTTTTCCATCTTTCCACCAGAGGGGGCTCAATACAAAATACTTAGTGGTGTAGAACGGGTAAACATAAATTGATTTTTTACTCTTTCAAAAAGCACAAAGACTAGGAAACACTCAAGGAACTTACATGGTAATACTTTTAAAATGAACAGGAGGAAATATTTTTTTTTCACTCAATGAATAGTTTAAACTCTGGAACCTGTTGCCAGAGGATGTGGTATTAGCAGTTAGTGTATCTGGGTTTAAAAAAAGGTTTGGGCAAGTTCCTGGAGGAAAAGTCCATAGTCTGCTATTGAGATAGACACAGGGAAAGCCACTGCCTGTCCCTGAGACCAGTAGCATGGAATCTTGCTACTAGTTGGGATTCTGTCAGGTGCTTCTGACCTGAATTGGCCACTGCTAGAAGCAGGATACTGGGCTAGATGGACTATTGGTATGACTCAATATGGCTAGTCTTATGTTCTTATTACAGGTTCAGTCATTCATACAGCTACCTGTAGTGCTGTGCCATGCTATGCTAAATCTAATTACAATTTAAAAGGCAAATTAAACAGGCCGGTCAAAGTTTAACTTACAGAGGAGTGCTGTGTCCACTTAGAAAAGATAAGGGGCTTCCTGAAAGTTTGTACCTGATGTGGATCTCCAGCCCTACAGTATGTAATGAGGACTTACTTTGAGCAGATGTATGTCATTCTCCAGAGTCTCCATGTTGTAGTTTGGGTGGCTGATGGAAGCTTGAACAGTGAAATTCTGCTGAGAGGGTTCCTGGGCTGTTACTGAATGAGCACCGAGAACAACTTGCATAGACTCAGGTCTGCTGTGGTAAAGAAAAAGAAACTTCCTACAGTGAAAAAGATCCCAGCTCTAGGAAGGTGAGAACCAAGATGGCAGGAGGCTAAGAACAAGGGAAAATGGAGGACAAGGAAAAGGGGTGTCATTCCTCAGTCCACAGAAATGTCTTACAGAAATAAATTCTAGTTATGGAGTTTTTCCATAGGTAACTTACAGGTTGTCAAAGCAGTGGGCAGCTGACATAACCCATATTCTGTTCACCAGAGCACCACCACAGATGTTCTTGCCCTTAAACTGGATGGAAGCCATGTAGGGCCGCGAATGTGGTTTGGCTTCTCTTCCACCAATGATCCTGTCCCGCATTGTAGCTGCGACAGATACAAGCAGTTTCTTAAAGCTCAAAGTCAAGAACAGAGTCACAATTGGAATTATCTCACTCTTTACTTTTTACTTTACATGGAGGCGTATTTTCAAAGCACTTAGACTTACAAAGTTACATAGAGGGGCATTTTCAATATAATGTCGAAGTCAGACTTTGGACGTTTTGCATAAAATGTCCAAAATCCAAATAGGAAAGATGGTCATTTTGAACAAGATTCTTTGCTTTGTATGTTTTTGGGGGTTTTTTTTCTGGACCATTAAAAAAAAAAAGTTCAAATTAAAAATGTAGAACATCAAGCCATTGGGATGTGGGGGGGGGGGGGGGGGGCAAAATTTTTACTAGACTGGTCCCCCAGACATCCAAGGAGAGCAATGAGGCACCCTAGGGGACACTGCAGTGGATGTCAAATAAATGCTCCCAGGTACACATCTCACCATTGCTCCCTTATCTGCTGAGCCCCCCCCCCCCCAAAAAAAAAAACCCACTACCTCTAACTGTACACCACTACAATAGCCCTTATGGGTGAAGGGGGCACCTATATGTGGGTACAGTGGGTTTCTGGTGAGTTATGGAGGCCTCACAGTTTCTACCACAAGTGTAACAGGTAGGAGGAGGTATGGGCCTGGGTCCATCTATCTGCAGTGCACTGCACCCACCACTAGACTACTCCAGGGACCTGCATGCTGCTATAATAGACCTGAGTATAACATCTGAGGCTGGCATAGAGGCTGGTAAGTAATGTTTTTAATCACATTTTTGGGGGGGTGGGAGGGGGTCAGTGACCACTGGGGGAGTAAGGGGAGGTCATCCCTGATTCTCTCCAGTGGTCATTTAGGGCACCTTTTTTTTTTTACCTTATTCGTTATAAAAACAGGTCTAGCTCAAAATGTCTTGGTTTTAGTCCTGGACAGTTTTGTTTTGTTCCATTATGGCTGAAAAATATCCAAGTCTTAGGAATGCCCAAATCCCACCCATAACACACTCTGACACACCAGGGGCATAGCCAGACCTCACGGCGGGAGGGGGCCAGAGCCAGAAGTTGGGGGGGGCACATTTTGTTCTGCCGCTGCCGCCCCGCCACCTCACCACCTCCCTCTGCCTCACTGCCCCCCCCCCCCCGCCGCCTGCTCGCCGCTCTCACCCACCTCGCCGCTGCAATTTAATACCTTGGCTGGTGGGGGTCCCCAACCCCCGCCAGCTGAAGCCTTCATCCAGCGCTGGTCAAGGGTGAAGGCTTCAGCTGGCAGGGGTTGGGGACCCCCACCAGCAAAACCAAGGGCCCAGAAGAAATTGGGGGGGGCTCAGGCCCCCATGGCCCCAGGTAGCTAAGCCACTGCGACACACACCCCTTGAGATGTGGATGCACTGCAGACAAACAGCAAAGAAAAACATCTGAAAAATAGGTTTTGAAAATACCGAGTTGGATGTTTTTGTGAGAAAAACGTCCAAATGCTGCTTTATGCCCCTTTTAAGATGTTTTTCTCTTTCAAAAATGAGCCCCATAGTAACCTATGGAACTTTGTTAGTCTAAGGGCTTTGAAAATGAACCCCTTTATTTCTTATTAATCACACCCAAAGAGAGTTCAGAGTGATTTACAATAGAAATTAAGTGCATCCAAAGATTACACCATAACGAAGTAATACTAGAAGGAAAGCAGCTCATATCCTATGTTTTACCCAATACATACTTTTCAAACAAGTAAGCTTTCAAAAATTTGCAAAACATTTGATAGCAGGATATAGTCCTTATTTGAACTGGTAAATCATTCCACCATTTTGCTGATAAGTATGGCAGAGTAATTTCATGTAGTGTCTTATATCTAATTCCTCTTGTTGAAGGAACGATTAAATCCAGATAATTACCCGCTAGCCTCCTATTCCTATATTTGGGAAATAAAATCCAACAACTCAAATACTCAGACATTATTCCATGATAACTTAAAAATCCCTCTTGCCTCCACTGGAAGCCAGTGTAGTTCAACATACAAAGGGGTCACTCTTTCATATTCGGGGCCCTGTTTACTAAGGTGCGTTAGCATTTTTAACATGCCTACAATTAGCACACGTGTTAACCATGTAGGCACCTATAGGTATATTGTAGGCGTGTAAACGGTTAACGCATGTACATTTTTAACTCACGTTAAAGACACTAACGTGCCTATAACACAGCTTAGTAATCACGGCCTTTAGTTTTAGATAAACTTAATCTAGCCACTACATTTTGCACCATTTGTAGCTTTTTCCTTGCTAAAATGCTACAACCCATATATAAAACATTACAGTAATCTAACTGCGATTGAATCAGTATAAAACTCAGAACCAGCCCCAGCTCCAGCACCTGACGAACTGCTACACTGCTAATAATCTTATGTATAAGATTACTCACAGTGAGTGACATATAATTAAGAGTATTCAGTTATAATAGATATCTCATTGAGTAACAGATGTATAAGATTAGAGAAACAGAGCAGAGGACAACAAGATGCTTTCTATGTCCTTACTTTGTTGATTTTAATATTTGTTCAGTTTGCACAGTGACCGGTGAGTAGAGTCCATAAGCCACTGACAAGGGAAAGGGGATGGGATTTGATATACCACCTTTCTGTGGTTACAATCAATGCAGTTTACATACTATATACAGGTACTTATGTAGTTGTACCTGGGGCAATGGAGATTTAAATGAGTTGCTCAGAGTCACAAGGAGCTGCAGTGGGAATCAAACCTGGTTCCTCTAGTTCTTGGGGCATTGCACTAACCAATAGGCTACTCCTCAAAGCAGTATTGGGACCAACAATCAAAGATCTGCAGTTTCACACATTGCTTTATGGGGCAGGAGATTTTGTACAGCCCTGTGTCCCATGTAGTGGAAGTATACATACAGTGGTCCTCCAGGGCTCCAACACATGATGTCACAATCCCACCAGTATTTCTCACAAGAATCACATTAGAAATTACAAATCCTCCTTAGAACAAATCGAACGATTTCCAGCTGCTGAGCAAAATGGTGCACCTGGCAAGGACTGCTTTTGGTGCCTCCTGCCTCCTTATCTTTTGGGCTTGCATGTTCACTGATTCACAGACTAACTGAACAGAGCAGTGCTGTGACCCCTGCCCCTCTCTTCCCTGGGCAGTAGCCCTGTTTGCCCACCTTTCGCCATGGTCCTGAGACAGGTAATAATAATGTCTGAATAATAAGTCCCCTGGCTTCCCCAGCGGAGAAGAGAACAGAGCCATCATTTCTTTGCTTGCTTTTTCTTACCTGCCTGCAAGATGAAGAAGAGAATAAAGACTCCTATTTGAAGCAGGAATGGGCTTTGTCTGCCCATGCTAGACCACGAATCCTGCAGTGTCTGCCTCTGGATCTTTGTAGGGTCTGTGAGGTGCTCTCATGTGGCTGCTGTCTTTAAGTGACCAAGAGTGAACTTGTGGTATATAAGTTGCTCAGCTCTGGTTTTCCGTTGCAATCACTACGTGTGAGAGGTCTAAAGCCCTACTCTTTCTGCTTGTCTTCCTTTTGGTTTTGTGGGTTGTGAAATGCACTGTTATCCTTTCTTCCTTCCACTGCCCCCTGTGCACTGCTCAAAATAGCTTAGCAGGTGGTAGAATGCAGAAATGTGGAACCTACAATCCCATTGCAGTTGACAAGTTCCTGGGTTCAGCATTTCATTGGAAGTTGTTTGGGATGGGGTTGAATGCTGGGGAATTGGCCTGAATTTAACAATCATCTGGGATAAATCTCTGCATCACATTTCATGTGTGTATGAATGGGACACAATAATTCATCAAGGTGCAGAGGACTTTCTCTGCCTTTATTCTTAATAAGAACATTGTAAGCCCTCTGGGGACAGGGAAATACCCACTATACCTGTTACTCACCTTGAACTACCACAAGAAAGGTAGGAGCTAAATACATACTGGTCAATTTTCAGTGGTTTAACCAGGCAGAAAAACCTTCTGCCCAGTTAATTCGACTGTGTCTGCCTAATCGCTGACATCTACACTTAAGACAATAGCAGCACCAGCCACCCTTGCATGTCCTGTTAGTGCTGGGGTGGTCCATAGGCAGAACTTAGGCAGAGCCAATACTTAACCAGACTGCTAACCAGTTAAGTAAGTAGCTAAGGTCAGGACAGCTGAACTAACTAGACACAGGTCTGAATACTGGCCAGTGCCTGGTTAACGTCCAGGTAGCAGCCGAGGAGTTTCTGGTGATCCCTCCTTCCTACCCTCAACGACTGAAGGCCACAACTGAGACCTCCCCCATGAGACTACCGCTAGAGGTTGTGGTGGCCATTTTGTGACCAGAGTTGTGACAGAAAGGAACAAGTGGGTATTGCTCCTGCCTGTAGGACCTCCTAGACCACCAAGCATATGCAAGGTAGGCCTTGGTGGGGGCCTATGGGGGTCAGTGGGGCCTTGGTCAGGTCCTTCAAGTCATCGGGGTAGGAAGAATTGGAGGTGGTAAGGACATCTTCAACCTATGTGGGCCTTGGTCAATATGCAGCCAGGGCCGCATAAATGTCTTATGCAGGTCCTGGCTGAATATTGGCTGGGACCTGCATAAGCTCTGGCAGCCAGCACATTCTGAATTAGCCCTGAATATTCAATGTAAGCACCTTGACATGGCCTGGCATTGAGTATCTGGAGCTAATTCTGCCTGAGCTGATCGGCATTTGAAAAAAAAAATGCTGACCAGCGCAGGCCAGTAAATATTGACCAGTAAAACACTAAAAATCAGTAAATAACTAAATAAACCAGAAATATATATGGATGTTCTCAAGATTCTCTTCCTCTTATGAGCTAGACAGAGATGCCAGTCTAATGCAACCATGCAAAGCTCATTATCAACCTGAATATTTCTTTGTGGATTTTGTACAGCGCTGTGTAACCCTAGTAGCGCTCTAGAAATGTTAAGTACATAAGTAATGCCATACTGGGAAAAGACCAAGGGTCCATCGAGCCCAGCATCCTGTCCACGACAGTGGCCAATCCAGGCCAAGGGCACCTGGCAAGCTTCCCAAACGTACAAACATTCTATACATGTTATTCCTGGAATTTTGGAGTTTTCCAAGTCCGTTTAGTAGCGGTTTATGGACTTGTCCTTTAGGAAACCATCCAAACCCTTTTTAAACTCTGCTAAGCTAACTGCCTTCACCACTTTCTCCGGCAATGAATTCCAGAGTTTAATTACACGTTGGGTGAAGAAAAATTTTCTCTGATTTGTTTTAAATTTACTACACTGTAGTTTCATCGCATGCCCCCTAGTCCTAGTGTTTTTGGAAAGTGTGAACAGACGCTTCACATCCACCTGTTCCACTCCACTCATTATTTTATATACCTCTATCATGTCTCCCCTCAGCCGTCTCTTCTCCAAGCTGTATAGCCCTAGCCTCCTTAGCCTTTCTTCATAGGGAAGTCGTCCCATCCCCACTATCATTTTAGTCGCCCTTCGCTGCACCTTTTCCAATTCTACTATATCTTTCTTGAGATGCGGCGACCAGAATTGAACACAATACTCAAGGTGCGGTCGCACCATGGAGCGATACAACGGCATTATAACATCCTCACACCTGTTTTCCATACCTTTCCTGATAATACCCAACATTCTATTCGCTTTCTTAGCCGCAGCAGCACACTGAGCAGA
Source organism: Microcaecilia unicolor (assembly GCF_901765095.1). Classification (NCBI taxonomy): domain Eukaryota; kingdom Metazoa; phylum Chordata; class Amphibia; order Gymnophiona; family Siphonopidae; genus Microcaecilia; species Microcaecilia unicolor. Next base: position 70,994,429 of record NC_044041.1, on the reverse strand, counting down.
AGGTTTCAGTGTGTTATCGACGACGACACCCAGATCCCTTTCTTGGTCCGTAACTCCTAACGTGGAACCTTGCATGACTTAGCTATAATTCGGGTTCTTTTTTCCCACATGCATCACCTTGCACTTGTAGTAGTAGTAGTAGTAGTAACCAGGGAAGCAGGTTTGAATTCCACATCACATACTGCCATGCTTCCAGACCTTGGGCAAGACACGTCACACTCAGACACTGGCTTAGATTGTAAGTTCTCTAGGGAAGGCATGTGCCAGTAATACCTGAATTCTAACTTGTCTTGTACCTGGATTTGGAAAGGCAACTAATTAAGTCTAAAATCCTTTCCTCATTCTCCAAAGAACAGAGGACAGGGAGAAGTGATAAAAGAAGTACAGACTATGACCTGAAACCATTTCTTACCCCTCTGGAACAAAGCAAGGTACAATCCCAAATGGAAAACATCAGACCAAAAGAAGCTTTCAAATTGATGCACATAACACATGACAGCTCGTTTTTCAAGTAAGAAACTCAGAAACTTAAAAACACAAAGAAAACAATTAATAAATCATTCCTGCTGCAGTCTGGCATTCTGAGGCTATGACTGTCTGGGAAATTTGTTCCGAAGTACAGGGCTGATGCAACAGAATAATCAACGCTGAGTTTATTATAGAATGCTGGCACTTACATTTACACCTGCCATAGACATCAGGTCCAAGTGGTTCTGCCTAAATGTTGGTGTAACATAGTACATAGTAAATGACGGCAGAAAAAGACCTGCACAGTCCATCCAGTCTGCCCCACAAGACAAACTCATATGTGCTACTTTTTGTGTATACCTTACCTTGATTTGTACCTGTCCTTTTCAGGGCACAGACCGTATAAGTCTGCCCAGCACTATCCCTGGCTCCTGCCACCGGCTCTGCCACCCAATCTCGGCTAAGCTCCTGAGGATCCATTCCTTCTGAACAGGATTCCTTTATGTTTATCCCACGCGTGTTTGAATTCTGTTACCATTTTCATTTCCACCACCTCCCGCGGGAGGGCATTCCAAGCATCCACTACTCTCTCCGTGAAAAAATACTTCCTGATATTTTTCTTGAGTCTGCCCCCCTTCAATCTCATTTCATGTCCTCTCGTTCTACCACTATCTAAGTGGAAATGCCCACTTAGATAGTATAGTATCATCTCGATTTTACGATAATCCGGCACATCCACCAGACCCCCCTCCCCCCTGGTGACATCAATGCATTACCATTAAGAAGTGCACAGGTTCTTTTCCTGTTTTCACACACTGCTGATTAGTGTTAATAAACAATACTGTATTTTAAATACAAAATACCCTATGCCTGTTCTTTATGCATGAAGTATGTTTTCCATGCATTTTTTAAAGGGTTTACCATTGTTTTCTGTATGATCCAACTTTTCACTTATCTGACAACAGCTTGGTCCCACTTATGTTGAATAATTCAGACTGTACTGTATTCTGTAATGGTAGGTATGCTTTCATTTATTTATTTGGATTTTGCTCACACCTTTTTCAGTAGTAGCTCAAGGTGAGTTACGTTCAGGTACTCTGGATATTTCTCTGTCCCAGGAGGGCTCACAATCTAGGTTTGTACCTGAGGCAATGGAGGGTTAAGTGATTTGCCCAAGATCACAAGGAGCAGCACTGGGATTTGAACTGGCCACCTCTGAATTGCAAGACCAGTGCTCTAACCACTAGGCCACTCCTCTTAGTTGTTATATAATTTGTACTTAGTGCATGAAACTTTGGCACCTAACTTTAGTGACCTTTCTTGAAATGATCCCATAATGACATTAGCATACTTTATCTGTTCCTAAGTTTGCATATGAGGCAACAAAATGAAGTGACTTGCCCTAAGTCACAAGGATATCAGTAGGATTTGAAGAGAGTTTCTCTGGCTCTCAGCCCACTGCTCTAACTGTTCTTCCCCTATTTTCATGGAGGGAGGCTGTTTGTTGTTTATGTATATATTAGGCATTGTGGAGGAGTGGCCTAGTGGTTGGAGCACTGGTCTTGCAGAGGTGGCCAGTTCAAATCCCACTGCTGCTCCTTGTGATCTTGGGCAAATCACTTAACCCTCCATTGCCTCAGGTACAAACCTAGATTGTGAGCCCTCCTGGGACAGAGAAATATCCAGAGTACCTGAATGTAACTCACCTTGAGCTACTACTGAAAAAGATGTGAGCAAAATCTAAATAAATAATAAAAATAATAATAATAAAATACCAGCTTGCATTATCTGTAATTAGATGGTGCCCTTGAACTACAAATCTCTGTAGTTCCCTGTAATAGGCTCTTTCAGAGCAGGTGTCCAGTTCCATGTGTAATCTGGACATCTTTCTATAGGCTTGCCTTGCTCTCTGTGCACACTGGGCAAGTTCCCTCTCCCCTTTCTCTCTCCATCAGGTCTTCAATAGAAATCAAACAAAATAAAACATGGAAAAGAAAATAAGATGATTCCATCAGGTCTGTAACAGCTAGTCTCAGCATATCGCCTCTGTGAATTGAAACTGCCTATGCATGTGATCCTTTCAAGTTACCGTGACTATCAAGATTTCATCAGGGTATAAGTATAAACAGCATTACTACTCAGCATGTGGCTGAAAATCTTCCAGCCTATTTTGCTTGAGAGAGAGAGCTGGTTAAGAACAGACTGTAAGTTACTTTCCATGATTTAATTACTGCAGTAAAGACAAATCCCTCCTTTCAGTACCCTTTTCCACCACCGTCAACTCTAGGCTCCGCCCTTTCTGCCTCGCCTCACCCCATGCTTGGAACAAACTCCCTGAGCCCATACGCCAGGCCCCCTCCCTACCCATCTTCAAATCATTGCTCAAAGCCCACCTCTTCAATGTCGCTTTCGGCACCTAATCACAACACCTCTACTCAGGAAATCTAGACTACCCCAACTTGACATTTCGTCCTTTAGATTGTAAGCTCTTCTGAGCAGGGACCGTCCTTAGTTATTAATTTGTACAGCACTGCGTAACCCTAGTAGCGCTCTAGAAATGTTAAGTAGTAGTAGTAGTAGTAAAGAAGATTATGGTTCAAGAGTTCTGAGTCATCTCATAGTGATGTTTTATACTCTGGTTTAAACTAAATTTCAAGCTTAATATAAGTAATACTTTACAAGGACAGAACAGTGAAATATTTTGGGTCTCAGTGAAATGTATCCTGAAGGAAACAGTAAAAACACTTGGAATTCTGCAGTGGGTTCAGTTTGATGGGGTCTCAGTGCATTTACTCAAAGCATCAAATGTGTGGTGACAGAGGAATGCTATTATCAGTTTAAGTGCAAGCAACACTTCAGGCAGAATACAAGCATTCTTATTTGTCTCAAGAAGTTACTCACTTGTGAAAGCCAATTAGGGTAAGAAATTGCAAATTGCTTTAAAATAGCAAGTGTGGTAGATCAGCGTGGTAAAGGAACTCCCTAATGCTCATAGCGTTGAGCATTAGGGACTTCTGAGGGAGGATTGAGCCTGGCACATGTGCTCAAGAGTTGTGCGTTAAGCTCAGCTCTTGAATGCAAGCTCAGAACGCCAGAGGGGAAGGAGGGAAGGAGGAGGCATCACAGACAAAAGTAAGTAGTTCCCCAGCGCTACATTTGTGCCAGATTTCAGCTGCTCTGGAGTCAGTTTACTGACATTTATTTATTTGTTACATTTGTATCCCACATTTTCCCACCTATTTGTAGGCTCAATGTGACATCAAAAATCTAGATAACAGTGAGCAACTATTGCAGGATGGACAATAAAAAGAGCCCTCCTGGCCTTGTCATCTCTCTTGCCTCCTCATCTCTCTTGCCTCCTCATCTCTCTTGCCTCCTCATCTCTCTTGCCTCTTCATCTCTCTTGCCTCCTCATCTCTCTTGCCTCTTCATCTCTCTTGCCTCCTCATCTCTCTTGCCTCCTCATCTCTCTTGCCTCTTCATCTCTCTTGCCTCCTCATCTCTCTTGCCTCCTCATCTCTCTTGCCTCCTCATCTCTCTTGCCTCTTCATCTCTCTTGCCTCCTCATCTCTCTTGCCTCTTCATCTTTCTTGCCTCTTCATGCAATGCAATAGAAGTTGGAAGGCAGCTTTCCCTGAGTGCCTCTCATGCTTTCCCTTGCAGTTTTTCTGCCAGAGTCTGCTGTGGGGATCTTTAGAAGGTCTATGCTTGATAAACTTGACTGCTCAACACCACCGCTTCTCTGCTTGAAATCCTAATGCCAGCTCCGAGCTGGCGTAAGCATGGGCGTAGTTTGACTGTTTCATTTGGGGGGGGGGGCAAAGGATGGGGTGAAGCATATTAGCATATTCATTTGCATATATATATATATATACCGTATTTTTCGGACTATAAGACGCACCGGACCATAAGACGCACCTAGGTTTTAGAGAAGGGAAATAGGAAAATTTTTTTTTTCCTTTTTCCCTCCTCTAAAACCTAGGTGCTCCGGTGCGTCTTGTACGAGTTTTGGATCGCCCTCCCCTACTTACGTGACGCGATGTTCCCTGGTGGTCTAGTGATGTCGGGGCAGGAAAGAGCCCCCTCTTTCCTGCCCAGCGCGCTGCTCTCCGTGCTCCTGACTGCTTCCTGACGGTCTCGGCGAGATTCAAAATGGCCGCCGAGATTCTTGGCGGCCATTTTGAATCTCGCCGAGACCGTCAGGAAGCAGTCAGGAGCACGGAGAGCAGCGCGCTGGGCAGGAAAGAGGGGGCTCTTTCCTGCCCCACTAGACCACCAGGGAACATCGCGTCACATAAGTAGGGGAGGGCGATCCAAAACTCGCTACCTTCGGACTATAAGACGCACCCCCCATTTTCCTCCCAAATTTTGGGGGAAAAAAGTGCGTCTTATAGTCCGAAAAATACGGTATATATATATGCAAATGAATATGCTAATATGGAGGAAGGAAGGAAGGAAGGAAGGAAGGGAAAAAGAGCTGGCTTTTGGGAATAACCATAATGAATATGTATGAGATATTATCAAGCCTCCCTTCCTTCTTTCCTCCTTAACCAGCACTCCCTCTAGTTTTGTCTATCCAGTCCTCCCATTTCCATCTATCTAACCTTCCGAGAGTCTTTCATGCTGCTCCACCTGAAATTCTGCCTCTTGGACCAAACAACCCGATTCATTTTATTTTCTAGTCCCTGCATTCAATCGCGTCTTGCTTATTTCATTTTAGACTGTTTAATAATCATGATACAATATCATCTATGATATGATTTACTGAGAATTACGGAGCCAGACTTCTGTGATAGGATGCCTGTGGGCTCACGTGCTACAACTTTCATAGTTTACTAGATCATGGATATGAAATATATGTAAACTAATCATGACTTGTTTTGACATGTTATCCACAAACTAGGCAAGTCTAAATAATAGAATTATCTTATTATGGCTTATATACAGCTCAGACCAAATTAAAGGCAGAAACCCAGAGCAAGTTGTAGGGTTATCAGTCTGATTTGGACCTCCTAAATCCTAATTGAATAAGGATATCAGTAGGTGTGAAGCTATGGCTCAGGCCCTTATGATAGATTTAACACGATGGTTTCTACTGGATCTCTCCGATGCTTATATAGTGGCAAGTTATTGTATTCCTTCGCTATCTAAAGGAAAAAACCTGGAGATCTGCACTCAGATATTTCTTATTTGGTGTTCTTCCCTTAACAAGCTGAACTCTTGTCACTTAAGTTTCCTACAACAGGACCAACCATCAGGGTCACGCCGCCTCACCTGCCTTGCAGGTTCCTGGGCATCTAATCTTGGTGGTTTTAGGGTAAAAGACAAAATCTCCCCTGCTCCATGTTTGCAAGAAATCCAATCTAAGTTCCTCCACACTCTTCCCGAGCTTTGAAGTTAGGGATGGAGAACACGCCGGCTTGTCCCGCGTATAAACTTGAGCTAATTTTCCCCTGTTTCCCTCTCGATAGCTAAGAAGTTGGACTTTAGGCAGATCTGTTTTGAGTGAACAGCAACGGCTGCACGGGGGAGTGGAAACAGAGATTTCACTTACCAAATGGCTTCGCCTTCTTCCACTAGTACCGGCGAGAAGAAGAACGGCGAACTTCGAACTGGCGGTAGTAAAAGCACCAAACAGGAAGCACCTCGACTCCATCCTTCGCTTCCCTGCCCTCAGCATTCTGCCTGCCCGAAAGGAAATGACATCAGAGGAAGGCGGGATGCTGAGAGGGCAGGGAAGCGAAGGACAGAGTCAAGCTGCCTGTTTGGTGCTTTTACTACTGGCGCCCCGCGACTTCCGGTAAGAAGATAATTTGGGGGGTGCGAGCCATGGGCATAAGGTTTCCCGCGATAAGGGACCCCTAGTTAGCTGTGCTGTTTTTTGAACATTGGGGGAGGGAATAGGGAACAACCTAATTTTAATGCTATTTACGTTATCCCTTGGTGTGCTCGATATTCCCCCAGGTAGGGGCCTCTGAGCATGGTGCACCGGCAAACGGGCACTAGCCTGGTGCTAATGGCCTCTAGTGCCTGCGTTTTCTTCTGAGCATGGGGGCCTGTGTGAATAACTGACATGTTGCTCCAGACATTTAGGAGCCAGTTTCTTGTGCATAGAGAGCTCAAAGCTGCATGCATAATTAGTTAAGCAGGTGTTGTGTACTAGCAAAAGAAGGAGCTACTGCACATCCACCATCTTTGCTCTAGCTACAAACAAAAGGACCCTTTTACAGAGCGGTGGTAAGCCCAACAGGGGCTTACCGCTTGCTCTTTTGGGACTACCGCTGGCCCAACGTGGCTGCTAGCGGTAGTCCCGCCTCGAGCATGCACCGTTTCCGGGGGAAAAAGAACCCCCCCCAGAAATGGCTTGAGCAGTGATAACCCAGCAGTAATCGGGCAGCGGTTAGCACGGGAGCCCTTCTCGCCACCTCAGTGGGTGGTTCTCGCCACCTCAGTGGGTGGTGGTTAGGGCTCCCCATCGCATGGCTGTGTGGTAAGAGTTCTCTTAGCACATGGTCATATGTGCCTGGGGTCTTTTTACCCGCTATGGTAAAAAGGGCCTTGGCGCATGGGAAAAACGGCCCCCGCTGCCAGCACAGGGCCCTTTTTCCCACAGTTTGGTAAAAGGACCCCTAAATAACATTTGAGCACAACCCCAAGGCACACTTACTGCCTGCAAAAGATATTTAAAAAAGAAAAAAGGAAGGAACATTTTTATTTTATTCCTGTCAGTGTAATTGTAAAAGTTATGGCCCAATCAAAAAGTCAGTTATGGCCCAATTAAAAAGTCAGTTAGGAAAGTGAGGTCATTGAACTGACTGAACAAAATATCCACGCTGAATCAGGGGGCACTGGACATGCAGCACAAGAGACAGATGCAGAATCCTGATATCTTTACAGAGCTGTTTTAAGATTGTCCTCTAGATCTTCCAGTCATAAGTACATAAGTACATAAGTAGTGCCATACTGGGAAAGACCAAAGGTCCATCTAGCCCAGCATCCTGTCACCGACAGTGGCCAATCCAGGTCAAGGGCACCTGGCACGCTCCCCAAACGTAAAAACATTCCAGACAAGTTATACCTAAAAATGCGGAATTTTTCCAAGTCCATTTAATAGCGGTCTATGGACTTGTCCTTTAGGAATCTATCTAACCCCTTTTTAAACTCCGTCAAGCTAACCGCCCGTACCACGTTCTCCGGCAACGAATTCCAGAGTCTAATTACACGTTGGGTGAAGAAAAAGTTTCTCCGATTTGTTTTAAATTTACCACACTGTAGCTTCAACTCATGCCCTCTAGTCCTAGTATTTTTGGATAGCGTGAACAGTCGCTTCACATCCACCCGATCCATTCCACTCATTATTTTATACACTTCTATCATATCTCCCCTCAGCCGTCTCTTCTCCAAGCTGAAAAGCCCTAGCCTTCTCAGCCTCTCTTCATAGGAAAGTCGTCCCATCCCCACTATCATTTTCGTCGCCCTTCGCTGTACCTTTTCCAATTCTACTATATCTTTTTTGAGATACGGAGACCAGTACTGAACACAATACTCCAGGTGCGGTCGCACCATGGAGCGATACAACGGCATTATAACATCCGCACACCTGGACTCCATACCCTTCCTAATAACACCCAACATTCTATTCGCTTTCCTAGCCGCAGCAGCACACTGAGCAGAAGGTTTCAGCGTATCATCGACGACGACACCCAGATCCCTTTCTTGATCCGTAACTCCTAACGCGGAACCTTGCAAGACGTAGCTATAATTCGGGTTCCTCTTACCCACATGCATCACTTTGCACTTGTCAACATTGAACTTCATCTGCCACTTGCACGCCCATTCTCCCAGTCTCGCAAGGTCCTCCTGTAATCGTTCACATTCCTCCTGCGACTTGACGACCCTGAATAATTTTGTGTCATCGGCGAATTTAATTACCTCACTAGTTATTCCCATCTCTAGGTCATTTATAAATACATTAAAAAGCAACGGACCCAGCACAGACCCCTGCGGGACCCCACTAACTACCCTCCTCCACTGAGAATACTGGCCACGCAATCCTACTCTCTGCTTCCTATCTTTCAACCAGTTCTTAATCCATAATAATACCCTACCTCCGATTCCATGACTCTGCAATTTCTTCAGGAGTCTTTCGTGCGGCACTTTGTCAAACGCCTTCTGAAAATCCAGATATACAATATCAACCGGCTCCCCATTGTCCACATGTTTGCTTACCCCCTCAAAAAAATGCATATACTGCTGTTTAAATAAGGACATCACAACAGTCAACAACAAAACAATAAATACATCAAGTAACAAATAAATTAAAGCCTAGCAATATTCTCAAACACTAAACAAAATAAAACCATTTCTAAAACATGTAAAATCATCTAAAAATAATATCAAAACCAATCAGTAGCCTTGGAAGCAATCAGCCTCATCCAAAAGTACAAAAAATAACCACAACTGTAGTCCTTTCATAACTCAAATAGGATGATTCTGGTTGAAGATGAATAGGTAAAGCGGTGCAGAGGAAATGTGTCTGAAATGCGAAAGAAGACCGCTGCATAGTTCCAGATGAATTGTAACCATGGAAGGTAAGGTCAGCAGATTATGCTGCAAGGAGCAAAGACTTCATATGGGATGTACCTGATCCGAGAAATTACAGTTTATGGTTCAATGGGACAAAGTCAACATGGATTTAGCCAAGGTAAGTCTTGCCTCACCAATCTGTTACACTTTTTTAAAGGTATGAATAAACATGTAAACAAAGGTGAGTCGGTTGATAGAGTATTTCTAGATTCTTAGAAAGCTTTTGACAAAGTCTTGAGAGATTTCTGAGGAGATTAGGCCATGGAATAGAAGGTAATGTTCTGTTGTGGATTGGGAACTGGTTGAAAGATAGAAAACACAGAGTAGGGTTTAACAGCTAGTTCTCTAAATTGAAGAAGGTGAATAGTGGAGTACCATAGGAATCTGTTCTGGGAGTGGTGTATTTTTAAACATATTTCTAAATGATCTGAAAATGGGAACAACAATTGAGGTGACCAGATGTGCAGATGGCACAAAATTATTCAAAGTTGTTGCATGCAGACTGTGAGAAATTACAGGAGGACCTTCCGAGACTAAAAGACTGGGCATCCAAATGATAGATAACATTTATTGTGGGCAAGTGCAAACCAATACATGTAGATAAGATCATCTAAATTATAGCTACATGATGCTAGACTTCACCGCCCAGGAAAAGGATCTAGACATAATTGTGCACCATTAGTTAAAATCTTTTTCTCAATGTGCTGTGGTGGCCAAACATGCAAACAAAATGTTAGGAATGCATTTAGCAGTTGCAAAGGGGAAGAGGAGACCAGAACAAATGATAATAAGAACTTTACACAATAAAAGTGAACAATCTAAAAATTGTTGGAAGGCTATGAACAAAAATGCTCACGGTCTTGGCAATAAAATACTGGAGCTGTTTACTAAAGCTTAGTAGGGTCCATAGGAATAAAATGGGCCTTGCTGCAGATAACTCGTGCTAAGCTTTAGTAAATAGGGGGGGGGGGGCTGATTTGGAAGCCCTAATGGTGGATATGGAGACATGGTTCAATGAATCTCATGAATGGAATATTAGCCTCAATGGAGGAGTAGCCTAGTGATTAGAGCACCAGATTAACAATAAGGGAAGCCTGATTCAAATCCCACTGCTGCTCTTTGTGATATTGGTTAAATCACTTAACCTTCCAGTGCCTCAGGTACAAATTTAGATTTGAAGCCTTTTAGGGGCTGGGAAAATACCTAGTGTACGTAAATGTAACTCACCGTGAGTTGTTACTGCTGTGAGCTAATAATAAATGAACAATACCCAGCTATAATCTATTCAGGAGGAATGGAGAGGGAGAGGGAGAGGGAGAGGGGTAGTTTGCAACATCACAAACAAAACTAAAGTGCCTGAAATACAGAGGGTGCGGGGAAAAGAGGAAGCCCAGTGGATTGTATTGGAAAGATGAGACGTCCCTTTTATTTACATTGACGTAGTCTATGTAAATGGAAGAACTGAACATAAATCTGATCAATGATATTGCAAAGGTGGGAATGAAAGGAGATGTGAAGACACTGGGTGACTTTAATCTACAAAATATGGATTGGAGTATCAAATCTGGAAAGAGGTAAAAAAAAATAGTGGGTATCCTAAAAGGGTCTTTGCTTGGACAAAAGGTGGTGGAGCAAATCAGGGATTTAGTACTCAGGAATGGAGAAAGTTTGTCTAATGTCCAGGTGGGTGCTCACCTGGGTGGTAGTGGTCACTGGTTTGATACAAAAGCTAAGGTGGAGTCCAGTCACACAAGACTTAAAGTTCTGGATTTCAAAAATGCTGACCAGTAAAATGGGGAAGTACCTGAATGAGTTGCTGGCAGGGTGGGAGGAAATAAGGGAAGTGAAAAACCAGTGTGGTAAACTGACAGGGGCTATAGAAGGGTTACTGAGCTCTGTGTAAGGAGAGAAAAAGGAAACCGTTATGGCTCAGAAGTACATAAGTGTTGCCATACTGGGACAGACCGAAGGTCCATCAAGCCCAGTATCCTGTTTCCAGCAGTGGCCAATCCAGGTCACAAGTACCTGGCAAGATCCCAAATAGTACAATCAGTGGCGTTCCTAGAGGGGCTGACACCCGGGGCGGATCGCCGATGCGCAGCACCCCCCACGGTGTAGTGTGACCCCCCCCAGCAAAAGGACACCCCCCACCCCAGCAAAAGAACCCCCCCTGGGTGCACACCGCTGGGGGGGGGGGTGCTGCACGCCGGTCAGCGTCGTTCATTTCCATGCTCCCTCTGCCCCGGAACAGGTTACTTCCTGTTCCGGGGCAGAGGGAGCATGGAAACGAACGACGCTGACTGGTGCGGGCACCCCCCAGCGGCGTGCACCCGGGGCAGACCGCCCCCATTGCCCCCCCTTGATACGCCACTGAGTACAATACATTTTATGCTGCTTATTCTAGAAATAAGCAGTGAATTTTTCCAAGTCCATTTTAATAATGGCTTATGTACTTTTCTTTTTAGGAAGCTATCCAAACCTTTTTGAAACCCCGCTAAGCTCACTGCTTATACCACATTCTTTGGCAACGAATTCCAGAGGTTAATTACACATTGAGTGAAGAAATATTTTCTCTGATTCTTTTTAAATTTACTGCTTTGTAGCTTCATTGCATGCCCCCTAGACCTAGTATTTTTGGAAAGAGTAAACAAACGATTTATGTCTACCCATTCCACTCCACTCATCATTTTATAGACCTTTGTCATATCTCCCCTCAGCCATCTTTTCTCCAAGCTGAACAGCCCTAGCAGTTTCAGCCTTACTTAATAGGGAAGTCGTCCCATCCTCTTTTTCATTTTTCTCACCCTTCTCTGTACCTTTTCTAATTCCACTATATCTTTTTTGACATATGGTGACCAGAATTTCACACAGTATTCAAGGTGTGGTCACCAATGAAGTGGCTGAAAAAAAAATCAAGGCAAAAAAGACAGAGTTCACACAAATATAGATCACAAATTAAGGAATACAATTGAGATCACCACATAAAAGTTGAAGGAGTCAAAGAAAGAAATCAGGATGGCAAAAGCATGGACAGAAGCAAAAATGGCTACATATATGAAGAGAGATGACATGATATTTTTTCAGGTATGTTGGGGAAAGCAGAAAGGCCAAAGGTGGCACTGCAAGATTTAAAGGTGCTGAAGGCCAATATGTGGAAAGTGATGAGAGAAAAGCAGAAATATTTAATGAATATGTCTGCTTGATGTTTATGGAAGAAAACCCCAGAGAAGATCCACGAGACTTGATGAATTACATCCTAGGATACTGAGGGAGCTCAGAGAGGTATTGGTGGGTCCAATAAAGGATGTGTCTAATAGACTTTGGAATGGGGGATGTTCTGCAGGACTGGAGAAAGACTGATGTGGTCTTTATTCACAAAAGCAGTAACAGAGATGAGGTGGTGGGAAAGGTAATTGAGATGATGCTGAAGAAAAGGATAGTCAACTTTCTCTGAGTTACAAGATTCAAGGCAACTTGGTTTTACCAAAGGCAAATCATGTCAAATGAATCTGATTGATTTTTTTGACTGAGTGAACAGGGAACTGGATCAAGGACATATGCTGGATGTGATCTATTTAGATTTCAGCAAAGCCTTTGCTACTGTTCCTCATAGGAGGCTCATAAATAACCTGAGCAGCTTAAGGATGGGATATGAGATAGTAAACTGCATCGGAAATTGGTTAACTGATAGGCAACAGAGGAAGGTGGTAAATTAAATCTGCCAGGAAGAAAGGTGAGTAGTGGAGTCCTCAAGGATCTGTCCTGGGGCCAATTCTATTCAATATTTTTGTGATGGATATTGCCAAAGGGTTAAAAGGAAAATGTGACAAAACAATGGGTTTGTAAGCCTGTAAACTGTACTATTTCTTGAAGTGTATTTCTCTAGTTTGGCCAGCAGGTAGTGCATGTTTTATGTTTAAAGCTGTTACAGATAAATGACTGTTCCTTCTTTAGTTTAATACAAAGAGGAAGTAGCCTGCAAGGATGTGGTCAGCTACTTTTAAAAAATGTTGTTCTGGGCTCTGATTGGCCCAAGAGCTCAAATTCAGTCTGGAAATACTGGATTTTTCTCCAGTCTCAGTTTGGAAGTAGAGAGAGAAAGACCTCTTTACTGAGACCCTGTGAGCAGTTATATTCTGTATCCTGTGAGCAGCTATATTTCTTGTATTTCCCAGGCACTATCCAGGTAGTGATAAAATGTTTAGATAGTTTTATAATTGACAGTGGCGTAGCTAGGGTAGTTGACACCCGGGGCCGGTCATTTTTTAACACCCCCCCCCCCCCCAAATCCAGTACTAGGCATACCAAGAATACAAAACACTCAGGACCTATAGAGCAATTCTACCATACCATAAGCAGTCATTTCTACGAGTCACACAAGGAAAAGGAAAGCATCTTAAACACTACAGTGAGCACTAGAACATCAATTCACCTATTGTAAAACGAAACCAGACAGAATAGTACAGATCGTCGATCCTGCACAGTCAATGCCAATTGAAAGCCATGTCTTTTTCACAAACACAGATACACCCTAATCCACTATAGAATAAGTAATCATAAACTTTCTATTTAGACAAAAATTAAACTGAACCCCCGATGCCAGACTCTGCATACAATGCAACACCACAGAAACAGAAAATGTCCCATAGTACTGTGCAAAATATAAAGACAACAGATGTAAATTTGAAAAATCTAACAAATACCAATCACCACTTTACAAATTAACAAATAGAAATAAAACAAATACAGAAAATAAAATAATACCATTTTATTGGACTAATACATTTAGCTTCCAGAGGCCAAAATCTCCTTCTTCAGGTCAATACAGTATAGTGCTGTTACAGTATCCTATCCTGAACTGAGGAAGGGGGTTTTGTTCTCTGAAAGTTAAGTCAAAATGTATTAAAATTAGTCCAATAAAAAGATTACCTTATTTACATGTTCTATTTATAAACATTAACATAGCTACAATACTATATCCTAAAGCAAAATAATAAAAATATATATTTACAGTTTGTTGTCTCTGGTTTCTGCTTTCCTCATCTTCTTTTCACTGTCTTCCTTCCATCCAGCATCTGTCTTCGCCCTCTCTAATGTCCGTTCCATCCACTGTCTGCTCTCTCTCTCCCATCCACATCTGCCCTCTATTTCTGCCCCTTCCATCCACCATCTGCCCCAGTCTGCCATCTCTCTCCCAATTCCATCAACATCTGCCCTCTCTCTCTCCCTCCCTTCCATCCATCCACATCTGCACTCTCTCTGCCCCTTCCATCCACCATTTGCCCCAGTCTGCCCTCTTTCTCTCTCCCCCTTCCACCCACCATCTGCCCTTTCTCTCTGCCCCTTCAATCTGTCTGCCCTCCCTCTCCCATCCATCTAGGGTCTGCCCTCCCTCACGCTCCCCCTTCCATCCAGGGTCTGTCCCCACCCTCCCCAATCCCCTTCTCCCCTCTGGGCACCCCTCTGGGCTCCCCCACCCTCCCCAATCCCCTTTGGGCACCCATCCGGGCTCCCCCACCTTCCCCAATCCCCTTCAGGCACCCATCTGGGCTCCCCCACCTTCCCCAATCCCCTTCTCCCCTCTGGCCACCCAGCTGGGTTCCCCCACCCTCCCAATCCCCTTTGGGCACCCATCTGGGCTCCCCCACCTTCCCCAATCCCCTTCTCCCCTCTGGGCACCCATCTGGGCTCCCCCACCTTCCCCAATCCCCTTCGGGCACCCATCTGGGCTCCCCCACCCTCCCCAATCCCCTTCGGGCACCCATCTGGGCTCCCTCACCCTCCCCAATCCCCTTCTCCCCTCTGGGCACCATCTGGGCTCCCCCACCCTCCCCAATCCCCTTCTTCCCTCTGGGCACCCATCTGGGCTCCCTCCCCCACCCTCCCCAATCCCCTTCTCCCCTTTGAGCACCCCTCTGAGTCCCCCCTCTCACCCGACCTGACAAACCTACCAGCTCCGTTCTCCTGCTCCCACCCTGTCCTGCCTTAAAACATTTTTTTTTGAAGCGCCGGAGTGGCAGGCAGCGCCTCACATCTGCCCTGCTAGTAAAAAGCTCCTGGATGTCGTCATCGGGCCTTCCCACATTGAGTCCCGCCCTCCTCTGAGGTAATTTCCTATTACCGCGAGGGCGGGCGGGACTCAATGTGGGAAGGCCCGACGATGACGTCCAGGAGCTTTTTACTAGCAGGGCAGACGCGAGGCGCTGCCTGCCATTCCGGCGCTTCGAAAAATTTTTTTAAGGCAGGACAGGGTGGGAGCAGCGGGAGCGGAGCACCCCTCCACCCGCTGACACCCGGGGCGGATCGCCCCCACCTTGCTATGCCACTGATAATTGATCCTTTTTAAGTTACCTGTTATTTACCTGTTATTTTCCATTTGTTTTTATAGTTCACTGTTCAATATTTTTTATGACAATAAACCTTTTTTTAGTTTATTGATTCTGTTCATCTGGACTGATTAGGAATCCTGGTGGTTTGTGTGTTGGGTCTGTGAGTGCATCATAGGAACTGTGGGACCACTAGGAGTGTGACCTCGGTAACCTAGAAATCACCGGGGATAACTTGAGAGCGGGAGACTTGCCCAGAGACAGTTGGGACCCAGTCAGTGGGAGGAGGGTGCTAGTGTAGCTGAGCTTAGCTGGGGGTAGACCCTCTGCTAGGTGTTTTGTGACATAAAAGTATACCTTTTGTAGATAATACAAAGATTTATAACAAAATAGATACCTTGGAGGTAATGAAAACTATGAGAAGTGAGCTGTAAAAATTAGAAGCATGGGCGAATGAGAGCAGTTAAGCTTTAATGTGAAGAAATGTAGAGTGTTGCATTTGGGGTGCAGAAATCCAAAGGAGCTGTATGCAGTAGGAGGTGAGAAGCTGGTGTGTGCAGACCAGGAAAGAGACTTTGGGGTGGTGGTAGTGTCTGATGATCTCAAGGTGGTGAAACAATGTGATAAGGTGGTGGATAAGGCCAGAAGGATGCTGGGAAGCATAGAGAGGGACATAACCAATAGAAAAGAGGTGTTAATGTCCCTGTACAAGTAATTAGTACACTGCACTTGGAGTACTCTGTTCAGTTTTCAAGGTGGTATCTTGCTAAAGAAATAAAAAGACTCAAAGCTTTTTAAACAAAAACAACCAAAATGATATTCAGGACTTGAATATGTATACCCTAGAGGAGAGAGAAAGGTAGGGGAGATATGATACAGATGTTTAAATACCTGAAAGATATAAATGAACAAACAAACCTTTTCTATAAACGGAGAGACTATAGAACTAGAGGACATGAGATGAAGTTGCAAGGAGGGAACCTTAAATGCAACATCTGGAAATACTTTCTTATGGAGAGGCTGGTGGATACCTGGAATGCTCTTCCACAGGAGGTGGTAGGGATGAAAACAATGATATAATTCAAAGAGGCGTGGGATTAACAGAGATTCCCTTCCCTATATGGAAAGAGGATGGAATACATATAAAGTGTTTTCACCCAAAGTAAAACATAACTGACTCTCTCTCTCTCTCTCTGTCTCACACACACACACACACAACACACAAAGAGAAAGAACATAAAGGGAAGTACAACCTTAATAATAAAGAGGGAGGATAACCTGCACAGAACGCCAGGTTCAACCCTGGCCACCTTTCTGGGCAGACTGGAATAATGCTGGTCCCTATCTGCATTACAATGTTTTTACTATATCAGGAAAGGAATAGAGAATAAAACAAAAGTATCTTAAAATGCCTCTGTATTGCTGCATGGTGGGACTGCACTTTAAGTATAGTGCACCATGCTGGTCACCTCAATTCCAAAAAGGTACAGTTGAATTAAAAAAAAGATACAGAGAAGGTCAGCCTAAATGATAAAGGGGATGGAACAACCCTCTATGAGGAAAGGTTAAAGTGATTAGAGATCTTCAGCTTAGAGCAGAGACGTTTCTAAAATCCAGAATGGAGTGGAATGGGTAAATGTGAATCAATTGTTTGCTCTTTCAAAAAATACAAAGACTAGGGGACACACCCTGAAGTTACATAGCAGCACATGTAAAGCAAATAGGAGAATCAATTTACACAGACATCATATTAAACATCACAATGCCAACCAGGATGTCACTTCTGTGGGACAGCACTTTACAAAACCAGAACACTACATCAATGATTTTATGGTGAGAATGCTTAAAGGAAATTTTTAAAAAATCCAAGAAAGTAAGACCTTTGAAGTCAAAATGATGAAATCTTTTGACACCCAACAGACAGGACTTAACAATGAACTGGGTTTTCTATCCTACTATAAACCATAATATTATACTGCTTTGTCATCCTCTTATCACTCAGCCATCTCTCCCTATCTCTCAACCATCCAGCTCTCCCTGTTTCTCACCTAACCCACCCCACCCTCTTCCTGTGAGACTGTCATTGAAATGCTTTTGTGTTTCACTTATATATTCTGATATTTTGCAACATTTGCTCATTTCTGATCTGAAGAAGGTGTTTAAAGTTAGTCCAATAAAAAGGGTATTACCTTTGCTATGTTTTGATTTGTTTCTATTACCTTTAAAAGTGGACTAACATGGCTACCACACCACTTTAAGCAAACAGGAGAAAAGATCTGGAGCTCGTTGCCAGAGGATGTGATAAAAGCAGTTAATGTAGCTATGTTTTTTTAAAAGGTTTGGACAAATTCCTGGAGGTAAAGTCCATAAACCATTATCAAGGCAGATCTGAGGAAAGTCACTGCTTATTTCTGGGAGCAAGCAGCATTAAATCTTGCTACCTTATGGGAATCTGTCTGGCACTTGTGACCTGGATTGGCTATTGTTAAAAATAGGATATTGTCCAAATGGACCTTTGTTCTGACTCAGTATGGAAATTCTTTTGCACAAAATAGTTCACTTCTCTGCTTGCTGTGGCTGTTGGTAATGTTTCCTCAGCACTTCTAATCTCTGGCAGTCTTTAAAGCAAGATCCTTAGGCACCGCTAAGCATTTTATTTCTTTAAACATGTATATTCTCCATATTCACAGTCCTAAGTAGAAATTTCAGACAGATGGAACTAGGAGACAGTGAAGCTGAAATGATGGGCAGGTGTGGTGGAGACTGGAAAGGCAGGGCTGCATGATGGGCAGGTAGAGTCAAGAGGCAGTGTTGAAGCTGGTTTGTCTAGCTCATGGCATTAGACAGCACTAGGAAGTTTTCATTGACATGCAGTGTCCAACAGGTGACAGGGGCTGTAGTGATGTACAGCACTTGGTTCTGGGATGATCCAGAAGACATGGGTACAATCAGCAGCAGTGTCTAGCAAGTGCTGACATTTCAAAATGAACCATGGCCATCAGGTGGCACACTGATGTAGTACTTGGGCTGCAGTGAAAGGCAATTTCTGGTGGGTGTTTCTGTGTAACTTTGAGTATTGCAGAGACAGACGGTGGATGGAAAGTTACAGTGCTGGAGTATATTGGAGAACATTCTTTAGTAGCTGGTTGTGCTAGACAGTTCAATGATGGAAACTGCCCAGCAGGTGGCAGCCCTGTAGTGCAGTGCAAAAGGAAGCAGAACAGACAGTTTACAATCTAAGAACGGTAGGTGGCAATGCTGTGGTACAGTGACAGTGGCCAGCAAGTGATAATGCTATAATGCAGTAGTGGTACTGTAGCTGGTAGGCAGGTGTGGCAGTGTAGTGGCAGCCAGTGTCTGAAAGGTGATAATGCTATGATGGTCAGGGCTTGGCAGGTGGTAGCACTGTAATACAGTTAACAAATAGCAATGCTTATGTGCAGTGTGGAGTCAGTGGCAGATGGTAGATGGCAGTGTTGTAGTGCAATTATGGTCAGAGAGTAGCGCAGGTAGCAGTGCTGCAGTGCTGCAGTGCAGAGACTATCAAGTGGTAGCACTTTAGTGCAGTGGCAGTTAGCTGCCATTAGACAGCATTGCTTGGGTGGAGCAGCAATTGGTCAGGGGCTGGAGGGAATGCTTCAGTGCAGAAGCAGTGTGGTAGTAGTAGTCAGTAGCTGCCGATTAGGAATGCAGCAGCAGTCTGTGGTCAGCAGGTGGCAGTGCTGCAATGCAATAGTTGTCAGAGAGACTAGCAGGTGATATAGCATTATTTATTTACACATTTTTTTTATTCCGACTAGCCTAACCAATTTTGTGATGCAGTGGTATTCACTAGCCATCAGATGGTAGTGCAGTGGAGGTCAGAGGCTGGCAGTCGTAATGCCGAAGCCTGGTGATAGCGGCTGTCAGGTGGCACAGTTTAGGTGCAGTGGCGGTCAGTGGCCGGCAGGTGGTAGCGCTGCGGTGCGGTGGCGGTCAGTGGCCGGCAGGTGGCTCCTGGAGGCTCCGCAGCGCTGGGTCGCCGCTGGCTGCAGGAGAACAGCTGGGGGATGCTGAGTGGCAGCAGCCGTCCGTTTTCGTCTCGTTTTCCGTTGCCCACCGTCGCCGGACCCCGCTGCAGCGTTCAGGGCAGCTCCGGCGTTTCTGATCCTGCTGCTGACGCCGCCGTCCCGGCCTGAGAGCAGAGCTGCAGGAATGGAGTAAGTCCGGGGCGGCGGCCGCTGGGACCGGGGCTGCGCTTCTGATTGTGGGTGTGACTCTGACTCTAGCTGTGACTGTGTTGGGAGTAGGACTGGGGGCACTCATTCCCCAAGGATAAGTCGTTTTTCTTGTCCGCCGGTTGTGTCTCTGTTTCTGATTAGTTAAGCTGTTCCTTGGCTATAACAGAATTTGGATGGGAAGGTGGGGGACACTCCCCAGAGATGTGTTCGGTTTGCTGTTCTCTACCTCTGAGTGCGCTTGGGATTAGCTCACGTTCTTGGCTTGGTTGGGATTTGCCATCCTGGGACTGGAATAGGGGGCCACTCCCTGGGGATGGGTGGGTTTGGCCCTCTACTCCAGATAGCGTCAACAAGCAGAAAACAGTCACTCTCCGGGGCTGGAGCATAGTAAAACTGTAAACCAGGTCAGATAAAGAGCTTATGGCCCAACCAGTTTGCCCAGAAGCGATTGGACACTTTGGGTAGATGGGTTTCACATGGGAATTTGTACACAAAACACCCAGGCCTCCTGCCCCAACCTGTTCAAAGTAGTTAGAAGTGTAACTATTGCTTTATACAGGTTACCCCTCTGGTTTTAGGGCTGTAACCATCGCCCTATTCAGGCAACCCCCTCATCTCATAGATTCACTGGTTTTAGGGCTGTAACTGTGGCTCAATTCAAGCCATCCTTCAGCTGATGCTGTCTCATAGATTTACATGTTAGGGTTGTACCTGTAGCGCCATTCAGGCCTCCCCTCACCTAACATTGCCTCATAGATTCACTGGTTTTAGGGCTGTAACTGTCGCTCTGTTTAGGCCACCCCTCACCTTGATTCTGTCTCATAGATTCACTGGTTTTAGAGTAGTAACTATCGCTCCATTCAGGCCACTCTTCAACTTGATGCTATCTCATAGATTCACTAGTGTTAGGGTTGTACCCGTAGCTCCATTCAGGCCTCCCCTCACCTAACTGCTTCATAGAGTCACTGGTTTTAGGGCTGTAACCAATGCTCCATTCAGGCCACGCCTCACATTGATGCTGTCTCATAGATTCACTGGGTCTAGGGCTGTAACCAATGCTCCATTCAGGCCACTCCTCACCTTGATGCTGTCTCATAGATTCACTGGGTTTAGGGCTGTAACCAATGCTCCATTCAGGCCACTCCTCACCTTGATGCTGTCTCATAGATTCACTAGTGTTAGGGTTGTACCCGTAGCTCCATTCAGGCCTCCCCTCACCTAACTGCTTCATAGAGTCACTGGTTTTAGGGCTGTAACCAATGCTCCATTCAGGCCACTCCTCACCTTGATGCTGTCTCATAGATTCACTAGTGTTAGGGTTGTACCCGTAGCTCCATTCAGGCCTCCCCTCACCTAACTGCTTCATAGAGTCACTGGTTTTAGGGTTGTAACCGTTGCTCCATTCAGGCCACTCCTCACCTTGATGCTGTCTCATAGATTCACTAGTGTTAGGGTTGTACCCGTAGCGCCATTCAGGCCTCCCCTCACCTAACTGCTTCATAGAGTCACTGGTTTTAGGGCTGTAACCAATGCTCCATTCAGGCCACTCCTCACCTTGATGCTGTCTCATAGATTCACTAGTGTTAGGGTTGTACCCGTAGCTCCATTCAGGCCTCCCCTCACCTAACTGCTTCATAGAGTCACTGGTTTTAGGGTTGTAACCGTTGCTCCATTCAGGCCACTCCTCACCTTGATGCTGTCTCATAGATTCACTAGTGTTAGGGTTGTACCCGTAGCGCCATTCAGGCCTCCCCTCACCTAACTGCTTCATAGAGTCACTGGTTTTAGGGCTGTAACCAATGCTCCATTCAGGCCACGCCTCACATTGATGCTGTCTCATAGATTCACTGGGTTTAGGGTTGTAATTGTTTCTCCATTAAGGCCACCCCTTACCTGATGTTTTCTCATAGATTCACTGGGTTTAGGGTTGTAATTGTTGCTCCATTAAGGCCACCCCTTAGCTGATGCTGTCTCATAGATTCACTGGGTTTAGGGTTGTAATTGTTGCTCCAATAAGGCCACCCCTTACCTGATGTTTTCTCATAGATTCAGTGGGTTTAGGGTTGTAACCGTTGCTCCATTAAGGCCACCCCTTACCTGATGTTTTCTCATAGGTTCACTAGTTTTAGGGTTGTAACCGTTGCTCCATTAAGGCCACCCCTTACCTGATGTTTTCTCATAGGTTCACTAGTTTTAGGGTTGTAACCGTTGCTCCATTAAGGCCACCCCTTACCTGATGCTGTCTCATAGATTCAGTGGGTTTAGGGTTGTAACCAATGCTCCATTCAGGCCATGCCTCACATTGATGCTGTCTCATAGATTCACTAGGTTTAGGGTTGTAACCGTTGCTCCATTAAGGCCACCCCTTACCTGATGTTTTCTCATAGATTCAGTGGGTTTAGGGTTGTAACTGTTGCTCCATTTAGGCCACCCCTTACCTGATGTTTTCTCATAGGTTCACTAGTTTTAGGGTTGTAACTGTTGCTCCATTCAGGCCACCTCTTACCTGATGCTGTCTCATAGATTCACTGGTTTTAGGGCAGTATCCGTTGATCCATTCAGGTTACCACAGAGTTTCATTTCCATTCTCTTGCCTCTAGGGATTCTTGGTGTTTATACCACACTTTTCTTGAATTCTGCTATAACACAAGAGATACACATGACCCCTGAGGCAGGCCTTTGAGCCACCGAAACATGGCCATGTCAGGTCGATTTTATGCTGTTCATATTAAAGACTTCGTGACATTTTTCTTGAGTCTACCTCACTCCTTTTGTTCATCACTGTTTTCATCTCAGCCTCCTTCTCCGAGAGGATATGTCCAGGCATCCACCGCTCCTTTTGTGAAAACATATTTCCAGATGATGTTCCTGAGTTAACCCCTTGGAACCTCACATTGTGATGTTGTAACTCTAGAAAATGGTTTGCTTCAGCTATTTAAATGTCTGTATCATATCCCCCCCCCCCCCCCCACACACACCCATATGTGTATCTCCTTTAGATCCCTCAGTCTCATCTCCTATGCTTCTTCTGCAGACTCTGACCCAGTTTGGTTGCCTTGCTCTGGACTGCTTCCAACCTCTCAATTCTTCTTGAGATAAGACCTCCAGAACTGAATGTGGTATTCTAATGACCGGTACAGAGGCGGAATCACTTCCTTTTTTTTAACTGTCTCACCTCTCCCTGTCTTCCCAAGATTTCTTTCTTGGTCAGTGCACATTTAGTCCCTCATTCCTCAACATGTGCCTTTCCTTTGGATTTCTGATCGGCCTGTGGTTATATGAGGGGTTTTTGCAGTTGTAAATGATTGTAAAATAGCAACCACTGTGTTTACTGTAATATGCCTTGATTAGGTCCTAGTTTATAAAGAAAGAATATGACTGCATTTTGTATTGAATTTTAGTTGTTAATTATTGGCCCTAACTAAGGTGTCCTTAGATCACTTCTATTTCTGTCTAGTCACTCAGGTGTGTCCACTCTGTTGCAGATTTTAGTATCATCCACAAAGAGACTAACTTTTTTTTCCCCAAGCACTCCACAATATTTCTCACAAAGGTATTGAACAGAGTTGGCCTAAGGGCTGATCCCCGAGAGCTCCACTAATCATCATTCTCTGCTCAATGTGAATTCCATTTACCAGCACCTTCTCTCCTCTGTCCCTCAACCAGTTTCTAGTCAGTCCATTACCTTGAGACCTTCCTCCAGGCTGGTCTGTTTATTCATGAACCTTCTGGGTGGGACAGTTTCAAAAGCTTTGCTGAAATCCAAGTAAATCACATCCAGTGTGGGCTATTTTATGTATTTTTTTGGTCATCCAGTCAAAAACGTGACTCAGATTAATTTTGACATGCGGCCTGAGATCCTGCAACCCAATAGATTATAGACAGTTCACCATCCTTCTGTTTCAGTGGAACTCTTGTGTAAATGGAATGACACCATTTGCAGAAAATGTTTGTGTGACAACCAGGGCTTTTTTTTTGAGGGGGTACTTGGGGATACTGAGTACCGGCACCTTTTCCATTGTCTGTAAAATTGACCCATGGACCCCAAGTTTTTATTAAAGAGCTCAGGCTTTACACACCAATTCTGCCTTGTCATAGATTCTGTTACTGGTTGCAGGGGACCTGGCTATTGTGGGGTGGGTTCCTCAGTGATTGCCCCACTCCTGGAGAGTGGCCTAGCATTTGAGTACCGGCACCTTTTTTGCTAGAAAAGATGCACTGGTGACAACTGAAAGTGGAGAAGCCATGGGGCCAGATGGGATGTACTCTAGGATCCTAAGGGAGTCAGAGGGTCTTTGACGATCAGAGAAGAGCAGATGTAGGCCCTCTCCATAAAACGGGTAACGGAGAGGAAATTGGAACCCACAGGCTGAGTTGTCCAATCTCCTCAAGAAAATCTAGTGGGCTGCAGGGTGAATGGGGTTTCCTCTCCTTCAACTGTGTCTCTTTCAAGCAGAGAGACATTCACGGCCCAAGGATGGATCTGTTTGGCTGTCCTTTGTCTGCTCTGGGCTGACTGCTCCAAAGTATTTCCTCATTGAGCCATTGGTTTTCAGGTTGTATTTATTGCTCTGTTCAATTTCTCTTCTCCCAACCCCCTCACCCCCAACCCCACTGCCTTGCTGTTTAGTGTTTTAACTACTGCTAGGTAGCCCAGTGCGTTATTACCTTTCCAGTTTGCTTTCCTTTGCCTGTGACTAGTTTTTGTGTTGTTCAAATAGGAGGACATTCACTCCCCATTAATGGGTTAGGCTTCCTGTCCTCTTGCTGATAATGTGTTTAGAACAGCGAAAACTCACAGCAAAGGATAGTAGAACCCACTAGAGAGGGGGTGATAACTGCACCCACTAGTAACAAAAATTTACAACATCTCCAGTATCTGGGTTGGTGACTCTTAAGCACCAGTGGTACAGACAAAGGCAACGAAAATGATTAATGGGATAAAATGACTTCCTTATGAAAAGGCTAAATGTTAGGGGGTTTCAGCCTGGAGAAGAGAGCTGAGAAGGGAAAAATTAATAAGAGGGGTGGAATGAGTAAATATGGATTGGTTGTTTACCTTTTCAACAGTAATAAGACTAGGGACATGCCCTGAACCTTGGAAGTAGCCTATTTAAATATAATTAGAGGAAGCATGTTTTTCACCCAACATGATACTAAGGCATGGGATTTGTTGATGAAAGATGTGGTCAAAATAGTTTAGACAATTTGCTGGAGGAGTTATTAGCCAGGTGGACTTTGAGTCCTGCTGGGGACTTGTGACCTGGATTGGCCATTGTTGCAGACAGGATGCTGGGCTTGATGGGCCTTTCGTCTGACCCAGTATGACACATCTTGTATAAACAGAATGGTATCACATAATAGACAAGACAAGGAGGTATCATGCAAAAGTGAAAGTCTTCAAAAAGCCTGATTTTTGTAAAATGGGAAGGTACCTTAACGGCTGGGAGGAAGTTGATGAAGCTGGAGCTGTAGAAAAAGCAATACATATTTATTAAAAAAAAAACCAAGGTAAATAAAAGGAAGAAAGGGAGGTGTTACACTATGGAAGACACATGAGTGACTTCTTGAGACTGAAGGAAAGCAGGAGTTGGCGTTAAGGGCAGGAACTGGGGAATTACAGGCTCATTCATCCTGCCTTTGTGATGGAGATTTATGGGAGACTCTGCTGGGGGAAAGAGTAACATATCTATGGTTTAGGGGGTTTCAGGATCCAAAGCAACATGGATTTCATAAGAGGCAGGTTGGGTCAAACACATCTGATCAGTTTCTTTGGGTGACCAGAGAGTTACTTCATGGGTTGGATGTGACGTACTTGGATTTCAGTAAAGCTTTTCATAGTGTCCTGCATAGGGTGGTCTGAAATAAACGGACCTTGGGTTCATTGGCAAGGGGGGTGGACCCTGAGGCCATGAACTGGATTAGAAAGTGGCTGAGGGAGAGATGACCATGTGTGTTGGTAAATGGAAGTCATGCTAAGGAGAGAAAGGTGTTTAGTGGAGACCCTTAAGGATCTGCCCTGGGGCTGGTTCTGGTTGTTTGTGAGCAATATTATGGAGTGTTAGAAGGAAGCATGTATCTTTCTGCCAATGACACTAAAATCCATCCTAAGAGGGTTGGGTGGTCAATTGCTTGACAGCCGAAGGTTCAGTGCAAAAAAGTAAAAAATCTTGCAAATGGGGTGTAGGGAATCCAAGGCAGATATGTAGGATAAGGTGGGGAGGGCAAGGCTAATGTGCATTGAGTGAAAGAGAGACCTCAAGATAATGAAACTATGTGATAAGGCAATGGTAGGAGCCAGAAGGATGCTAACGTGAATAGGAAGAGCTGTAAGCAGTAGGATGTCATTCTACAGGGTGTTGGTGAGAGCTCACCTATAATACTGTGTTCAGTTCTTTAGATTGTATCTCAGAATGGATAATAGAAGCCACCTAAAAAAAGCCTACCAGAATGATGCGGGGTCTGTTTTAAAAGTAATGTGCAAACTCTAGAAAAGGGTATTTGAAGGGTTATGATTGGGACATTTCAATACCTAAACAGTGTTAATAATACTCAAGAGAAACACTGTTCAATGGATGGACAGTAAGCTGTAGAGTTATGGGTCACAATATGAAACTCAGGGGATGTGAGACGTTTTCAGTCTCCTCAGGATACTTAAATAACACTTTTTAATATAACAGATTTGTTTTGGTACAAACAAGGCAGCAGCTTCGCTTTTTAATGCTGATAACAATGGGACCTGAGCAATGAACAACAAGAAATATTTAGAAGGAATATAACAAAATCCGGACATCCATCCAAATTCCAAGAAAGGAGCCCATAGTATAATTAAACCACCTTACCCCGCTAAACCTGCAGGGGCAAGGGTCAAGCCTAGACCTCCAGGCCTGAGCTGGCAAGCATAAGCCTAACATTGACCATCCGGTCAATGGTAAGGACCTCCTTTGAAGGTGTTCTTAGCTCGGGTATCCCCCCTCCAAGCTGCGATGTTTAACCCAATCCAACAGCATGCCAGGGTGGGCGGGGTGGATTACAGGATGAGTCCGTGGTTCAGGAAGGAAGCCTGCGCCCTGGATGGTGTGCCCCTTTTAAGGCCTCTCCTCCATCTCTCCCATCTGCTTGGGGGAAGTCGCCAGATTGGTCAAGTTTTCCTGTTGAGCAGCAGTTTTTCAAAACTTTGCCCCCGATTGGAGAGTCCAAGCCTTTGTGGGCCGGCCTCCCCTACAATCAGGTCCCTTCCTGATAGCCTTCCCATCTCGGCCTGGGGGAGCAAGACTTCACCCAAAGGCTGCCAAGTTTGTCCAGGCCAACATTGGATGAAGCTCACCCCCTCCTCCCTGTTAAGGACAGGCTCGGGACGAGCTCTTCACCCTTAGAAACGAAGGGAATAAACTCAGGAACAGCACAGGACACATAATTTCATAGAAGAGCTGGTGGACGTATGGAATGCCCTTAGAGTGAGTGGTAGAGACTAAAGCAATAACAGACTTCAAGACAGCATAGGGCCCTTAGTTGCCAGTGATACTGCAAGCCAAGGGGTAGCTAGGTTGGAGGAGATATTAAAAGCATTTTGGATTGGAACCAAAAGGAGGTGCTTGGAATGAGAGAGGATTAATTGATACAAAGTTTAATGTAGGTGAGAGAACTGTACTCGTTCTGCATCTCATTCTGAACCATCTCAGAGGCAACAACTTGACAGACCTCAAGAGGGTTGAGCTTTTGATAAGAACTGAAAAGACATGGATGACAGCTGGATGTCACCAAATTAAGACTGTCCGCCATTCAACTATCATCTCATGGAGAATCAAATTAGGAGAAAATTGCTAAATTGGAAGCCATCTAAGCTTGTACAGGGAGAAGAGCATGGGATATATATAGTCTGGTAGGCTGTAATGCCAGAAGTCTGGCAGGCTGCTAGTAGAGTAAAAATGGTAAATCTTAAGAGGAGACACAGGTGTTCTTGTATCCAAGTCTGTCAGGTAGGTTACACAGAAGGACCTAAGAGAAAGGCAGCTATTTAAATGAGGTTGTGATAGTAAAATTCATTGTTAACTGGGTCTGTCTGGCAGGCTTCTAGTACCTTAAAGCAGGGAAGTTACTGGACAATTAGAACCCCCTCCTCCCGCCATTCTATAAAGGACGCTACAGGATGAGAGTCCTTTATAGAATAGCGCCTAGAGGGGATTCACGCACCCAACTTTGGGCACAAGGACTTCCACCAACTGAAACCTGGTATAAATCCTGGCTCGCAAGTCGGGTGCGGATCCTCGGAATTCTGTAACCCTGTGTGCATCTTTTGTGAATGCTTCTCCCATGGCCACTTCTCCTTTTGGTTTGCACACCAGAATATTTAGGCACATATCTTTATAAAATTGCACGCAAATCCAAATTAATGGCAATTAATGTCAATAGTTGCTTGTTAACAGTCAGTTTAAATCAAGACTGAGAAAATATTTCTTCACGCAACATATAATTAAACTCTGGAATTCATTTCTGGAGAATGTGGTAAAAGCAGTTAGCATAGTAGGGTTTAAAAAAGGTTTAGCTACTTTCCTAAATGAAAAGACCATAAGCCATTATTAAGGTGGACTTCGGAAAATCCACTTCTTATTTCTAGGATAAGCAGCATAAAATCTGTTTTACTGTGATTCTTCCAGGTGCTTGTGACCTGGATTGATCACTGTTGGAAACAGGATGCTGGGCTTGATGGACCTTCAGTCTGTCCCAGTGTGGCAATGTTTATGTTCTTATTGATTGTTAACAGCTCATCTAATTATTTGCGCACAGATCTCAGGATCGCATGCAAATTTAATTTGGGTGCTATATATGGATTCAGGGGGTTAGTGCCAATGCTGCTTCTGACGTGTCCCTCTGTGGGTGGGATACGGAGCTGCTTTTCTCAACGTGTCCCTCTGTGGGTGGGATACGGAGCTGCTTTTCTCAACGTGTCCCTCTGTGGATGGATGTGGAGCTGCTCCTCCAGACATGTCCCTCTATGGGCAGAATACAAATACGAAACTATATCTGCAAATGACCAACCAGTGGGGTTCTGTCTGCAGCTGCTCAGGTTTGTTGGGTTTGGAATTTTTATCTCTCATCCATTAATCCATTCAGCACTTGATCATATAACCTTAGAGCTAGTTCCACACAGGAGAGTAGCTGAGCTAGTTCCACACAGGGGAGTAGCTACAGGGGGGGTCATGGGGGCCTGGGCCCCCACAAATTATGTCCGGGCCCCTGGTTTGGCTGTATGGGGTCCCCAAACCTCGCCAGCCGAAGCCTTCTTCAGTGCCGACTCCAGCGCAGCCGCGTTCCTGTCTTCTTGCTCCTCCTGTCCTGTGCACGCTGACGCTCCTTTATGTGAAACTGAGGAGCGTCAGCGTGCACAGGACAAGAAGAGCAAAAAGAGCAGGGCAGGAACACGGCTGCGCCAGAGATGGCGCTGAAGGAAGGCTTCAGCTTGCAGGGGTTGGGGATCCCCGCCAGCAAAGGTATTTGTGAGGCGAGGAGGGGTGTGAGAAGGCGTGAGGCGGTGGCGGCAGGGGGGAGGTGAAGCGAGGCGTGGCAGTGGGGGGGGGGGGGTACCACTCAAAGTGTGCACCAAACCTCGGGCTCTGGCCCCCTCCCACCGTAAGGTCTGGCTACGCCCCTGGTTCCACATAATGTAATGTATCTGCATGAGCACAACTCTGGCCGTGTCCTTGTGGAAAGTTGAAGGTGCATAATTCTGGGTGCAGGTGAATATAGAAGTCTGTATTGGAAGCTGAGCTCTTTGGTGGATACAGCTTGAGAGCCACTCTCAGAATATTTGTGACTCAGCTCTG
The DNA here is from genome assembly GCF_901765095.1 of Microcaecilia unicolor. NCBI lineage: Eukaryota > Metazoa > Chordata > Amphibia > Gymnophiona > Siphonopidae > Microcaecilia > Microcaecilia unicolor. The sequence goes on along the minus strand of NC_044041.1, from coordinate 70,965,005 downwards.
AGATTCTGTGGGTGTCTCTCATCAGAGTCCCTGCTGATTTGTTCTCCATGTACTCTGGGTTCAGTTCCTTAGTAACATAGTAACTGAGGTAGATCATGACCTGCCCAGTCTGCCCAGCAAGGTGTTCGGTGTCACTGCCCCTCTCTGCAGGTTACACTCCTGTCTCCCCACCCCCCCCTCACCCTTCCTAGCAAAAACTCATTTTACTGCTGGTTTGAGCTGGTGCATTTAATGCTCGGTTTCCATCCTGCCCTTTCAGATCCTGTGTTTATCCCACTCCTTTTCGAATTCCAGCATTGTTTTTCTTCTCCACTGCTACTCCTGGGAGGGCATTCCAAGAATCCTGCATGCTTTCTGTGAAAAAGCATTTCCTGACCTTGCTTTTGACTGTGCCTCCCTGCAGTTTCATGTCATGCCCCCTCATTTAAGGCTTCCCCTCCTCTTTGAAAAGGTCTATGTGCCCTCCTGTATTTAAAGCATTGGTATCATATTCCCCTGTTCCTCTCGCTCTAGGGTATATTCTTGCTTAAGTACCCACAGATAGCCAGTCTGAAGTGTAGGAAAGCCACTCGGCTCCAGCTGGCCCATATTTTTGCTGGGACACACTACAAATGTATAGTTCCCTCCCACACCGTAGCTGCTGTCTCATACAATGGTCAGTAATGTAGTGGCTGCACTAAGTGGCATCCCTGAGGCCTCATCTGAAAATATTGTGCTGGTGATCTAGAAGTTAGATACCAGAGCTTCACAGGCTCCTGGTGCCAGCTGCTGACAGCCCAAAGTAGTTCTTCAGTTGAACCTAAAGGGGGGTGTGGGGGGGGGGGTTGGAGAATGGGCTGAAAGTACTGTATGAAGGTACTGTATGGTGCGGAAGAGCTGGTTGTGCATGAGCTCACAACTCCTGCAGTTCCCTTCTCTCCCAGTAGGAGTCACTGTAGGGAATGGTGCAGCAGTGCTGATTGTTTGTGAGCTCCTGCAATTCCAGCCTTTCCCAGCAGAAGCCATTGCAGGGAATGGTACAGGAGTGCTGGGTGTCTGTGAACTCACAGCGCCTGCAGTTTTAGTCTCTCCCAGTAGGAGTCACTGCAGGGAGTGGTACAGGAGTCCTGGGTGTAGGGAGGTTCCCAACTCCTGTAGTCTCAATATCTTCCAGCAGGAGGCTCTGTAGGGAACGGGGCAGGAATTGATGTGGGGATCCTTTTAGATGAGAAATATAGAATGCCTGAATGGATATGAAAAGAAGTAAATCTCACCCATACTTCCATATAAAAACAAACAATAAAAAAGGTTTGAGGTGCTGCTTAGGGAGTGTGGTGGGTTTGAGAATAGAAACAGGAGTAGGTTCACAGGTCTGGAATCTCTCTCTAACCCTTTCCTCCTGATCTGTTTAGCAGTGTGGGGAGGGAAGGGTGGGACTGACTGGAAACAGGAGACTTGATCATCTTATATTCTGCTTGAGCTGGGTTTTTTCTTTTTTTTTGTTTAACATAGTAACATAGTAAATGACGGCAGATAAAGACCTGAACGGTCCATCCAGTCTGCCTAACAAGATAAACTCATTTTACATGGTATGTAATACTTTATATGTATATCCGAGTTTTGATTTGGCCCTGCCTTTCTCAGGGCACAGACTGTAGAAGTCCGCCCTGTACCGGTTTTATTCTCCAAATACCGGCGTCGCCACCCAATGTCCGCTAAGATTCCATAGATCCATTCTTTCTAAACAGGATTCCTTTGTGTTTATCCCATGCATGTTTGAATTCCATTACCGTTTTCATCTCCACCACCTCCCGCGGGAAGGCGTTCCACGTATCTACCACCCTCTCCGTGAAAAAAATACTTCCTGACATTACTCCTGAGTCTGCCCCCCTGCAACCTCAATTCATGTCCTCTAGTTCTGCCACCTTCCTGTCTCCAGAAAAGGTTCATATGCAGATTAATACCTTTCAAATATTTGAACATCTGTATCATGGCATCCCTGTTTCTCCTTTCCTCCAAGGTATACATGTTCAGGTTGGCAAGTCTCTCGTACGGTTTGCAACGCAAATCCCATACCATTTTCATAGCTTTTCTTTGCACCGCTTCCAGTCTTTTTACATCTTTAGCCAGATACGGCCTCCAAAACTGAACACAATACTCCAAGTGGGGCCTCACCAATGACTTGTAGAGGGGCATCATCACCTCCTTTCTTCTGCTGGTTAGACCCCTCTCTATGCAGCCTAGCATCCTTCTAGTTACAGCCGTCGCCTTGTCACATTGTTTCTTCACCTTCATATCGTCTGACACCAACACCCCAAGGTCTCTCTCCTGAGTTGAGCTTGCTAATCTCTCCCCTCCTATTCGGTATCTCTCTTTTGGGTTTCTACATCCTAAATGCATCACTCTGCACTTCTTGACATTAAATTTTAACTTTGAATGATGTAGAAATCAGCTGCTTGATTACAGGCACTATTCACTGAGCACTATCATATCACATTTTTATAAATGAAGTAAATGTTATTAATTTACAGGGTAGATACATTGATAGGTTTCTACATCATTCAAAGTTATTTAAACCATTTGAGAAACCGGACTATTTTACATCCCTAGATAGTAACAGAATTAAATTTTAACTGCCAGACCCTCGGCCATTCTTCTAACTTTCGGAGATCCCTTCTCATCGTTTCTTCTCCCTCCAGGGTATCCACTCTATTGGCTATCTTCGTGTCTTCCGCAAAAAGGCAAACCTTTCCTTCCAACCCTTCAGCAATATCTCTCACAAATATATTAAACAAAATGGGCCCCAGCACCAACCCCTGAGGAACCCCACTGTTTGTCCAAGCGGATTCCATTTACCACCACCCTCTGCCACCTATCGGTCAACCAGTTTTCTATCCAGTTCACCACTTTCGGTCCTAAGTTCAGCCCTTTCACCTTATTCACGAGTCTTCTGTGGGGGACTGTATCAAAGGCTTTGCTGAAATCCAAGTAGATTACATCTAGCACATGGCCTTCATCCTTTTCTTTTGTCACCCAGTCAAAGAAGTCAATGAGATTCGCTTGACAGGATTTTCCTTTGGTAAAGTCATGTTGCCTCTGGTCCTGTAACCCGTTGTCTTCTAGAAAGTTAACTATCCCTTTCTTTCAGCAGCAACTCCATTATTTTTCCTACCACCGACGTGAGACTTACTGGTCTGTAGTTTCCCACTTCTTCTCTGTCTCCACTTTTGTGAAGAGGGATCACATCCGCTCATCTCCAATCTCGCGGAACTTCTTCCGTCTTTAAAGATCTATTAAATAAATCTTTAAGAGGTCCCACCAGGACCTCCCTGAGCTCCCTCAGTATTCTGGGATGTATCCCATCCGGCCCCATAGCTTTGTCCACCTTCAGATTCTCCAGCTGTTTATAAACTTTTTCTTCCGTATATGGTGCAGTATCCACTCCATTCCCAAATATTCCTTCAGCAGCCAACCGCGGTCCTTCACCAGGATTTTCCTCCGCGAACACCGAAGAGAAGTAATTGTTTAGACATTTGCTTTATCCTCCTCACTTTCCACATAACCATTCTCATTATCTTTCAGTCTCGCAATTCCATTAATATCTTTTCTCCTTCCTCCAATATATCTGAAAAAGGTTTTGTCACCTCTGTTTACATCTTTAGCCATTTTATCTTCTGCTCGCGCTTTCGCTGGCCGTATTTCCCTCTTCACTTCTTTGAGTTTAATCCGATAATCTTTTCCGTGAGCCTCTCGTTGCGTTCTTTTGTATTTCTTGAACAAAGCCTCTTTTGCTCTTATTTTTTCATCTACTTGGTTAGAAAACCATATAGGCTTCCTGTTTCTCTTGGCGTTGTTTACTTTCCTCACATAAAGATCAGTCGCCATATTTATAGCAGCCTTCAGCTTTGACCGCTGATGTTCCACTTCTCCTACGCCTTCCCACTTCAACAGCTCCTTTTTCAGGTATTCCCCCATTTTATCAAAATCAGTACGTCTGAAATCCAGTACTTTTAGTTCTGTGCATCCACACTGCGCCTTCGCCCTTATATCAAACCATAAGGTGTGATGATCACTATTACATAGGTGGGCACCCACCCAGATATTAGAAACACTCCGTCCATTCATGAGCACTAGATCCAGCATTGACCCTTCCCTCGTGGGTTCCATCACCATTTGTCTGAGCAAGGCACTTTGACAGGGGTCCACAATCTCCCTATTTCTTTCCGATTCCGCAGACGGGATGTTCCAATCCACATCAGACAAGTTGAAATCTCTCAACAGTAGCACCTCCCCTTTCATACTAATCTTTTGAATATCCTCTATCAGATCCTTGTCTAGCTTCTCTATTTGTGCCGGAGGTCTGTAGATAACCCCCCGTGTAGATACAGGTTCCATCTTCTCTTTCCAGGACAATCCATAAAGCTTCTTCCTTTCCCCAGGTGCCCCGCATTTCAGCCGCTATCATCAATATAAGTAATATTCTAATGTAAATCTGCCAGTTCCTTCTTTCATCAACTATTCATGGGATCCGTTTTCTGCACTCATGGGCTTCTCCTCTCTGTTGTCTTCCTTCCATCATCCATCTCACCTCATCCCTCACTGGTTTTAGTCTGCAGGGATTCAGGACTGAGAGCCAGATGCACTAACTCCACGGAAAGAGCCCTTCCCTTACCGATCCCTTAGCGAATCGGTAAAAAACGGGCTTGCATGAAGGAAATCGCATGCAAATGAGCTGCTCGCTGTTAGCTCATTTGCACACGATTTCCTTCCTAAGGAGGGGAAGCCAGCTGAGCACGCGCAGAGCAGCCAGGTGTTATGCTGGCTGCTCTGCGCATGCCAAAGACGGCTTCATACACGTAGACAAGCTGCGTGTATAATAGCCGTCAATAAATTGCCGGGCATTTTGTGCAGCAGAGGGAGAGAGCGGGAAAGAGAATCGGGGATCGGGACGTGCGAGGACGCCCAAATCAAAACTATTTGTACGTCGCTTTCGATTATGCCCCTCCAGGTCTCTCTCAGCCAATCACAGCGTGTTTAGCTGACACCAGTGACAGCTAAATGCGCTGTGATTGGCTAAGAGAGACCCGGAGGAGCATAATCGAAAGGGACGTCCAAATAGTTTTGATTTGGACGTCCTCGCACATCCCAATCCCCAATTCTCTCCGGTGGTGGTCATTTCGGGCACCTTAGTCGTAAGAAAAACACGTCCAAGAGAAGGACGTCCATCACAAAATCTGAAGAAAAAAACGTCCAAGTGCTCGTCAGGGACGTCCTTTTTTTTGAGTGAAGGACGTCCAAGTGTTAGGCGCTTGAAAGGATGTCCCTGACGAGCACTTGGACGTTTGTTTTCTTCCGATTTTTGCGATGGGTGTCCTCCTCTGCATGGGTCCCAGTCACAGCAGCCCCAATGAGAGGTGCAGACCTCCCTTTAGGTTTTTCACGGTGCATGGGGTCGGAAAACGGCTGTGCATCTGCCTTGCATGTTCATTATAATACTAAATAGCTCATTATAATAACTTTTAGATTGTTTGCATTCCGTTTTTGTTAGCTGCTACCGTGACAGGAAAGTGGCTCGGAGAACCCTTTTGTGCATGTCTTGTTTTACTACTTGCTCCCTAGACTGGCTAGAATTGGTTTAAAAACCAGGTTGCTGGCTGGTTAAGTTAGTGCATCTGGCCCTGACTTAGGAGTCCCTGTTTTGATTAAAGTCCCCTGAGAACAGGCCTAGACATCCCTAGAAACATTCCCACTGTCCTCTGTTCTGCCCCAGACTGTCAGACAGAGAATATCTTCACTCAGATAAGAGGCACTCTGCTTCCTGCTCAGGTTATGGTGTTACTGAAGCAGGTCGCTTCTGAGTGGTAATATTGGTAAGCTGAGGGTGATTCTGGGAATATTCTTACTTCTGCAATAGTCAATTAGAAACTGACTTTCTGAAGTACTTTGGCATGGCACAGAAGATGCATTAAAAAGCACTGCTGCCCATCCTCATTTCTAATGGCTGGTACATGCCTATCCTGACACATGCCCAGTCTATGAGTTGCACGCAGTGGTTTCCAGATGCTAGCTTTTTTTTTTAATTATTATTTTTTTAAACGGAGAAGTGTTGCGTTGTTTCCTGTGAGAAGAAATTACAAATAGAAATTATTAAATACATAAATACATAAGCACTGCCACGCTGGGAAAAGACCAAAGGGCATCAAGCCCAGCATTCTGTCTCCGACAGCGGTCAATCCAGGCCCCAAGAACCTGGCAAAAACCCAAAATTTAATAATGATCAATGGACTTTTCCTTCAGGAATCTGTCCAGACCCCCTTTAAACTCAGCAAGGCCAGCTGCCGTCACTACCTTCTCTGGAAATGAGTTCTAGAGTCTAACCACGCGCTAAGTAAAGAAAAACTTTCTCCGATTTGTTTTAAACCTACCACATTCTAATTTCATCTTGTGTCCCCTAGTTCTATTATTGTTAGAAAGCGTAAACAAACGCTTCACATCTGTCCGCTCTACCTCACTCATTATTTTGTAGACCTCTATCATATCACCCCTCAGCCGCATTTTCTCCAGGCTAAAGAGTCCTAGCCTTCTTAACCTCTCCTCATAAGGTAGTCGTCCCATCTCTTTTATCATTTTCGTCGCCCTTCTCTGCACCTTCTCCAATTCCTTTATATCAGATTGTGAGGAGAACCTTGTGAGACTGGGGGACTGTGTGTCTGAGTGACAGATGAAATTTCGTGTGAACAGGTACAGAAAGTACCTTGTTGGTCTCTCTATACTGATCTAACCACAGGTGTCCTAATGTATCATAGCTACATCTGTCGTGCGTTGTGACTTGAGTTCTAATCCCTCAATCAGTTGATTCTGTGACCACAGTGAGTCACTCAGCTTCCCAAAGCTTTTAATTTAGTGCCTTGTACTGCATGGCAGTGTTTCCCAAGTCCAGTCCTGGAGTACCCATTGCCAGTCAGTTTTTCAGGATCTCCACAATGAATATGTATGAACTTGGTTTGCATACACTACCTCCATTATATGCAAATCTCTTTCATGCATATTCATTATTGATATCCTAAAAACCTGACTGGCAAGGGGTACTCCAGAACTGGACTTGGGAAATACTGCTGCATGGTATGTTGATGGATAACTAAAATCACAATGACACTCTTTAGACAATAAGAGAACGGAGTAACTTGAAGGCTTAGGTATAATTTCAGCAAAGGAGGCTCCAGGGACGTCCAAACAAAAGTAAAAAAGTAGAGAGAAAACTGAGGAACAGTGGAAAAGCAAAATATCAGTAGTGAACTATAAACCAGTTTCATAATCGCTGAGAAGAGAAGGCAGACTTGGGACAAGGACATTGAAAACCAGGGTCAAATACAGCAGTAATAGAAAAGAGGAATCTAAATACGTGAACAGTGTAAATAGAATGGTAGGGGTCGATATTCTCCCGGTGGCGCTCAGCGTTATGCTGATCACTGCCAACACTAAACCCATAAATTCAATGCCAAGCCATGTCTGGGATCGCTCCAGCAATGAGTTTCCGGGTTTCTGGAGCCAGTGAATCATAGCTGGTTAAGTGCTATAAAGATAGGACTGACTGTGCGGTTGTCTTGGTTGGTTAAGTGCTGATTCCATCCACAGAACGCCCCCCAAAATAGCAGGTTTGACATACGTGCTAACATTAAGCAGTTAAGTGGCGCAGAATATGACCAGTTAACCCTGAACAAACGATTTAACTAGCGCGGAGCCGTTTCTGGTTGGTTAAATCACTTTTGAATATTGACCTGGTATTTAAAAATAAATGGACAGCTTAATTTTACAAATAATTCAGCAGGTGCATGTGTAATAAAATCTCAAATACACATCCCTGAAGGAAGAAGCGCTTATCGGTCCCATTACCGCTTTCTGCAAATGTTAATGGTAGTGAAATTATCCAAGGAGCCTGCATTCTATGAAAACTGGTGATAAACCAGCTGGAAAAACAGAGGAAACACAACATCAGTGGCAGATACAAACCGTACCCTGCCAGGGCTGAAAACCCGATTGTAGCTCAATATTCCTTAAATACAAATAACTGGTGTTTGTGAAGAACAGCAAAGAGCTTCTAATAGTGATATGATGGGCTTTATTAATTAGATATATTCTGACACGAGCCGCATAGAGGCTTTTAAGATGCAAACATTCCTGCAAAAATAATTTAATCGACAGTATTGAGCATAGAAACGCAAACAACTTTATTAAAACCACTGGACACAGGCAAGCAAAGCAAATAAAATTCCTTTTTCTAAAACGCCCATTTTACTCTATGGTGCAACTGCAAAACGTTTCTGAACACAGAAACAGTTGTTAGTTGAGGGTTCAACTTAACCAGCTCTGCCCTATGACCCTTGCTGATGTCACCCAAAAGATGATGTCCAGGGTTGTTGTCAAGTATTTGGGTTTGGGGGCCTGTGAGCATTAGTAGTGTGTAGTGAGGGCTCTTAATTATTCAGAAGAAGGTTAGCACCAGGGGTTGTCTAGCAATCTGCGCCCCTGCGTGCTCCCTCTGACCCCGGCATGCCTTCAGGGGTGCACTCTCTACCTCTGCGCTTTGATCTGTGGAGGCAAATGCTCTTGAGATCATGCAGCCCGTATAGCAGGGTTTATCTTATGTGTCCTGGTAATCCCACAACCAAGGAGATGAGCTCTTAGCATGCCGGTGATAAATTAGCCTACATTGAAGCCCCAAGATGTGCAAACCTATCTCATGTATATTCATTATGGATATGTTATCGACTTGACAGGCCTGGGAAGCGACCCTTAACCAGTTCTGGGCATTTTATATGCATGCTGATAGCTTCAAAGATTTGGCCATGCGAACCCTCTAAAGGCTATATAGATTGCTTGGTGCCATCAGAGGCTCCCAGGGCTCTTGCAGATTTGGGGTGGGGGGAAGGTTGTATGCATGGATCCTTGAATGGGAAGGACTGGGGATACTGTATATTCCCCAGAATAAAATAATAATAACAAAAACAAATTATTTCACAAGGATTGCTGATCGATGTTCATTCCATTCTGACTTAGGATTCCAGTCCTGGTTTTCTGACCTCTGTTCCTTAAACAACTGAGGGATTTGAGGCAAAAACAGTTTTTGCAGGTGCAAATGATATACAGTAGAACACCCATTATCCGGACCTCGGCAGGGAGGTGGGCTGGATAATCATAAATCCAAATGATTGGACAAACCTACCTATCTACCTACCTTAAAAAGAGTACACATTAAGACCATTGTATGTTGAACATTAATTTTTATTTTCAACAATAAGTGAGAAAAAAACAACTGCAGTACTGTAACTATTTATACTACATACACAACTATACATTTCTATTTAAAAAAGGAAGTAATTCTTAATTACTTCAGTGCCGATTTTCATTTCTCTGCTGCAAGATCAGAGGAGTTGGGTCGCACTGCTTTCTTCCTGCTTTTCCAAACAAGCCATTGACATATTTAAACATTCAAAGACTTCTGAATGTGTTGGTCCCACATCAGCATTAATCTGGTGATCCTCATCAGTTTCTGATTCTTCGTGTTCCTTGTCCTGTACTGATTCCGCAATTTCATCTGTTATGATCTGATATCCTGGATCATTAGCATCGCTGCATATCTATTCGCTGACATTCTCAGCATCGCAATCAGAGCAACCAGGAACTTGTAGAACATCGTTAGCAATGTTTTTTTTTTTTTAAGGAAATCATCATCATCTTCTCCTCCCTGTCTTTCTGATTTGTTTAGAATAACGTTTGATGCATTTTTCAGGGTTTGGTTTTGAACTTGATTCCAAGCATCAGCAACGTTGGATCGTGCCACATTCATGTTCAGTATCAGCCAGCAGAAGTTTTGGTAACAATTGTTTCCTGTAAAGTCTTTTCAATTAAACGATAACTCCTTGATCCATTGGCCACATTACAGATGTCACATTTGGTGGCAAAAAAAGTACTTTGAATTTACCTTCCTCTCGCTCTAGGCTTTCAGCTGTGGGATGTGACGGCACATTGTCCAACAATAAAATGACATTTCCACCTTTTCCTGTACAAAGCTGAAACCTTTTCACCTCCGGTATGAAGTAAGTGTCATACCAGTCCAGGAAAAACTTACAACTCATCCAGGCTTTTTTTTTTTTGGCTTCTGTATAACAGTGATAGGTTATGTATGTTTCTGAATGCACGAGGATTTTTAGATATACCAATCAGCAATAGCTCCAATTTATGACTACTTGTTGCGTTTCCAGCCACCAACAGTGTGACACGTTCTTTGGATGACTTGAAACCAGGAGTAGATTGCTCCTTGCAACTAACCAGAGATTTACTGAGAAGCAAGTTCCAATTCAGACCCGTTTCATCTGTATTATAAATACAAATGAGGTCATAGTTCTTGATAAGTGCTGGCTTTGAATTCAGACTCCCCTTGGAGTTGCTGTTCGAAAACATAGCCTTTTCACCTAATAGCAGCCCAGAAATTGGATGGCCCAATGATCTTTTCAGCAAAAAATCAGAGATACAGAACTTTATCTACCTGTTCAACCTGTTCAATAGGTGACCTTTTCATGGTTTTTCTGGAACAACTCCCTTCCTCTTTTTCAAGAACTGAGACGTAGTTTACAATAGCATCACTTTGTCTTGTTATGTCGGATATTGTTAGTGTTCCAACACCATATTCTTCTGCCAAATCTTTCCCTGACACTCCCTTTCTCAACTTCTCCACCATGTCAATTTAGTTTTTTAGTGATAAAAAGTGCCTTTTTCGCTTTGACGCCATTTTAAACACAGCACTGTGCTGTTGAAATCTTTCCACGTGGGAGTCAGGAGGAAAAGGAAAAGGTAGAGCTTTGCTCTGCTGCATCCCTGCTCTCGTTGATGTCATTTCCTGAGGGGCAAGAGCAGGTCAAGAGTATGAATTGCTGGGAAGGTACTATAGAACGTGGTAGATTTAGAGAGTGGGAGGATACTGGGCCACCGGCGGAGGAAATGGAGACAGGAAGTTGACGTGCTGCTGCTTGGTGAGCCTTTTCCTACCCAATTCCCCCTTTACTATGCTGTGGTGCGCCAGTCCAGATAATCGGCATTTGGATAATCGACGTCCTACTGTACTTAGTGCAGGAGAAGTAACAGACTTAAAGATCTAAATATGTATACTCTGAAGCAAGGTTGGAGAGGGAGATATACTATGGAGGTATTTAAATCTCTCCATCATAACTGCACAGGAAGTGGGAGGGGGCAGACTTGGCTATCTCAATATGTGTATTTTGGAAGAAAGGTGGGAGAGGGGAGATACAATTGAGACATTTAGATACTTCTGTGGCATAAATGTACAGGAGGTGAGTCTTTCAGCTGAAAGGAAGCTCTGGAATGAGGGGGCGTAGAATGAAGGCAAAAGGGAATAGACTGGAGTAATGTAAGGAAATATTTCTTTATGAAAGTCTAGTGGATTCATGGAATGGCCTCCTTGTGGAGGTGGTGGAGACGATGACTGTATTTGAATTCAACAAAGCATGGGACAAGCACAGAGGAGAGGAAGGGATAGTAGAGATTAGTGTTTGGTGTGGATGGTTAGACAGGATAGGCTGTGTGGTCTTTATCTGCTGTTATTTTCTCTGTTTCCATTCACAGAGTGTGAGGGAAATAGAGGGATTGTAGAGCTGAGCATTTGGTGCAGATGGGCAAATTGGATAAGCCATATGATCTTTATCTGCCGCCTTTTTTATGCTTCTGTGTGTTTGGTAGGAAGTGAGCATGTATCTGAGATCTGGCCTCCAGGTGACAGAATGGTCTCTCTCACTTGGGGGGCCGATGCTCAAAATCCTGGCGCTGTACTGAACAGCGCTGGAAGAATAGCACCGCCAAACAACTTCCTAATGCTCCATTGCTAGTGACATGCAAATATAGGTGTGCTGTTAGCGTTGAGCATTAGGAAGTTGTTTGGAAGTTAAGGGGGAGGATGGTGTCTGGGGCATGCGCACAAGACCTGCGTGGTAAGCAAGCTCTTGTGCTCATGCCTAGTCCGGGGAGCAGAAATGTCGGAGTGGGGAGAAGTGAAGGAGGAGGAAGAGCTGCGGGTTGCAGTTTGCCACCCTGCCCCACTGCCACAGGGGCGGAACAGAAAGTCTCCTCCAGCTTGGCTAATGCCCACCCCGAGAAGAGAGGGAGCCAGAACTGATCCTCCGCCATCTTTAGCACCAATTAGCTGGAATTTCCCACTCGCTGGCTGAGATCCGCCCTCCTGGGAGCAGACACACGTACACCGAAATCCTCCAAACCTGGATCCAGCTCTTCAACCATCTGCCCTTTCAGACAGGGTGATAATCTCAGGAAGTTTGACCTTTTGAAATGTGGGAAGAAAGTTGCGGCATCTTTCATCCTACTCCCCTAGCACACTCTCCTTCCCTGCCCTCTTCTCCTCACGAGTAGAGAGTGACATGGTTACCGTTACCACGGATATACCACAGTAAACCACAGTAAGTTCGTGGTAAGGGATACACCCTGACTAGAATCACTGCGGATGCGGGAACAAAGCTATTTACCGCCCTGTGGGATCATAAAAAGCCTTGTTCCTGCGGTAACCAATCCTTTCCTCCATTCCCGTCCTCCTTCCCGTGGGCATCACTTATATTTTCCTGCAGCCGGCAGCGATTCACAGTCACAGGATAGCTCCATGTTCTTCCTCCTGCAGTGTCCCGCCCTCTCTACTGCAACTTCCTGTTTGGCGTCATGGAGTCGGCCTGTGACTGTGAATCGCTTCAGGAAAATGTAAGTTTTTGGGCTTCCTGTTGTTTTTGTGTTTCCTCAAAGTATACAGAGGAGGGCTGGGGTGTCCTGCAAAAGAGAGGAGAAAAATAATATTCACCTTAGCTGTTCACATTCACAAACAAACAAGTTCCATGGGTGGCCTACCATGCCTTACTGTGCAACTATTATAGTACTATTCTACCGGGTCCTTCTGCTTGATGCATGGGATAGTTAATGCACCAGAGCCACTTACTGTGGTTTACTGCGGTATATCCGTGGTAACGGTAGCCATGTCACTCTCTACTCGTGAGGAGAAGAGGGCAGGGAAGGAGAGTGTGCTAGGGGAGTAGGATGAAAGATGCCGCAACTTTCTTCCCACATTTCAAAAGGTCAAACTTCCTGAGATTATCACCCTGTCTGAAAGGGCAGATGGTTGAAGAGCTGGATCCAGGTTTGGAGGATTTCGGTGTACGTGTGTACGGGGACAGAGCTTGCAGAGATGGGGACAGACTTTGTCTCCATGTCATTCTCTGCTTGTTGAGTCCTCTTTTCAAAAACCCTAACGCCAGCTCCGAGTTGGAGTTTGGTTTTCTGTAGTAAGGGCACCCTGCTTCAGGGTGCTGTTCTCTGAGCATTGCAGAGAATAGACAATGATCTCTTAATCTCATTTAAATGCTATTTGCGCTGATCTGGGGTGAGCTCATTATTCCCCGTGATAGGGGGCTCTGAGCATTGTGCATCAGAAAACGCAGGCGCTGGTCTGGTGCTAACGGCCTAGACAGGGGTGGGGGCAGTAACAGACCCCAGATAGGATTGCCCTTTTACCTGGTGATTCGATCATTAGGAATGTAGATAGCTAAGTGGTTGGTGGGCATGACAATTACTTAGTAACATGTCTTCATTTTTGGACGGTAGCAGATATGTTTCACCTAGATAAGATTTTAGAGACTGCTCAGCAGGCATTGGCTTTTGTGGTGCAATGGTAACAGTGATGTAGGAAAGTTGCAAAGGAGATTCTGGAAGCTAAATATAGGCTTTCAGGTATGAAAGATAAATTCTCCGAAAATGCTTCTAGTGCCACACACATGAGCTCAGAGACAGGCGAACCTCTGGAGTCTCAGTCCCTGCATGACACAGTGGTGTAGGGAAGGGCTTTACATTCATTAGAATTGTGGTTACTTTTGAGGGAAAGGGAGCCTGTTCCATGGCATAGATTCTCCCTTAACTTGAAGGAAACCCATTTGCTGGTGCTAACAATTGAAAAGGAGGTAGATTTATAATGGGGGGGAAAGCGACAGTCACTCATGAGTGCATGCATGATTCATGGAAAGATACTATTAATGGAGGGAATTAGCATATCCTGATAAGAGAAAGAGCTGAGGTATTTCAGATCCCTTCCCCTCAGATCCTCATCACCAACCTATCTCAGACAGTCTTGTCTCCCCGTTTTACTATATTAGCTGTTTTTTTCTTCATAACGGATCTTTCCAGCTTCTCTTGTTTTTTCCTCTGCCTCGCTCATAACGTACAAGAGGTCCCATGAAGAGGAAGACAGATGGATTCATAACATCTTGCTATGGAAACAAGGAACAGAGATCCATTAGGATCTGCTGGGTACTCCCAAGTGATCTGGAGTGACCACTGTGAGAGACAAGATGCAGGGCTCGATGGACCTGCATTCAGACCCAGCTTGGCACATCTCGTCACACAGCCATGGAAGTTAGCCTGTGATAGTAACTGAGCACTGGAGGGTATAAACTGAACTGTTTGTTTCTGCTTTCTCTGTGTGAAGGAGCCTAAGGATGTGTGGGACAATCTCAGCTCATCCCTTCTGCTCATCTCTTGCATCTCTGATGCCTGGTAAATCTCTGTTGCTATGGAGATGTTACCACGGCACCCGCCTCCCAGTGGTGTAAGCTATGAATCACAAATAAGCTTCCAGCAGGAAAGGGAGAGGCTGCTAGAGCCCTGGATACCGAGCCAGCCAGCCGGTGGTGGAGGTGGCAGGGAGGAAGGAGGAGCCTGATGCTGAAGGAAAATGCCCTGAGGACCACCAGGAGAAGGCTGAGGAATGGTCTGGGAGTGTAACAAGCTGTAAGAGGTCATGTAAACATAACTGTGGCATGTCCTCTGTGGCTCCCCTCTCCAGCTGAACCCCAGGAGCCCCTTCTAGCCCTTTAGTAAGCAAAGTAATCCTGCAGATAATGCTCATGAAGCTTTTGTTTGGAAAAGATCCCACCCTGGACCTGGAGGATAGATTTAATGAAATAGCAAAAACAGTTCCAGGGAACACTTCACGCTTCCAGCAAAAAAAATAAAAAAATTTAAAAAATCCTATCTATCCCTCTATTCTGTAATGTCAGTCTGGGTCATGCCTCTGTGTGGTGAGGTCACTGATGAAACCAATATAGGACAGAAGAGCTTTTGGCACAACTCGATTCTGAGCAGCCCAGAAAAGCCCATGGAAAAATGTGTACACTGAAGGGAGTTTCATTAAGCACCATACTGTCTCCCTCCCTCCACTTGCTAAAGCAGGGTGCCAAAAGGGCTGTAGCTTTCCCGCCCAGAGGAGCAGAGGTTACAAGCCCCCCTCCCTCCCCCATAGCTCTACACTTGACAGGCTTTCCAATTCTGCTTTCTGGCTTGCTGTTGCTCCAGTATGTTGAAATCGCTCACACCCATGATCTCAATCGCACCAGGGTGAAAAAAACAAGTGGAAAAGGAAGGGAGATGGCAGTCTGTCCCTCATATATCTCTGGGCTCTGTACTGTGCCAGGAAAAAGGGAGAGGAGGTAGGGTGGTAGTGTGCGATGCATGTGACTAGGGGAGCAGGTTGTGGGCTTGTTTTAGCCTGTAGCTAGTGAATGGTTCCAAGCATTAGTGACCTGTGCCTTGAAGGCAGTGCCTGGCGTAGCTATTTCTGCCCTTAATATAAGGGCACTGACTTAGATACCAGTGAGAATGAGAGTGGATCATGCACAGAGAGATTCTGACCCAGTACTACCTGACTTCCTACCAGGGCAAGGACCCAGATATGTTAAAGTATCATCTCTCCTTCCCCCACCCCTTCTACACCCTCCTCCCTTCCCTACCTGGATAGAACTGAGTCAGAGGAAGAAAGCTGTGTTGATGTCACCAGCAAATTAATGAAGCTCCAGCCCTTAAGGACCCCATTTCTAAAGTGCAGAGAGGGGGGTATGGTGACAGGCTAGCACTTCTTATCAAAGGTCTCCAGTAATGGGGTGGGGGGGTGGGGAGATCCTCACCACTGACCCCTGGCCTTCAGAGTGAATCTGTTATTACCACACTATTGTTTTTTTTTTTTTTATTGAACCCCTTTGAAGCCAGATCAAGTCCATTTTGAATTGAACTGTAAAGGGTTTTCCTTGGGCTTGGAAGCTTCTGTTTGCTTTGGTTTGGTTGCATGGAGAATGCAGATTTTAGCAGCTGAAGCACTGGAGTCTTTACATGCACACACATGTAACAGCCTGTGTGTGCTGGGGGGGGGGGGGAAGGGTGCCATCAGTCTAAGGGCCTGATGTTCAAATGCCGGCGTTACAGCCGAATAGAGCTGGACTAGCACCGGTGCTAATCTGAGCAGAATGCTCAGAGGGGCTCTAGCGCAGGAAACACAGTTGCGGCTATCTCTAGTACGCATGCTGTTTTTAAATGCAGTCAAACGGATGTAAACGAGGTCATTTGCTATTGCCTTCCAGTGCTCAGAGAACAGAGCACAAGCAAACCCTGCTCTTACCACTGGAAAAATAACGCCAGCTTGGAGCTGATGTTGGGGGTTTTGAAGAGAGGATTTCTTATGATTCTCTGTTTAAAATCTGCCAGTTTTGATTTGTTTTGGAAGCATAAGGAAGCCCATGCGTGCCTGTAAGCGCCGGTACTGAAAAACAAATGCATGCGAGTCCGAGCAAACCTGAAAGTGAAAGCGTACATTGGCGCCTGCACTTAAATGTAAGCCTTCTAAGTGAAACACAAATTTGAAAAGCTTATATGTAAAGGCGCAGAAGGGCGGTGCCGATGTGTTTCGCTTTCAGGTTTGCCTGGTGCATGCACACAAGAGCTGTGCTTACAACGAAACTTGCCTGTGCGTGTGCCAAGTATATTCCTCCCCTTGCTTTCGCTTTTACAGCACACATATAATTTGAATGCCGTTAGCTTTGAGCATTGGAAAGCTATGTTTCTGTCCCATTCCCAGGTATGGGGCTGGAGCTTTGAGCATCAGGACCTAAGAGAGGAGTTCCAGCCAGTGAGAAGCCTGGGATCCCAGGGAGGGTCTGTTGATGCCGCAGAGGAGTTCGGTAAATCAAGCTATGAGGTCATCTGCATGATATGAGCAGCACCTGCCACCAAGAGAGACCCTCTTATGCTGAGCAGTGTAACCTGACTAAGCAGCTTTTCCACTCCGATCACCATAAGAGGGTTTCACACATAGAATAGCAGAAGTAGCAACTGAAAGGGCTCAGTAGTGGTGCTCCCCATCATCATAGAGAGGGACTGGGTTCCATTCCTCGCTCAGGTCTTCCTCTCCTGAGGTCAGCCAGAGCTGGAGATGCTGCAGAGGTTGTATGTAAGGCCCTGAGGGGAGAGGAGAAGGGAGTAGAGACATCACACAGTGCATCACCTAGTGACCAGAAATGGGACTCATGATCTTATGGTTTTGGAAGGAGCCCTGGAGTGTGGCTCTCAGCTGAGGATGTTGGGAGGGGATATAAAATATGCCGCCACCACCACCACCACCCCCCCTCCTTCAGGGAGCAGGATCCCAGCCCTGGTTCTGCCTGAATTGAAAGCTCACAGGAGGAGGAGGAGGAGGAAACCACCAGGTCAAAAGTAAAGAGAAGAGGAGAAGGGGGCTGGCTGTGTTTCTTTATAGTTTGTACAACTCTGTGCCTGTGGGAAATAAATACGAACAGTTTTACCAAACGCAGGAAAGCATGCATAGCAGTGACATGACATGGTGTGCTATTGGGGGAGGGGGGGAAATTGAGAGAGACATGTTCATCCACTAGTGTCACATTAGACAGCTGCAGGCTTTCACCAAAGGCCAGGACATGCTGTTGTTTTATTGCCAAGCTGTGGCAGTTCTCAGTTGTGCTGTGTACTGATGCAGTGCACTCCCCACCCTGGCCCCTGGGACCTCTCACTTATTCTGCAGGAAGTAGACTGCTGAGAAAGCTCACAGGAAAAAAAAGAGACGCTGTGCTATTCTGCCTCTTAGAATGATCTGTCAGTAATCCCAAAAGGTGAAATCTCTGCACACCGAATAATTCCTATTCTGGGAAATATTCACTCTGACCTTTCACCCTGGCAGAGTGGCTCCACCCTACACACTGACCAATCTCTGCTCTGGGAAATAGTCATTCTGACCTCTCGCTCCAGCAGGTGGGTGGAAAGGAAACGAGTCTATGATTTGCAGAGCTCCAACAGGTGTGGCATAACATCAGATCATCAAAATGAAGACAAGCAAGCATGTATAAGCTAAAAACAAGTTTATTGTTGCAAACTATGAGAGAATTGAAAAACAGTTCTTTTCAATGCTCTCACCCTAGCAGACAGGCTCCACCCTACACACTGACCAGGCCCTACTCGTAAGAAATAGTCACTCTCTGACCTCTGATTTCAGCAGACATGCTCTACCCTATACACTGACCAGTCTGTACTCTAAGAAATAGTCACACTCATTTGAAGGCTCTCTCTCACTCATGAGCGTGCCACACTCAGTTGAAGGTACATAAGTATTGCCATACTGGGACAGACCAAAAGGTCCATCAAGCCCAGCATCCTGTTTCCAACAGTGCCAATCCAGGTCCAAATACCTGGCAAGATCCCCAAAAGTACAAAACATTTATGCTGCTTATCCCAAAAATAAGCAGTGGAGTTTCCCCAAGTCTATTTTAATAATGGTCTATGGACTTTTCCTTTAGGAAGCCATCCAAACCTTGTTTTAAACCCCGCTAAGCTAACCTCCTTTACCACATTCTCTGGCAATTAATTCCAGAGTTTAATTACACGTTGAGTGAAGGAAAATGTTCTCCGATTTGTTTTAAATTTACTACTTTGTTGCTTCATCAAATGCACCCTAGTCCTAGTATTTTTGGAAAGAGTAAACAGATGCTTCACGTCTACCCGTTCCACTACACTCATTATTTTATAGACCTCTTATCATATCTCCCCTCAGCCATCTTTTCTCCAAGTTGAAGAGCTCTAACCGCTTTTGTCCCGTTTGTGGCCGTGCCACCCTTCAGACTTACCCTGTTTCTGGGAGTCAGTGTCTGTGCTGGCTTCTGCTTGCCTCTGTGTCTGTGGTTGTCTTAGGTTCTCTCTGGCTCTGTGTGCTGATTGCCCTACTGAACCTCACCTGTGTGGGCTATGCCTCTTCCAAGATGGCTGCCGCCTCTTCGTCTCTGCCAGTATCCAAGATGGCTCCCGCTGTTACTTTCTATGGGATGCCTGCTCTGAGTGTCAAGCCTCTGTTTGGTTGCAAGGTGATTGCTGCACCTGTGGCTCTGGTGTTGATGGGCTTTATTAGTGACCTGAAGACTAGAGCCTTTGCCTTTGTATCTAACCTCTACTCACCTCATCTAATCTCATGCAAAGGTCCTGGAGTATAGAGTGCTGTACCCGGTGTCAGTGTTTGCTCTGTGTGAGTGTTCTATGTTTGTTTGACTAGCTAGCTTAGGCACCGTGTAGCTTATAGCCTGTGTATAGCTTTGCTAGTGTTCTATGTTTGTTTGACTAGCTAGCTTAGGCACCGTGTAGCTTATAGCCTGTGTATAGCTTTGCTAGTGTTCTATGTTTGTTTGACTAGCTAGCTTAGGCACCGTGTAGCTTATAGCCTGTGTATAGCTTTGCTAGTGTTCTATGTTTGTTTGACTAGCTAGCTTAGGCACCGTGTAGCTTATAGCCTGTGTATAGCTTTGCTAGTGTTTTATGTTTGTTTGACTAGATAGCTTAGGCACCGTCTGGCTTGTTGCCTGTGCCTAGCTCTTCTAGTTCTCTGTGTTTGTTTCCAAGGTATGACTAGTTAGCTAAGGCACCGTCTGGCTTGTTGCCTGTGCATAGCTCTACTAGTTCTCTATGTTTGTTTCCAAGGTAGGACTAGTTAGCTTAGGCACCGTCTGGCTGGTTGCCTGTGCTTAGCTCCACTAGTTCTCTATGTTTGTTTCCAAGGTTTGACTAGTTAGCTTAGGCACCGTCTGGCTTGTTGCCTGTGCATAGCTCTGCTAGTTCCCCGTGATTGTTCCCCATGCCAGCTAGCTGTCCGGTTAGCTATTTCCAAGACTATGTTTGTTCCTCGTGTCAGCTAGCCGTCCTGCTAAGCTATTTCCAAGACCATGTTTGTTCCTCGTGTCAGCTAGCCGTCCTGCTAAGCCCTTTCCAAGTCTGTGTTTGTTTCTAGTGTTAGACTAGCCGCCTTGCTAGCCACTATTCCAAGATTGTGTTTGTTCCTAGAGTGAGCCTAGCCGCCCTTGCTAGCCACGATTCCAAGACTGTGTTTGTTCTTAGTGTAGACTAGCCAGCTTAGGCCCCGCTGGCTTGTAGCCTGTGTCAAGCCTTGCTAGTCTTCTGCGTTTGGGTCCAGGGCATGACTTGTTAGCTGGGGCACAGCTTAGCTGTTAGCTGGTGTATAGCCTTCCAAGTCTCCTGAGTTTGCTCTGTGTATGTTCCTGTGTATGACTGGGTTGCCCGGGTACAGGGTCCCTATGAGCCTGGGTCCAGCTTACTAGTCATTGTGTTGATTCCTGCTGACTGCCAGAACCCGGATAGTTCCTGCTTGGCTGCCTTGCCTTCGCCTAGGTGCCCGGGGGCACCCCTGGATCTTCATTCCTGCTGCTCCTGTAAGTCCTACCGGCTGCCAGAACCTGAAGGCCCAACCCGAGGGGGTAGGCAGTCAAGTGTAGGTGAAGACTAGGTCCAGGGGGTTCCAGTTCTGTGTGTTCCGCTCCAGTGTGTGTTCCAGCCCAGCGGGTTTCACTCTTGTATGTTCCAGTCCAGTGGGGCCACTCCAGCGTGTCCAGGCCAGTGGGCCCCACTCCAGTGCGCACCCGTCCGGTGCGTTCCAGTTCCGAGGGTTCCGGTGTACAACTCCAGTCCGGAGTTCCGGTCCAGTCTTTTCTCTTTTCTACCTGGAAGGTGATTTTGCCTTAAGGACTCACAAACCCCGCGCTCCCGGGGAAGAAGCCTGAAGGTATGCCAAGGTCCTCGAGAGCGCGGCGAGCGCGTGAGGCGCGACAGCTTTAGCCTTTCCTCATAGGGAAGTCGTCCCATCCCCTTTATCATTTTCGTCGCCCTTCTCTGTACCTTTTCTAATTCCACTATATCCTATTTCAGATGCGGTGACCAGGTGCTCTCTCACACTCTGAGGCCGTTCTCTCACTCATTAGGAGTGTGCTGCTGTCAGTTGAAAGTACTCTCACTCTCTTGAGGCCCTTCTCAGGAGAGTGTCACATTCAGTTGAAGGCTCTCTCTCTCTCTCTCTCTTACATACTCTGAACCCCTTTGAGCTCCTCCTTAGTGACACTCTTGATGAGTGAGAGACCTCAGGTGTGGTTGAGATGCTGATTTCACTGTACCCCATCCCAGCCTCAGTAGGCAATTCTTGGGCAACCTTTCCTGCCTAGATGGGAATGTTTTGTCCCTCCAAAGGTCCCTTTTGCCCTTCTTGTGTGTGTCTGTGTCATATGTATATTAGTGTGCTTACATGCCATGCTGTCTGTTAAGATGTTTTAATGTGTCTTGTGTTGAAATTGTAAGAAACACACTGTGCCATAGTGTGTGCTTTTATTTGAAGATGTTTACCGAATCTGTTCGTCACTAGACAATTACAACAGTAAATTATACACTGTATACTTCCTGGGGTGAATTTCTTCAAAAAGGTGGTTAATAAATCATAAATAGCATGCATTTATATGTGTCCTATATGAGAAACTGTTATCTCAGATCTGGCTCTGTTCTTCAGCTGACCAGACACCAGCTCTCAGCACAATCTGATATCTTGCTGCAGTACAGATAAATGGATGTTAACTTAACAGGACCCTCCCACCCCCACTCTACATGTAGATATGCACGTACACACACATACATATTCTCTCTGTCTCCCCCTCCCCACCTTTCCTCTGTGTGCTCTGGGACTAGCCAGCCCTGAAGGCATTCATCAGCCAGAGTCATGCATGCACAAGGCCGTTCATGTGATGTGTTCTGGGAGAAGTCCAAGGGAGGCACCAGGGGAGTTTAAGAGGCAGCTTTTGGTGCATAAAATCAGAAATCAATCTCAGAGTTTGTAGGCTGCCTAATCCCAGTATCTGGTTCAAAGCAGCTGACGGTAATAAAAGCAATTGTAAGATCCAAATACAACAATCCAAAAATATTCTATACAAAGAAATGATTTTAAATACTTTTGAAAACTTTTGTTACCTGACAATTTTGTGTATGTAAAAGTTACCTGGATAAAATCAGGAGCTGAAAATTGCCCCCCCCCCCCATATGTGAGTATAACATGTTGTCAGCAGACGGCCCATGATGTAACATAGTAAATGACGGCAGATAAAGACCTGTACGGTCCATCCAGTCTGCCCAACAAGATAAACTCATTTTACATGGTATGTGATACTTTATATGTATACTCGAGTTTGATTTGTCCTTGCCTTTCTCAGGGCACAGACCATAGAAGTCTGCCCAGCACTGTTCTTGTACTACACAGACTCCAAATCATGTGCAAAGTTTGCAGGTTTACATGTGTCCACAACACTACCAGCCCCACATTTTGCAAGGGAACAGGCTGCGGGTCCATATTGTTATGGTGAGGTCCCATTTCTCACCTGATGGCAGGATACAACAGATTGTGCTGCTGTTTCTACCTGGATTATACAGAGGTGTTCCTGTGCTCTTTCTCTCTCTCTCTCTTTCATGGGGAGCCTTTGCTTTTCTCTCTGAGTTTTGGGAAATGTGGATCTCTGATATCTTTCTGTTTTGCACGGTGCAGGAGGAAATGTTTCTCTTTCTCCATTGTTGCACTTCAGGCAAAGTCTGGCTTCTGGGGGTTTCCGGTTCAGTTTGTGTCTGCCTGAGGTGAGAGATTCTGCTATCCTTTCTGGGTTGGGATCTGTAGCAGCCTGGTGATGGCATTCTGCTTAAGCCTTCTCTCATGGGGTAATTTAGTTTTGGACATACTTCTCTCTTAAGCCAGGCTATGTTGGGTATGATCTACGCTAATGCTTGATTTAATGCTTGCATGGTGTAAAACAGTGCTTCCTACACAGTCAGTCACATTGCTTTGATGACTCTGCTATTTCCTGTCATTTGTTGGTGGTCTCTTCTTGCAAACCTCTTGACTTAAATGAAGGGTTTGTAGCATAACCAGCTGTACATTAGCTACTTTTTATCTTCAGGGGGCCACTGAACTGCAGTTAGTCCTCTGGAAACTTGGCATTACTTTTTGTGCACTGTCTCCTGCGCCAGGTTCTCCAGGGCCTATAGCTGCACCAGGGACGTTTTCTTCACCTGAATCACCTCTGTACTTTCACTACCACCAATATTAGCCTTGGGGAGGGGGCTTTCAATCCTGGGCCACGTGTGAGCACTTGCTCCCTCATTCTCTAATCTTGCACACAAATTTGTGGACTTTGGACGTGTGTGGGGTGTACACACAAGATAATAACTTTTGGGGTGTTATCGGGGAAGTCTGACAGTATAAATTACCACAGAACTGGCCTTTGCCAAGTACCCACTAAAGACAGTGTCAGATGAAAATGTTCCCTCTTATCCCAAGATCCAAGTTCCAGCACCCAGATAATAAACAGAACTAAGTCCACACCAAGAGTGCCCTTTTATTTACAGTAGCAGCAGAACAGCATGGAAATGCAAGTGTCATGAAACAGCAGTGACTTTATCATGAGAACAGCACAAAGTGAACTCACATCCCCCTAAGGCTCTTAATGCAGCCTGTTTCTATAAAGCCATTACACTACACAAAAGGTACATAGCAAAATATGCAACCTTAGATGATGCAGATGTTCAGGAGATGTCAGAATGTTCTTCAGTCAGGTCAGCCGAGGCACATTCAGGCTGCATTTCAGATGGAATCCCGCAGCAACCAACTTGATCTTAATTATAGTGAAAAAAAAGATGTTTGGCTCACATATTGTGGCTTTAAGGGCCACAATTTTGTTACGCTACGAAGAGCACTTTATCCACAAGGTCAGTGCTTCAGGTAAACAAGACATGCCAAGTCCAGAACAATAGGTCTGGAACTTCCCAAGGCTGCTTCAGAGAACCAAAACATTACATCACGTTCAGAATGGAGCCCTTCTGAGCAGAGAGTTCACTATTCATAGCCACAACATCTTGTTGCACTCTGCTTCTCAAGCCGTTACGTTGGCTCAGTTACCAAGGGAATTTCCAGCAGTCCTTGGAGATTTAATACTGCAAGGCCCTAAGCAACAAGCCTCTGCAAGAAAAGATGAAATTGGCCAAAGTCTGTAATTCAAAGTTAAGGTTTAAAAGCTGAACAATACCATGTACTACTGCACATACTACTTCCTTGTAGGGCTGTTTTGTCCCCAAATGTGCACTGGTGCATGTAGGTTATAGAATGGTGGCAAAATTAATTGCTTAATTAGGTGTGAATTGGTGCTAACAACCAATAATTGGCAATAATTGCAGTTAATTGGAACTAATTTGCAGTTATGCACGTAACCACACTTAGGCGCTATTCTATAGTGCATAAGTGCGAGAGGGGCATGGGATGGGTGGGGGCGTTCCAAGCAATTATGTGCTAAGCTTTCAAAATATTATCAGTTACTTGCATAACTGCAGCATTCAGGCACGAGCATTTAGGCCTGCTGTAGAGCTAGAGTAAGTGCTCATGGCTAATGTTACGCACGTAAATGCGCTTTTATGCTAGTATTCTATAGTATAGCGGTTACACAGGTAATTGCCATTATTGAAATTACACTTAGCACACACACTTTAAGGTGCCTGACTTTAGGCGACTTGTAGAGAATTACCAGTGCATTTTTTTCTAGCGAAAAAGGTGTCCGTACTCAAATGCCAGGTCACCCTTCAGGCATGAGGTGATCACTGAGGGACCCACCCCACAATAGCCAGGCCTCCCTGCAACCAGTCACAGAATCTATGACAAGGCTACTACTACTACTACTATTTAGCATTTCTATAGTGCTACAAGGCATACGCAGCGCTGCACAAACATAGAAGAAAGACAGTCCCTGCTCAAAGAGCTTACAATCTAATAGACAAAAAATAAATAAAGTAAGCAAATCAAATCAATTAATGTGGACGGGAAGGAAGAGAGGAGGGTAGGTGGAGTTGAGTGGTTACAAGTGGTTACGAGTCAAAAGCAATGTTGAAGAGGTGGGCTTTCAGTCTAGATTTAAAGGTGGCCAAGGATGGGGCAAGATGTAGGGGCTCAGGAAGTTTATTCCAGGCGTAGGGTGCAGCGAGACAGAAGGCGCGAAGTCTGGAGTTGGCAGTAGTGGAGAAGGGAACAGATAAGAAGGATTTATCCATGGAGCGGAGTGCACGGGAAGGGGTGTAGGGAAGGACGAGTGTGGAGAGATACTGGGGAGCAGCAGAGTGAGTACATTTATAGGTTAGTAGAAGAAGTTTGAACAGGATGCGAAAACGGATAGGGAGCCAGTGAAGGGTCTTGAGGAGAGGGGTAGTATGAGTAAAGCGACCCTGGCGGAAGATGAGACGGGCAGCAGAGTTTTGAACCAACTGGAGAGGGGAGAGGTGACTAAGTGGGAGGCCAGCAAAAAGCAGATTGCAGTAGTCTAAACGAGAGGTGACAAGGGTGTGGATGAGGGTTTTGGTAGAGTGCTCGGAAAGAAAGGGGCGGATTTTACGGATGTTGTAAAGAAAGAAACGACAGGTCTTGGCAATCTGCTGGATATGAGCAGAGAAGGAGAGAGAAGAGTCAAAGATGACCCCAAGGTTTCGAGCTGAGGAGACAGGGAGAATGAGAGAGCCATCAACAGAAATAGAAAACGGGGGGAGCGGGGAGGTGGGTTTGAGGGGGGAATTGGTGTGTAGAGCCTGAGCACTTTCATTAAAACTTGGGGACCATAAGTCAGTTTTAGCAGACAATGGAAAAGGTGCCAGTACTCAGTACCCCCAAGTACCCCCTCAAAAAAAGCCCTTACTCCCTTGGTGGATGCAAAGGACATAACATGTCGTGCAATGCACAGACTTTTCCATTCCCGGAAGAGGTGTTCTGGAGATGTACTACATAAATACATTGTATTTTTAAAGATGTGACATAGATGTTCTCCTGAAATTCAGCCCTCGGAAGCAGCAGGAGAGGAGACAGGGTTACTTAGCATCTGCATAACAGTTCAGGTAGTTTGTTTTTGAAAAACCAGCTAAAGCTGTGCAGGTACTAATTACCAGCCGTAGATTTCTGCAGGGTGATTTAGTGATAGCTGCCCCATACTGGAAGGTTTTGGTGCTGCCTGGCTGTGCTTTGTTTCTCAGCATCTTTCTCTCTGCCCTGTAGGATATCTGAGGCCACGGTCCAGCAGGAGAGGCTCCAGGCCATCGCAGTAAGTCATTTCACTTTCTCCTTCTTATGGGCACTGTAAATATGAGGCAGGGAGGGAATGGTTAGAGCCTGGACTAGTTCATGACATCTTTCTCTCTTTATGACCCCTTTTATTCCCTTGTCTCTCTGTAAAGCTATCAAAACCCAAACAGTGAAGAATGACTTTTCAAGGAGGAAAAAAGATCTCATACAACTGTGGCAATTAATTAGCGATTCTTCTGCACACAGTGCAAAAAGTAATCATAGATCAAAAACCCCCTAAAAATATTTTTTTGTTGGTTTTTTTATCTTGCACTATAAAATCTTTCCATCTCATATAATATCATTAAGGCACATCATACACACTGCCCCGCAGTCGTTTATACACAGTGCTATTCAAAACGCACTTGACATTGAAAATAAAAGACTTATCTTTGTGGCGCTGTGCAGTTCATGTGAAGCGTGGTTACTCCCCAGCTGGCTGATTTAACATTGTGCGATCCCAACGGTCCTGGTTCGCATTCGCTTCTTCAGGAAACCACACCGATGACTATTTTGGTTTCTGGCTCACTGGACAAGTCCATAGTCTGCTATTGAGACAGACATGGGAAGCAACTGCTTGCCCTGGGATTTGTAGTATGGAATGCTGATACTCTTTGAGATTCTGAATGGAATCGTGTTACTCTTTAGGATTCCAGAATCATGATATCCAGCGAGCCAGAAACCAAAATGGTCATCGGTGTGGTTTCCTGAAGAAGCGAATGCGAACCAGGACCGTTGGGATCGCACAATGTTAAATCAGCCAGCTGGGGAGTAACCATGCTTCACATGAACTGCACAGCGCCACAAAGATAAGTCTTTTACTTTCAATGTCAAATGCGTTTTGAATAGCACTGTGTATAAACGACTGAGGGGCAGTGCGTATGATGTGCCTTAATGATATTATATGAGATGGAAAGATTTTATAGTGCAAGATAAAAAAAACAACAAAAAATATTTAGGGGGGTTTTTGATCTATGATTACTTTTTGCACTGTGTGCAGAAGAATCGCTAATTAATTGCCACAGTTGTATGAGATCTTTTTTCCTCCTTGAAAAGTCATTCTTCACTGTTTGGGTTTTGATGAGTATCTGCAATTGATTTCAGTGAAGTTGATCTGTGTTGTGGTTCTCTGTGAACCTAACCATCTCTCTCTCTCTCTCTCTCACTCACTCACTTTACAAATCTTCTAACACCAGCTTCCCCGCCCTTCTCCATTGTCTAAGTCTTCTTTAAGTCAGTAAGGGTCACACTTTTCACTCCAAAGCCAGACTGTTAAGATTTGAGCTAGGGAGGATCTCCACAGCTAGGCCACGTCAGACCTTGTCATCTTCCTCTGTGATTCTTACAAGACCAACGCTAAATTTAACATGCAGATCCCCATCATGTCTTATTTACTAAGTTTTCTAATCCACACAGTTACCCAAACTAGCGAAGCCATTGTCCAAAATATCAAGCCTCCCTTACGCTCACAGAAGTTTGGTCACTTTGGGCAGATTACCTCATTGAAGGCCAGTGTAGCTATACCATTGCTGAGAGGTTTGTTACCTTCTGCAGTTTAACTCTTCACTACCTCAATGGCCTGTGGTGCCATTAGGTTGGTCAGTGGTTCCCAAAGCTATTCTGGAAGACCTAACAGTCAGTTGGGTTTTCAGAATATTCACACTGAATATTCATGAGAAAGATTTGCATGCACATTTATCTCATGTATATTTATTGTGGGTATCCTGAAAAAATGGATTGGCTGGGAGTCTCCAGGACAAGTTTGGAAATCCCTGCACTAAGTCATGCTTCCACTGTCTCTTCACATTTTAGAAGTAAAGATCCCATGTTGTTATTCCATAACTATCACTCTCCGTCCCTTTAAATCTGTTTGCTTTCCTTTTCTTGTCTCCCTTGGCCTGTCTCTCTAAATCAGTCTGTCTCTTGCACTCTTTGCAGATTCATCTACTTGTCTCTCTACCTCTTTCAGGGTCTCTGTCTATAAATCTGTCCATCTGTCTTTCTCACCTCTTTATCTTTCTATCAGGTACTGTGATATCCATCTGTTCTCCTTGGGTGTATGACCAAAACAGCCAACCTCAGAGTAGCAATATCTGTGGTCTGGTATAATCTTGCTACAAAGAACCAGTCTCATCTCCTCCAAGCAGTTAGAGTCAGCCTAGCTGCATCTGCAGTGGGAGATGTTGAGGTGGTGTGGGGAAGTTCTCCTCCTGCTCTTGTGGAGACATTCAGCAGTTGTATCATTGCTTTCACCAGGAGCGGACTGACAGTGGTCGGGGTCCCCAGGCAGTAAAATTCATCGGCCACTGCCTGCTGCCCACCACTGCACTGCAACCCCCCCCTCTCGCACACTACAGCCCCTCACCCACTACCACAGTTACTGTCCCCCTCCCACACACTACAGACCTCTGAGCCAGTGGGCTCTCCCCAGTCCTACCTTGAAGGGCCCTGGTGGTCTAGTGGCTTCAGAGGGCAGGAAAGAACCCCACTTTTTCCTGCCCGCTATCGCTACTGTGTCTGGCACCACTGTGTTTTCAAAATGGCTGCCGAGACTTCCCGATGTAGTCTTGTAGGTCTCAGCAGTTTCAGCAGCTATTTTTAAAACATGGCAGCAGCACCAGGCAGAGTAGCGGCAGCGAGCAAGAAAGAGTGGGATTCTTTTCTGCCCCTACAGAGGCCACTAGAGGGCCCTTCAAGGTAGGACCGGGGAGGGGCAGTAATGTGCGGCAGCGGGCAACTAGGCAGAGCCTCTGGGTCTCCTAGAGCCTCTGGGCCCTCGGGCACTGCCCAGTTGCCTGAATAGTCAGTCCGCCCCTGGCCTTTGCTGTTTGATGTCTCGTGGTTGGGTTTTGTAGCCCACTGCTTAGAACAAAGAGCCTTGAAACCTAGAGACCCAGGTTCCCATGCTACTTCTGCCACCAACAATCTGTCACTCTTCAGCAAACCATTGAACCCCATCACACTCAAGCTTAAATTTAGATTGTTTGGGAGAAGGCCTTGTCATCTTGCAATTTCCACAGAATACTTCTAAATGTATTGGGTGTATGATGTTATGAATACAGCATGTAAGAAAATATTTTCCTACCGGGAATATACAGAATCCATGGACAAATGAATGTCTGAGCTAAGAGTTAAGAGTTACAATGAACCCTGAAAAGATACTGAAACTGGGGGAAAGCCCCTGAAAGGTTCAGACGTTGAAATTCTGAAGAGTTCTGATGAAGTCTGTGTTATGGGAGCCAGGTTCCAGCACATCTTTCTCCCTGACTAAAGACAAGTGCATGTCTTGTTCCTGTGACCCTGCTGTGAAGACAACAGCAGCAGCAGCAGCAGAAAGAGCAGAGATGCAGGAGGTGGAAACACAGGCAGTGGTGTTCCTTCTGGCCCTGATTACTGGAGGCCTCAAACAGGAATGGAAAGCAAGCCAACATCCCAAAGAGGAACACATCCACCCCTCTCTCCTTTCCCCTGAGAAAACTCTATTGTTCGGTCTTCCCTTCACCTGAGGTCCAAAGCTTAAGAAAGCCAAACCGAGACTGGTGTGCATTATGCTGGGAGGGCAAGGGGCTCATTGGGTCTAGAGACCACTGTGATTTGGCCACAAGCTCTGACAGGTTAAAGTGTATGTCTTATGTTTTCACATTCTGCTTCCAGAGTGAGCTTTGTACTTAGTCAGTGTCCATGGTGTGTAATTTCAGGAGAAAAGGAAACGCCAGGCAGAAGTGGAGAATAAGAAGCGTCAGCTGGAAGATGACAGGCGGAACCTGCAACACCTAAAGGTGACGAATGCCCTAGGGTATGAAGCACATAGGCTATCTCATCTGATGGGACAGGAAAGTAAGGGGGACAGGATACCCAGGTTTCATTCCCACAACTGCCACCAACACACTTTCAACTCATCAGTAGCATCCAGATTTCCGGACAAAAAAATTACTGTCATTCCCTCAACATTATTTATTAGGACAGTAAGAATAAATTCAAACATGAGCAATAAACAATTACAGCAGGTAAAAATATTCAAATAACAATACAAAGTATGGTATAGTATACTACTTGCAATGTCATTACAGTGACATTAACAACTGAAGGCCCTCATGCCACCCTTAAATTTCATGACTCCAAATCCTCTGCTGCTCTCATCATTCCCAACTCCTAATCCTCTGCTGCTCTAGGCATTCACAATTGCAACCTTCTGCTGCTGTCCACAATCCCATCTCCCAAATCCTCTGTTGCCCCTATAATTTGCCTAGATCCCAATACTGCAGTGTAGGCATGGACACGTCAGGTAACTGCACTGGTGCATCTCTGCTCTTCTCATCTCCACCCCCATGGAGACTGAGCCTTGTGAGCAGAGCAGACAGCTTTAGTAGGCAGGATCTGTAGTTAAGTGCTTCTTCTGAAAGGTTTTTGTGGTGGACTAAAAGTAGCTTGGGGGAGGGAGAGACAATCTATTCCTTATCGGAATTTTGCTGACATTAATTGCTGAGCTCTGCCCCTGACTGTGTTGGTCCTCTTGGCTTCTTCACTCTCCCAGGTCAATACTGCCATTTCAGAATTCCTTGAGAACTGGGTCATCCCACCAACCTGGTTACAGCAAAAGCATGCAGCTCCCTAATGGGGTCATCTTGCTATGAGATGACACAGGTTGCTTGCAGAGCCAGGGGTCTTGTTACTACAGTAAGAGTGTGGCTCTTCGAGTTTGGTCCTAGAGTTCAACCACTTCTGAAACTGGCAGGTTCCATAAGACTTCAAATTAAATGGATCCTAGATGTCCCTTCTATCGTCTATGTAATTTTAATGGTATTCAGTGTATTTTTCCAATTTTTTGCCTCAGCGGTGTTCATAACCAACTCTTATTTTATGTTGGACAGCATGATATACCTAAGCTAATCGCCATACATACTAGTTAGGTTCCATAAGAGCCAGAAGTCGAAATGCA
Organism: Microcaecilia unicolor; assembly: GCF_901765095.1. NCBI lineage: Eukaryota > Metazoa > Chordata > Amphibia > Gymnophiona > Siphonopidae > Microcaecilia > Microcaecilia unicolor. Next base: position 70,933,737 of record NC_044041.1, on the reverse strand, counting down.
GGTTCTGACGTATCCTGACCTGTCTGGCAGGCTGCAAGAAATCACTAGAAGTCCAGGCTGAAATGCAGGTGCTGACGTATCCTGACCTGTCTGGCAGATGGCAAGTTCTGTACTCACTAGAAGACTCAGTTGAAATGCAAGTGCTGCCGTATCCCGACCTGTTTGGCAGGCAGTGCACGTGACCCTAGGAGGCTAAATGTGGGCAACAGTGTTGTGGTTACATGGAACGGGAGGGCTGAGGTGGGGGGAACAGGTTTTAAAAATCTGCAGGAGGTCAGTTTTGAATAGTTGGGCAGCATCTGCACGTGTAAATAACACATGGTGTACATGTAAATACCGATTTTTGCAGTGCTGCTGCTTAGGCATGTAGATGCTGGAAGAAGCATAGATTTTAATTGGCCATGGGTTGGGCAGTTCAAAACACTAGCCCCCCTAATTCTGTAATCTTAGGGGTTGATATTAAATGTGTTTTAACGGTCCAGAAACAGTTCCTGGCCAGTTAATTTGCACGTTTGGGACTAACCGCAAATTTTCAGTGGTACTTAACCGGTTAGCACTGAAGTCAAAACAGTCTATTTTTGGGGTGTTTCAGGGGTGGAGATATTCAGCTCTTAGCCTGCCAGGTTAACTGCATAAATAGAAGTGTATAAAAGTCCGTCCCATCTCTCTGTGGTTCATCATAGCTGGTTAAGTGCCGAATAATGCACTTAACCAGCCATGTGTTAGCCAGCTCCACAAACCCAGAAACTCAAAGCTGGTGCCCTGATATAGCCTGGCATTGAATTTTTGGGTTTAGTGCCGGCAGCAGTAGTCAGCAAAATGCTAATCATCACGGCTGAATAGTGCGCACTTAGCGCCTATGTTACGTTCCATTTGTGCACTAAAAGGTAATAGAACACTAGCAACTCATGTGTACGAATATAACATTCATGCGCATCAGTGGTGTAGCTATGGGGGAGCCACGAGGGCCTGCCCCCCCCCCCCCAAATTGGCTCTGGGGAACCTGGTTTGGCTGGCGGAGGTCCCCAACCCCCGCCAGCTGAAGTGTTTGTCCAGCGCTGGTCTCTGGCGCTCTGCCACATTGCCTGCCCTGCTCTTCCCTTCACATTGCGTGCACGCTCATTTTAGTGGAAACGAGCATGCACGCGATGTGAGGAGAAGAGCGGGGCAGGCAATGCAGCGGAGACCACCTCTGGACAAATGCTTGTTAAGTGCCATTTAACCAGCCAGGAGCTGGTCCTGTCCAGTTAAATAGTTTTAAATACACTAAAGCATAACATTTACGCGGTTACCTTTATGCCTGTCTTTTACATGGCATAAGTGAAAGCACTTAAACGTCAGCTGCAAATGCTGACTTAAGCTGTATTTTATAATGGAATCTGTGCACTCAGATTCTATAATAAAATTCATACTCTGCACCCTGCAAGGACTGTTTGGGGGACATTTATAGAACTGCCCCTATAAGGGCATTCCTAGAAAGGTAATTTTTTTTTCTAACAAAGGTATATTTTCTTGTTGCCTTTTCTCATTAGAGTGCTTTTATCTCTGTGTAAGGAATTTGTATGTTTTTTCTCATTTATTGGTATGTAATTGTTTGAAATTCATATATACCTTTCACATGTCTGGCATGCACAAGCAATGCAGGTGGGGAGAGGGCAGAGAGCTGGGCCCCAGCATATCTAAAACCAGCCCTGCTGTAAGTTATACGCATCCCCTGCCACATGTCGGCACCCACACATACACCAGCTCTATGGCTGGCATGAGTGCAAGCATCTACATATTAGGCATATTGACAGTGGGTTACGCTCAGTGGTGTGCTGGAGCAGGCTCTCACGGGCTCTTGACAGCCGTTTGTTAAGTTTTTAAGAATTTTGGGAGCTGGTTGTTAAAGTAGCCCCCTCCCTCCCCCATGGCTACTTTTAACAACTGGCTCCCAAAATGTGGGCTCGGGCCTCCTCCTGAATTCTCTTTTACTTTGCTGGTGGGGATGCTGAGCCTGCCAGCCAAGTAGATAAACTTCTGCTGCTCTCTGCTCCTTGTTTCCAGCTCTGAGCAGCAGGCTAGGACTTCTCGCGCATGTGAGAGAAGTTCCAACGTGCTGCTCAGAGCCAGAAACAAGCAGTGGGGAGTGGTGGCAATCCAGTTATTGGCTGGTGTGGCTCGGCATCCTTGCCAGCAAAGATGCCTAGCGTGCCTGCACAAGGGGAGGGGGAGAGAGAGGCATGCATTGCCCCTGCCAGTCCCCCCCCCTGGCCCTCCCTCCCCCCGCCAAATTGCAGGGCTGGCTACACCCGGAGAGAGAGCCCATTGTTAAAAACTTTACCTGCATACCCCTGGTTAAGCAAGTATTTTATACGGTGTCTAGGTGTGTAGGCCAGGGGTGTAGCCAGACACACAATTTTGGGTGGGCCTGGGCCCAAGATGGGTGGGCAGAACTCCGCCTTGTCCCACAAGTGATATGGTCTCGTCCTCTCTCGCCTGCATGCCAGATGGTCTCTCAAACATTCCCCCCCCCCCCTCTCCGCATACCTTTTAAATAGTAGATTTTTATTGGCAGTGAGCAGCCACTAGTACACACTGCTCATGTTGGCCCCACAGCATGTATCAGTTGCTCATCGCTGCAGGTGAAGATCTACTATTTACAAGGTATGCAGTTGTTGAGAGTTTTCGGCTGGTGGGGCTTGGGATCCCTGCCAGCTACATCATAGGTGTGCTGCTACTGAGTGGGCCTGAGCTCAAAGTGGCTATGCCACTGGTGTAGGTCCCTACCACCCACCCTCAGGGCACCTGACTGGAGGATCCCTGTTGTAGAATTGCCCCTTGCATTGCCAATGGCCCATTTTCCAAAGGCTATACACATTTTGCCTGCAGGAGGCAGGGGCTAAGTCCCGCCATTGGTGCTCAGCCCGGATTTTCTGTGTCCGGCCGTTTCTGGTGATCAGCTTTGAATATCTGTTTTCTTTTGGCCAGTTTTAACTTAACCGGTTAAGTTCATAGCAGCCAAAGATAGGACTGCTATTTAGGCGGTCTGATTTGGCCTCAGCTGGCAATCCACTGAATATTCGCAGCTAGCCAATTATATCACGTGATATAATTGCCAGTTAGCCACTATGCGCTAAGTGATAATATTCAGTGGAGATAACGGGCTACCTTGCACTGAATATTAGCACTTAGCCGGTTAAGTGCTACTTAACCAGCCAGGAGCTGTTCCTGTCTGATTAAATAATGCGGTTAGGGCCCAGTACTTAGCCGGCAGCACTCGGTGTTTTGCAGACCGCTGCCAGAATCGTGCCTGGAAATTCAGTGCCAGGCCATGACCGGGCACCAGTGCGGAAGTGGCTAAAGCATAAGCTGTTAAGTGAGATATTCAGCACTTAACCGGCTCTGGGGCACCGCATAACGACAGGACTGTCTTTTATGCGGTTAACCTGGCCGGCTAAGTGCTGACCCAAAAATAGTTGGTTTTGACATAGTAACTGGACAGTGACAGGAACTGGTTAAGTGCCACCGAAAAGAACCGGTTAGCTCCAAACAGGCAATTTAACTGGCCTGGAGATGTTTCTGGCCAGTTAAATCGCTTTGAATATTGACCCGATAGAGCTTTGAAAATTTCCCCGTCTGCATTTATATCTGCTCCAAGGCACACGTGTCAGCCACCTGCTCATTTGTCTCCACCAGTGATTGCGGGGATACTTGTACTTACTTAATGGGGCACCATCATCTAAAAATCAAACATATAAATTGCGAGTGACTGTACTCACCCGCAAATGCGCAGTAGAGACTTTCCCTCTCTGTCCCGCCCCCGCGTCAATACGTGATGATGGGGGCGGGACAAAGAGGGAAACTGCACGAAGGGGAGGGAGGGAACCGCCGAGGTCGCTACCGCTCCCCCCCCCCCCAACCGGAGTCACCGCCGCCGCCGCCCTCCCTCCCTCCACCCAGCCCGGGCCCTCTTTTCGCAATTCAACTTACAGCGCCGAAAACGCAGCAGGCAGATCAGCTGAGCTGCCATTGGCCTTCCTTCCCTGCCTCTGTCCCGCCCTCGCCGACGTTACATCACACGAGGGCGGGACACAGGCAGAGAAGGAAGGCCACAGCTCAGCTGATCTGCCTGCTGTGGTTTCGGCGCTGTAAGTTGAATCGTGAAGAGAGGGCCCAGGCTGGCGACTCCAGGGGGGAGGGAACGGTAGCGGTGACCTTGGGGGGGGGGGGGAGGGAGGGGCAGCGGCGACCTGGCGAGGAGGGTAGCTGGAAATCTCGCCCGTTTTAACTGGCATAACGGCTAGTAAATAAATAAAAGCTGCCACAGGGCATGTCGGAAAACATGAGTATTTGTCAGTGTGCTTATGTGTATTTTACAAAAGGCTTCACTATCAGCAGACATTTGTAAAATCTAATAAATAGAAATAAATCAAGACAGAAAATAAAATAAGATGACGACACCTTTTTTATTGGACTAACTTAATACATCTTTTGATTAACTTTCAAAGGTAACCTTCAGATTGGAAAAGAAGAAGGATTACCTTCAAAAGCTAATCAAAAAATGTATCATCTTATTTTCTTTTCTGTGTTTTGATTTATTTCTATTTATTACTTTAAAACTGGACTAACACGGCTATCGCACCACTTTACTTAAAATCTAATACAATTCGTGTATTTATAAACATGATAACACGGAACAGAATAGGTTGTACAGTGCAAAAAATAACAGAAGAACAAAATCCAGTAAACTAAACAACCAAAATCAGCCTGGTACAAACACAGAAATAAAATAACTAAGCCTAATAAAGGAAGAATCATCCTAAAAATGTGTTAACTTTGCTGCAAAAACATCATATAATCTAAGTTCTGTGGGCAAGTTATTTCCAAATGAAGCAGCTTGGTAAATGAAAATAGTGTCATTACTATTTTGTAACATAAGGACTTTATAATAGGGAAGTGAAAAAATAAATTACCCCTAAGTCAACTAGTTCTGGGTGCAGAATAACAAATTTGTAAGATACATAGGCCCCAAACCTTCAAAACCAGGCACACCAGCTTAAATCGAATTCATTCCTGTATTGGTGAGAAGGTTTTCAGCTTAAAATTCACCTAAATGTAGGCCTGTAATTCATGCATCTGGACCAGGGGTTCTCAACCCAGTCTTCGGGACACACCTAGCCAGTCATGTTTTCAAGATACCCACAATGAATATGTATGAGATAGAAACAGAGAAACATGATGGCAGAAAAGGTCCAGTCTACCCATCCTCAGTAACCACTGTCTCCTCCTTTCCCTAAGAGACCACACCTGCCTGTCCCACACTTGCTTTAAATTCAGTCCTTGTCTCTACCATCTCCACCAGGAGGCTATTCCATGCATCCACTACCCTTTCCGTGAAAAAGTATTTCCTTAGATTATTCCTGAGCCTATAATCTGTTAACTTCATCCTGTGCTTTCATACTAGAGATTTCCTTCATGTGAAAAAGGCTCATCTCCTGTACATTAATGCCATGGAGATATTTAAATGTTGCTATTGTATCCCCTCTCTCCTGGCTTTCTTCCAGAGTATACATGTTGGGTCTATGTCTGTCCCCATACGCTTTATGACAGAAACCACAGACCAATTTTGTGGTCGCCCTCTGTACCGACTCCATCCTGTTTATATCTTTTCATGGGTGTGGTCTCAAGAATTGCACACTATATTCTAAATGAGACTTATACAAGGGCACTATCACCTCTTTTTTTCCTGCTGGCCACTCCTCTCCTTATGTACTTAAGCGTCCTTCTGGCTTTGACCGTCGCCTTTTCTACTTGTGTGGCTGCCTTAAGATCATGAGATACAGTCACCCCCAAGTCCCGCTGTTCTTTCATATACAGAAGTACTTCACCCTTTAGACTGTATTGTTCCCTTGGATTTTTGTAACCCAAGTGCATGACCCTGCATTTTTTAGCATTAAATCTTGGCTGCCAATTTCTGGACCATCCCCCATGCTATCCACATCCTCCGGGGTGTCCACCCTATACAGAGTTTGGTGTAATCCGCAAAGATATAAACCTTACTGGACAGTCCAACTGCAATATCACTCACAAAGATGTTAAAAAGAGCCAGCCTAAGGACTGATCCCTGCGGTACACTACTGATAACATCCTTTTCCTTGGAGCAAACTCCATTTATCACTACCTTTTGTCACCTTCCATTTAACCAGTTTTTAACCTCTACTGAGGGCAGTCAGTTTATTTTTTAGTTGCCTGTGTGGAACTGTGTTAAAGGCTTTGCTAAAATCCAAGTACACCACATCTAGTTCCCCTCCCATATCCAACTGTTTGATCACCCAGTCAAAGAAATTAATCAGATTTGTCTGATAAGACCTTCTTCTAGTGAAGCCTTGCTGCCTCAGGTCCTGCAGCCCATTCAGTTCTAGAAACCTCACAATCCTATGCTTTAGAAGCATTTCCATTAGTTTACTCACCACTGAGGTCAGACTAACAGGCTTGTAATTCCCAACCTCCTCCTTCCGCTCTTGTGCAGAAGGACCACATCTGCCCTTCTCCAGTCCTCCGGAATCACTCCAAACTCTAAAGAAGCATTGAAGAGGTCAAACAACGGAGCCGTCAGAACTTCTCCGAGTTCCTTGAGTACCCTTGGATGTATCCCATCAGGCCCCATCGCCTTGTTTATTTTTAGGTTAGCTAGCTCCTCATGAACAAAGTCTTCTGAGAATTGGTCCTGGTTTTCCATACCTCCATCCATATTGGCATTCATTTGCTGTGGTCCTACCCCCAGCTTTTCTTCCGTAAACCCAGAGGAGAAATAATTGTTAAGCAGTTCAGCTTTATCCTTATCAGCTTCTGCATATCTTCCCCTTCACCCTTAAACCTCACAATGCTATTTTGGCACTTCCTCCTATCACATATCTAAAGAAAAATCTGTTGCCCCCCAATGTTATAGTATTTGGCTATCTTTTCTTCCATTTGCCTTCCTGAAAGCTTTTCCGGCTTCTCTTAGCTTTTCTAGATATTTTTGCCTGTCTTCCTCTTTCTGAATCATCTTGCAGTTTATAAATTAGATTTGCAGGGAGGTAGAGAGGAATGGGTTAAGAACCCCTGCTCTAGATTTGGAGGCTTATATTAGGTGCCTAGTACTGAAAATTAGCGTAAAATGTTTGTTCCCTGCCCTACGTTTGCTCTCTACTTGCCCACATTTTAGGTGCTCAGCCCTATCCAATTTTGAAAGAGCCTGAGACATGATAAAACTCTTGCCATAACCAATAACCATTTCTATTGTCCTTCCCACAGAATCTGAAGCTCTGCACCACTACCAGCAGATCTATGTGGCTCTAAGACCACAGTCCATTCCCCTCTAGCAGGAGGGAAGTGTATACAATAAAGTAACTGTTGTGTCTCTGCTTACTTAGTCCAAGGCCCTGCGGGAGCGCTGGCTACTGGAAGGAGCTCCCTCGTCCACCTCACAGGAGGATGAAGCTATGAAACATCAGATGCAGGAGGATGAGCTGAAGACCAAGGAGTTGGAGGAATCCATTCAAAGGTAAGGGGGGGGGGGGGGGGAAAGGGGCCTTACAGAGATCAAAATTGAGAGATCTGAAGGAGGCTATATACTGTAGCACAGCACACATTTAAGGGAGAATAGGTTTGAATTTGTGTGACTGTCAGAGGTCCTTCCATTCATATTAGATGCCTTACAGGGAGAGGTTTCGGGGGGAGGGGAACCATTAAGGATGGGAAGGGCTTATTCCAGCTGATTTTCAAAGCTACATATCTAAATAGCAGTGGCTGTTTTCCAGATAAGTAACGCTGGCCGAGACCACCTTATCCCATAACTTCCTAATTTCTTCAGGTACTTTGTCAAATGCCTTTTGAAAATCCAGATACACAATATCGACCGACTCACCTTTATCCACATGCTTATTCGCCCCTTCAAAGAAATTTAGTAGATTGGTGAGGCAAGATTTCCCTTGACTAAATCCATGTTGGCTTGTCTCATTAATCCTTGCTTTTGTATATGCTCTGTAATTTTGTTCTTAATAATAGTCTCTACCATTTTGCCTAGCACTGATGTCAGGCTCACCGGCCTATAATTTCCTGGATCACCTCTGGAACCTTTTTAAAAATTGGCATTACATTGGCCACCCTCCAATCTTCTGATACCATGCTTGATTTGAAAGATTCATTAGGATTTATTAGGATTTATTTACCGTCTTTTTGAAGGAATTCATTCAAGGCAGTGTACAGCAAGAATAATACAATAGACAATTACAGCAGTAAAAATATTCAAATAACAATACAAGGTATGGCATAGCATGCTACAAAATTCTGGAAATGGTCATAAATTACATATTACGATAGCTCAGCAAGTTGATTTTTTAGTTCTGTCAGTACTCTGGGATGTATACCATCCGGTCCAGGTGATTTGCTACTCTTCAATTTGTCAAACTACCCCATTACATCTTCCATGTTTATAAAGATTTGTTTCAGTTTCTCTGACTCATCAGCATTGAATACCATTTCTAGCACTGGTATCTCTCCCACATCTTCCTCAGTGAAGATTGAAGCAAAGAATTCATTTAACCTCTCCGCGATGCCTTGTCTTCCCTGATTGCCCCTTTTATCCCTCGGTCATCTAGTGGTCCAACTAATTCTTTTGCCAGCTTCTTGCTTCTAATATACCTAAAAAAGTTATTGTTCTGTATTTTTGCTTCCAACACAATCTTCTTTTCAAAGTCTCTCTTTGCCTTCCTTATCAGCATTTTGCATTTTTCTTGCCATTCCTTATGCTGTTTCCTATTACTTTCAGTCAGATTGTGTCTGGTCTGGGCTTCCAGGATGGTATTTTTGAACATCATCCATGCCTGATGTAAATTTTTGACCTTTGCAGCAGCTCCTTTAAGCTTGTTTTTTTTTTTTTTTAACTGTTCTTCTCATTTTATCATAGTCTCCTTTCTGAACGTTAAATTCTAATGTATTGGATTTCCTGTGTGTACTTACTCCAGAGCTGATATCAAATCTGATCATATTGTGATATCAAGTGTCCCCATCACCATTACCTCCTGCACCAGATCATGCGCTCCACTAAGGACTAGGTCTAGAAAGTTTCCCCGTCTTGTTGGTTCCTGAACCAGCTACTCCATAAAACAGTCATTGATTTGATCAAGGAATTTTACCTCCCTAACATGCACTGATGTTACATTTACCCAGTTTATCAGGATAATTGAAATCACCCATTATTATTGTGTTGCCCAGTTTGTTAGCCTCCCTAATTTCTCTTAACATTTCTACATCAGTCTGTTCATCCTGGCCAGGTGGACGGTAATACACTCCTATCGTTATCCTTTCCCTATTACACATGGAATTTCTATCCATAAGAATTCTAAGATGTGTTTCATGTCCTGCAGAATTTTTAGTCTATTCAATTTCACGTATTATTTATCAATAGAAATCAAACAAAATAAAATATGGAAAAGAAAATAAGATGATACCTTTTTTATTGGACATAACTTAATACATTTCTTGATTAGCTTTCGAAGGTTGCCCTTCTTCCTCAGATCGGAAATAAGCAAATGTGCTAGCTGACAGTGTATATAAGTGAAAACATTCAAGCATTACTATGACAGTCTGACAGGGTGGGAGGATGGGGGTGGGTAGGAGGTATGCATGGGGACATCAAAGCATATCATTGATATTCTAACAGGATGGGTGTGGATAGGTGAGGGGTGGGGTGATCAACAGAGACATACAGCTTTATGGTTTATAATGGGCTAGGAACCCCAGATCCTTGTTAAGTCCTTTCTGTTGGGTGTTAAAATATTCAATCATTCTGACTTCAAAGGTCTTAAGTTCTTGTATGGTTTTAAAGTTACCTTTCAGGATTCTCACTGTGAAGTCACTGGTACAGTGTCCTGGTCCTGTAAAATGCTGACCAACAGGTGTGGGAACCCTACTGGCACCAGTATTGTTCATGTGATGTCTATGTAAATTGAATCTTGTCTTAAGCATCTGGCCTGTTTCTCCAATATAGCATCCTTCGTTACATTTTTTACACTGAATGATATATACCACATTGGAAGATGAGCAAGTGAAAGATCCCTTTATGTTGAATATCTTTCCTTTGTGGATGACTTTGGGGTCCTGTGAAATATTTTGGCATAGTTTGCAACTGGATAAATTACAGGGAAGTGTGCCCTTCTGTTCCTTTTTAGTCTGTGATGGAAGTTTACTTCTGATTAGCTTGTGTTTTAAGTTGGGTGGCTGTCGGAAGGCCAGTAGTGGTGGGGATGGGAATATCTCTTTCAGTAATTCATCCTCCTGGAGTATAGGTTGTAGATCTCTTATGATTTTCCTCAGTTTTTCCAGCTCTGGATTGTATGTCACTACAAGGGGGATTCTGTCTGTGGATTTTTTCTCCTTGTACTGTAGCAGATTCTCCCTGGGTGTTTTGAGGGAGGAGGCAATATTCTTGGAGATTATTTTGGGGTTGTAGCCTTTCTGTTTGAAGGATGCAGTCAGGCTTTTAAGGTGTCTGTCTCTGTCCCCTGGGTCAGAGCAGATACGATGGTATCTTGTGGCTTGGCTGTAAATGATGGATCTTTTTATATGTGAAGGATGGACACTGGAGTTGTGGAGGTAGCTGCATCTGTCTGTGGGTTTCTTGTATATAGATGTTTGTGTACAGCCATCACTGATTGAGACCGTGGTGTCCAAAAAATTGACTTTTTCTGGGGAGTAGTCAATTTTGAATCTGATTGTAGGATGGTATGTATTGAAGGCAGAATAAAATTGTTTGAGTTTCTTCACCCTCCGTCCAAATCATAAAAATGTCATCGAAGTACCGGTAGTATTTTAGAGGTTTGGTCTTTTTATGGCTGAGCTGGAAGACATTTCTGAATACACACCTCACTCGTCGTCCCGATTTCCAGATCATTATAAATGTGTTCAATAGCACTGTTCCCAGTGCAGATCCCTGCGACACTCCACTATTCACCCTCCTCCATTGAGAAAAATGGCCATTTAATCCTACCCTCTGTTTTATGTCCAGTAACCAATTCCTTATCCACAACAGAACATTTTCTCCTATGCCATGACTCTTTAATTTTTCAGGAGTCTCTCATGAGGAACTTTATCAAAAGCTTGCTGAAAATCTAGATATCCACATGTTTGTTCATGCCTTCAAAGAAATGAATCGAATCACCAACTATAACAGCAGTCCTAACACTTTCTTCCTGGGCAGAAGCTCCTGGAGACGCATGCTTGGTGCAAGAGGATATTGCATCCCCTGGTGGGGCTGGTCCTGGCTACAGATTACTTCCAACTTCTTCAGGGTGATGCTCTCCTTTTAGGAGACCTCCCTCCTCCAAGGCAGCACAGGGGCTGCCAAACTGGAGGTGGAACTTCTCTACAGTGTCCCTGTAGTCCTCCTTTATGTACCCCTCTGTCTCCCTCAGCTCCCCCAAGTCTACTATTCTAGCCTCAAGAGAACGGATTTGTTCTCTGAGAGCTAGGAGCTCTTTGCTTTGAGCACACACATATAACCTCTCACCAACTGGGAGATAATCATACATGTGACACTCAGTGCAAAAGACTGGATAGCACCCCTTTCTCTGCTGGACTACTGTCTGCATCTTAGTATTAGAGAATTGTGTAACTATAACTTCGTAAGGTACTAGGGATATTAGATGAGTATAAAGAGCTTTAAGATTATATGGTAGAACATGTAAATTTTGTACTATTTGCTTCTCAGAAACTAATTAAATGTAATTAAAACTCTAATGAAAACTCTCTCCTCTTGTTATCCGAACTAGAATAATTGAGTATAAATGAAGAGATGTGCTAGGGGTGGGTGGGAGTGGTGTGTAAGCAGGCCAGGCTGGCAATTGTTGAGCTCAGTCAGCCGGGAACTGTGCTCTCAGGGAAAAGGAAACTGTCCTGGCACTCTGAATGGATCCCACTAGTCCCTGTGTTGCCCTCCTCCTATCATTTCTCATGTCCCTGGAATCTGCAAGACCGACCTCTCCCACATATTCTGTACTGGGATGGGAGGTAGAGCAAGGGTAACACAACAGAAGAGCAGAAAAGAAATGCATCCTGCTAGGACAGAGTCCCTGGCCGCACCCAGTGTGGGATAGGGAGAAGGGGGAGGGTGAGCCACAAAGCAAATCTTTAAAAGCTGATGGTTAACACTCCCCTCCTTCCCTGCAGCCATGAATGGGGACAAGAGACTTTTAAGAGGATCTAGATGAATCAAATTTTGTGTCTCTGTACAGGGATCTGTAGAACATCCTCATGAGCAGTGGCGTAGGAAGGCGGAGGGGGGGGGGGGGCGGTTCGCCCCGGGTGCATGCCGCTGGGGGGGGGTCATCTCCGTTGGTTTCTTGCTCCATCTGCCCTGGAACAGGTTACTTCCTGTTCTGGGACAGAGAGAGCAAGGAACCAATGGAGCCGATGCAGCTCCCAGCGACGTGAACTCGGGGGCGAATCGGCCCTGCCGCCCGCCCCTTGCTTCTAAAGTAAGAAAGAAAGAAAGAAAGAACACGCTCGGGGGGGGGGGGGGGGGGGGCGTGCCGGAGGGGGGCGCCGTGCTGCACCAGGGGGGGGGGTGCGCAGCAGCAACCCGCCCCGGGTGTCAGCCGCCCTCGCTACGGCACTACTCATGAGTGCTGAGTTTTTCCTTATCCTTGTATTGGGTCCCACATTGCACTGGGACAATGAACGGGAGTTAGTTGGGGACATGTCCCCATCAATCTTGGATCTGAAGATCAGGCAGGAGAGTTCCTTAATAACACTATTCCTTTACTGTTCCGCTTACAGGGACTTTGCACCTCTTTGAGGAATGAGAATCATGACTGGGATAGTTCACTGAATATGGGCAGCTCTGTACTCTGGGTTTGGGTGGAAATATCTGTAAGACCACCCTCAAATTGTACAACACACCCAGCCCCATGTAAGGCTCAAAGCAAGGCCCTAAATAAGTATATCCTAAGAGTGAGGAGGGGTGATAGCTATGACAGACTTTCACACATATGAAAGGTCTAAATAATGCAAAATAAGCATTTTCCAGGAAGGGGAATTTATAAATCAAGAGTTCGTGGTCTGAGACTGGAGGCAAGCAGGCTAAGGGGTAAACACAAGGAAATATTTCTTTAAAGGGAGTGTGTGGGGGCACAAAAAAAGGGAGTGTGTGGGGGCACAAAAAAAACCCCAAAACTAGAATTTGACATCCCATCATAAGCAAGGAGGATCCCTTAGCTATAGGGGGGTGGGGAGTGAGGGATAAAGCCTGGGATAAGCACAGAGGATCCTTAGCTGTGGGGGGAGTGAGCGTACTGAGAATCGGGTTTCAAATCGCTCTTTTCGCTCCTTGTTATCTTGGGTGAGCCACTTCACCCGCCATTGCCTTGGTTTCAAATTTAGTGCTAGATTTGCACCATCCCCTTTCCCTTTCCATAAAGAAGCCTCTTTTCATACAATTGAACCTACAGTAAATTGGCTTGTAATAGAGCCATTTTGTAGGCCAAGCCAGGAAGATATTGTAATCGTCCCAGAGTTTGGGTTTGGGATGGTGAGTATGAGTGGTTAGATTCAAATCTTTTTAGAGTATGTATTGCAGCAGGAGGGATTAACACACGGGTGAGAGGGACCTAAAGGACAGATCTGCCACCACGTGTGTCAGAGTCTGTGTCCATTTTTAATTCATTCACATACACCTTCCTTAAAGATAACAATATAGTAATATAATTAGTGTAGTGCAGTGGGTTGTGAGCCGGGTTCAGTTCCCACTGTGACTTCTTTGTGACTCTGGGCAAGTCACTTAACCCTCCATTGCCCCACTTTCAAAACTTAGATTGTGCGTACACTAGGGACAAAGAAAGTACCTGGATGCAATATGTAAACTGCTCTGATTGTACGAAAGTGGTATATCAGCAATCTAATAAACAAACATATATAATATACTGGTCAGTATTCTGCGTGCGGTGGTCAGCATTTAAGTGCTGATGCCATTGGCTAAATTAGACTCGGATGCTCAATGCCAGACCATATCCAGGCACGTGCTGTCAGTCCGATTTCCCCCCATTCCCCTTGTTACATTCCCTCGATTTCTTCGTTTCCCCTCCCCATTCCAATCCTCCCACCCCCCTTTACTTGATCCTTCTGATCCCCTTATCATACCCACCCCCAGTCTGATCCCCCGACTCCATTCCCAAACCCCAGTACCCCAGTCACTGCTGAGACTTACACAGAGTTGATCCCTGATGTCTAGTGGGTTTTCGTAAGAGCAGCCCCATCTTTGCCCACACTCTCCGCAATGGGCTTCCAAAATGGCAGCAATGACCACTAGTGGCAGATTTGTGGTACTACCACTAGGAGTCAGCCTTCCTTATAAAAGAATTGGATGGGGGGGAGGGAGGAGGGGTGCAGATCAGATCAGTGAAAGGACAACTTTTTTGTGGTCCTGGATTGCTGATCTGATCTGCACCCCTCTTCCCCCCATCTCCCCCCCCCCCTCATCTCCCACTTGGCTCCCCCACCCCCCTCCAATTATTTTATAAGGAAGGCTGACTCCTAGTGGTAGTACCAGCTATGGGGGCACCAGCAAGGAATTTGACCCGTGTCCACGTAAGTACCAGCTTCTTCATGACTCTACTACTACTATTAAACATTTCTATAGCGCTACTAGACTTACTCTGACCCCAGACTGCCCCGGCATTGCCCAGATTTGGACTGTGCGGTCTGAGCTGATATTCAGTGGCACTGCCTTGTTATGTACTGTTGAATAGCAGCCAGCCCGCTCGGTGTGAATTAAGTGGGCAGGAGCCTCTCTTGCCCACTTAAACCATGCTGAATATCGATGCCATAGTAAATGATGGCAGAGAAAAACCTGTATGATCCATCCAGTTGTACCTGCCACTCCATGCGGTTTAAACTCTTCTATGCCCTGTTTAAAGTGCTAAGGTTATTTGAGTTTTGCTTTGAGTCCATCCATTTTCTATATTGGGATTCTCCGTGTTTTTCCCATGCGTTTTTTGAATCTGGTACTATTTTCATTCCCACCATCTTCCACAGAAGAGCATTCCTGGCATCCCCCACCTCCATAAAAAAGTGTTTCCTGACCTTACTCCTAACTTGACTCCCCTGCAACCTCTAGTTCTACCTCTTTCCTGTCTCTGAGAGAGATGTGTTTGTATATTACACTGAGCCTGCAAATGGGTGGGAAAATGTGGGATACAAGTGCAGCAAATAAATAAATAAATAAATATTATCATCTCCTCTGTCCTTCCTTTCCTCTAGGCTATTCAGTCTTCACGTCTCTTCTTATATGTGTCTTGATGCAAACTCTATACCATTTTTGTCCCCTTCCTCTGAACTGTTTCAAGTCTTTTTATGTCCTTAGTGAGATAAGGTTTCCAAAATTGAACATGATATCCAGCCTTACCAACGATTTGTATAGAGGCATTAAACCTCTTTTCTTCTTCTGGTTGTGCCTCTCTTAATGTCGCCTAGCATCCTTCTGGCTTTGGCCACCACCTTGTCAGACTGTTTCACCATCTTGAGATCCTCAGACACTATCGCCTCAGGATCCATCTCCTGGTCTGCTGCATATCAGCCTCTCACCTTCTATCCCGTACAGCCCCTTTGGATTTCTACAACCCAAGAGCATCACTCTGCACTTCTTTGCATTAAATTTTAGCTGCCAAACATTAGACCGTTCTTTTAATTTTTGTAGATTACTTCTCATGTTGTCCACTCACTCTGGGATGTCTACTCTGTTACTAATCTTCACGTCGTCTGCAAAAAAGGCAAACTTTTCCTTCTAACTCTTTGGCAATGTCACTCACAGATATGTTGAATAAAATCAGCCCCAGCACCGATCCTTGAGGTACTCCACTACTCGCCTTTCTGTCCTCAGAGTGCATCCATTTACTACAATTGTCTGTAACCCGTCAGTCAACCAGTTTCTAACCTAGTTCACCACTTTGGGTCCTAACTTCGACCCACTCATTTTATTCATGAGTCATCTCTAAGGAGTTCTATCAAAGGCTTTTCTGAAAGTAGACCACATCTAGCATGTATCAGATTCATTTGGCACAATTTTCCTTTTCTATAACCTGCCTTGGATCTTGCAACCCATTGGATTCCAGAAAGGTCACTATGCTTTCCTTCAGCAGCATCTTCCTTATTTTTCCAGTTACTGAAGTCAGGCTTACCAGTCTGTAGTTTCCCACTTCTTTCTTTATCCCCATTTTTGTGAACAGGGACCATATCTCAATTTCTCCACTCCCTCAGAACCTTTCCCGTCTCCATAGATTTATTAAACAAATCTTTGATGACCTGCCAGGATTTCTCTGAGTTCCCTCAGTATCCTGGGATGCATCTCATCCGGCCCCTTGGCTTTGTCCGCTTTCAGTTTCTCAAGTTGTTCATAAATGCTTTCTTCCATGAAGGGTGCAATAGCTACTCCATTCCCATATTTAACTTTGTCATCCGATTGACGTCCTTCTTCAGGTTTGTCTTCATTGACACAGAACAGAAGTATTTGTTTAGCATGTCTGCTTTTTCCTTATCGCTCGCCGCATAACAGTTCTCAGCATCTTTCCCCAACATACTTGAAAAAGCCTAGTCTCTTTACATCTGTAACCATTGTTTTCAATCATCTGTGCTTTTCCCAGCCATAGTTCTCTCTTTGCTTCTTTGAGTTTATCTTGTGTCCTTCTGTATTTCATGAATGCCGTCTCTTTTGCCTTTATTTTTTCAGCCACTTGTTTGGAGAGCCTATTCAGTTTCCTTTTCCTCTTGCTTATTTTTCTTTCTTAAAGATCTGTTGCTGTTTTTATACCACTGTCTTTCCATTTCTCATATGACCTCCCATCTCATCAGCTCTTTCTTCCCCTGTTTTACAGAAGTCAGCATGTTTGAGGTCCAGGACTTTGAGTTCTTTGTGTCTGTTGTGAGCCATTAAGAAATTCCATAGGAAATGCACTTCAGTTTGCACAAGTTTGAAATAGTGTATATAACAGTTCAAGCAGATATGCCGTGCAAGGCACAAATGTAAAAGTAGCACAAACATCTTGCTGTCTGCAGGTCTCTGGCGTTGACCTTCAATGTGGCCTGAAGCCTGGAACTGAAAAATGTTCCATATCAGTGTGTGGTGTATATGCTGGGTTTAAAATCTCTTTCTGGAGGGGGAGGGGAAGAAGTGGCAGAGATAAGAAAGAAGTGTCTCAAGAGGCACCAGTTAGTGCAGGAAATACAGAGGAGGAGGGAGAGAGCTGCAGACAGTCCCCAGGGGAAGCAGAGGGCCTGTACTGCTCACATTCTCACCCTGGAACAGTATGTCTGTCTGTTGCACTTGCATCTGTTCTAGAATGAATGTCCTGGTTTTGAGGGAAATGGTTGGCAGTCTGACGGTGGTGTGTCCTTGAGCACACGTGAAAGGCACATGCCTCTGAATTTAGCAAATCCCTGAAGGATGCAGCCACAGGCAAGTCATGTCCAGACCTCGTTAATTAATTACCTGAGTGGATTTTTTTTTACCAGGTACATAAGCACATGATCCATTGATCAACTTCTTGTGGTGACCAGGCCAGTGCTTTACCCTCTGCCTTTAATTTATTATGGCCAGACAAACTCAAGAGAGGCTAGTCCATACCTGGTGGCTCTGTTTCTTTGCCAGTGCAGTGCATTCAGATAGGAATTTGAAAAATAGATCTCAGAATGACATGGAGGGAAGTTGTCATTACAGTCTCCAGCCCATACCAATTGGAATGGCCAGTTGCAAAGCTACAGTAGCCATGAAGGGACAAACCACCACGTCTGCCTTTTGAGTCAGCAAGCAAAACCCAAGTTAGGCAGTCACCGCCCCTCTTCTTTCTCAAGACAGACTCTCAAGCTTTGAACTCCCCAGCGCTGTCACAACACTAAGAGTAACCAGGAGGACCTGGTGGGGATTTCATGGGAAATTCTGTTTTCTTTCAGGTTGGAGAAAGAACTGGAAATGTTGGTAAACGGAGACTCGGCTGCATCCACCAAAGAAAATCTGGCAGAGGCAGCGGTCAAGGAAGAGAAGAGAGAGGACATGATGGCAGTAGCGAATGGCGTGCAGAAGGTCCAGACGGTATGTCTCTTTCCAGCCTCTTGCATGCTCATGCACTATCCTAGGCACGTGGAACAGTGCTGCTCTTTGCTCACTTATGGCCTAGCCCTTGCTTGTATTCTTAACCAGCCACAGGAAATTCCCTGATCCAAAGGAGCCTTCCTTGTTATATGAAATACTTGAGTTTTAGAAGGATGTGCAATACAACAGCAAGATAAACTTAAAAAAAAAATAGAAACATGAAGAGAAGGGAATAAGTTA
Organism: Microcaecilia unicolor; assembly: GCF_901765095.1. Lineage (NCBI taxonomy): Eukaryota > Metazoa > Chordata > Amphibia > Gymnophiona > Siphonopidae > Microcaecilia > Microcaecilia unicolor. The sequence goes on along the minus strand of NC_044041.1, from coordinate 70,915,394 downwards.
GCCCAACGGAGTGAGAAAGTAATGTAAGAGAATGAAGTAAAATTTCAGACACTCACAGTATGATTCCCAGAAAGAGTTAAGAAAAATGAGGCAGACACCAAATAAGGAAAGAATATTACAGCTTCTGTATCCAGAGAGAAAAATCTTTATGTATTTAAGTATCAGGAAAACAGATCAGACCATTTAACTTAAGAACAGCCACACTGGGCCAGACCAATTTTCCATCTAGTCCAGTATCCTGCTTCCAACAGTGGCCAATCCAGGTCACAAGTACCTGGCAGAAACCCAAATAGTAGCAACATTCCATGCTACCAATCCCAAGGCAAGCAGTGGCTTCCCCCATATCCATCTCAATAACAGACTGTGGACTTTTCCTCCAGGAACTTGTCCAAACCTTTTTTAAACCCAGATACGCTAACCGCAGATACTACATCCTCTAGTAACGAGTTCCAGAGCTTAACTGTGCGTTGAGTGAAAAAATATTTCCTCCTGTTTGTTTTAAAAGTAGTACCATGTAACTTAAGTGTCCCCTTGTCTTTGTACTTTTTGAAAGAGTAAAAAATCAGTTCACTGTTACCCATCCTACACTACTCAGGATTTTGTAGACATTTATCATATACCCCCTCAACCATCTCTTTCCCAAGCTGAAGAGTCCTAACCTCTTAAGTCTTTCCTTATATGGGAGGAGTTCCATCCTTTAGTCATTTTGGTCACCCTTCTTTGAACCTTTTCTAATTCTGCTATATATTTTTAAAGATATAGCGACCTGAATTGTGCACAATACTCAAGGTGTGGTTGCACCATAGAGTGATTCTTGGTCTTATTTTCTATCCCTTTCCTAATAATTCTTAGCATCATTCTGTTTGCTTTTTTGGCCGCCACCACACACTGGGCAGAAGATTTCAGCGTATTGTCCACAAAGACACCTAGATCTTTTTCATGGGTGCTGACTCCTAGGGTGGAACCTAGAATCAAATAACTATCATTTGGATTGTTCAAATTTCACGTTTTTCTTAGTTTGATATACTTCCAAAGGGTAGGTACCATTATGGCAGGTGACAACATCAATAAATAGGAGAGCCATACTAGAAAATGAACTACACTATATATAGAAAAGTATAAAAAAAAAAAAGAAAGAAACCCCAGCCCAAAGCAACTTTTTGATGACTTTGTTACTAAGGGACAAGCTAAGATGGGCATGAGAGCCTTCCTCCAGAGAGCGGTTCTGATGGGGAAAAAAGTCATTTTGCAGCATTGACTTGGCACAGAAGATCCTCCACTAGATCAGTGGCGCTCTGCGATGATATATATGTGTTCTCTGGAACGCAGAGACATACAAGACCTTGCTTCACAAAAAGGAGACCTTTTTTTGCCAAACATGGGCCCCTTTTTGGGACACTTTAACTCCGGTGGCTCGGAGCAGGCTACTCAATTCCTGAAGACGGTGGGAGGGGAGGGAGGGGGTGGGGGGAGGGGAATAGGGGAGGATGGGCAGAGGGAAGGGGGAAAAGTTGAAAAAGTATAAGACATTACACATTGTTGTGGTGTACATATTCAGAGAATTTGGAACTAGATTGTCTATACATTAATTTTTGTGAGGAAATAATATTAGAAATTGTGTTCTGTGCGGCTTGCATGCCACAAACCTGTCTTTAATAAACAAGATATAAAAAAAAAAAGGAAACACTAATAGAGGAAGGAGGGTAAGAGTGGAAAACCACTATGTAGACAATAGTAAAGAGAAAGGAACAGAAAATCCAACTGGCTTAGTATCTCAACCACAGATCTCCACAGAATGAGGCCTATGTAGAAAAAAGCGGGGGAAGCCTGAAGATCAGGTAGTGAGCCCATATATTTGTCTAAAAAAAAAATATAAGTTTTAAAGACCACTGTAAACTCTGAATAGGAGCACAATCGTTGGAAATCAGTGGGGAGGCTGTTCCAAAGATCAGGGCTGGCAATACTGCTTTCTGGAGAGTGGTTAGAGTTACCACTTGCAAGGCAGGTACAGTGAGGAGGTGCAGATCTGAGGGGCGAAGTACCTGGGTGGGAAAGTAGAATAACAGATACTGAGACATTCATTGATGGCGGTTGACCAGAAGTGAGGGTTTTGTGAATTAAGATCAGAATTTTGTATTGAATGAGTGTGTGCGCAGGATGCCAATGTTCTTGTATTAGGAGAGGAGAGATATGGTTGTATTTTGGGCCGCCAAATAATTCTCTGTAATTCTCTCAGCCACAAACCGTTAAATAATCTATTGCAATAGTTAGTTGTATAATTACTTCTACTACTCGGCTCTAACTTGCAGATGAGAAAGCTCTACAATACTAGAACAACAAGTATAACATTTCCCTACATAGATATTCAGTCTTGTTAATGGAGGAAAAGACTTCAGATGCTCAGCCCTTGATTGTGTAGTTTCCATTGTAGAAGCCGGGCGAACTTCCTCATAAGTCTTAAAAACCTCCTGATACTATGTTAACGTTAATAAATTTTTTCCTTTTTTTCATCAATATTAAACACCATAATTTTTTCTTTTTTAGGAACTTAGTAACGTGAGGATACTTACCTTGATTAGGTTTATTTTGGTTTGCTCTAAAGAGCGTCTCCACTTCACTTATTGCTTTCTCAAGAGTCAAACCGCCATCCTTCTTTATAACTTATCCTCCTACTCTTCCCCGACTCTTCTACTCAGAAAAGTAAGAGGACAAGTTATAAAGAAGGATGGCGGTTTGACTCTTGAGAAAGCAATAAGTGAAGTGGAGACGCTCTTTAGAGCAAACCAAAATAAACCTAATCAAGGTAAGTATCCTCACGTTACTAAGTTCCTAAAAAAGAAAAAATTATGGTGTTTAATATTGATGAAAAAAAGGAAAAAAATTATTAACGTTAACATAGTATCAGGAGGTTTTTAAGACTTATGAGGAAGTTCGCCCGGCTTCTACATTGGAAACTACACAATCAAGAGCCGAGCTTCTGAAGTCTTTTCCTCCTTTAACAAGGTTGAGTAAATATGTAGGGGAATGTTTTATAGTGTTGAATAGTTAATGTTGGTAAGAACTAAGGCATGGGTCAGAATATGAAGGGCAGAAGCCTCCAGGAATGGTGGAGAGACCTTATTTGACAAATTCTATCTCCTTAATCCAGAAACCTTCAGAACGACGATATTCAAATAAGCATACAACAAATTCAGTCAACTTATTCAGCCTGACACAGTGAAGGAATAGCACCGGGACTACCAAGTCCCTACCAATATCTGTCGTTCAGCATGCATTGGCGTTTCTGGTATACTGAGCGACAGACATTTGTAGGGACTTGGTAGTCCCGGCGCTATTCCTTCACTATAATCTACATTTATATGATCTAGATATACAGCTACTGAAGACACCATGTTGGCAAAACACAGCACTGTGCTGGGCTGAATAGAATAAGCTGATTGAATTTGTGATATGCTTATTTGAATATCATCGTTCTGGATTAAAGAGATGGAAGATAAGACACTTTAATGTGGTTTATTCAAGAACATTTGGAAAGGACTTTATATAGATGTTTGAGGGGTATGGGTTTGGACATCTTTTACATTTTTAATACAGATCCTCTGGAGGGGATGTTTGAAAGTATGGGGAGATTATAATAAAGTTTGTAGTATCTGAACTGCTGTTTATAAATTTTACATTCTGTGTGAGTTCTCTATTGTATAGTTTATACATTTTATTAAACGGAGAGAGCTATTGGTATTTAATTCCTAATTTTCTGTTTTGACCTTGATTTACGTGTCAGAATGGTGTCCTCTATAACAGTACCTAGGCATACCTAAGCTATTATAGAATAAAGGGGATAGGACGATGTACCTATGACAAAAGACTAAAATGGCTAGTGCTCTTGAGCCTGGAGAAGAGACAATTGAGGGGAAATATGATAGAGGTCTATTGTGACTGACTAGATATGGATGGGCTTGAGTTAAATTTTAAGGGGCTTCAACATTAGCTTCAGAACTTTTAGTACAAGGAGAGTGCTGGGCAGATTTCTACGGTCTGTGCCCTGAGAATGGCAAGGACAAATCAAATTCGGGTATACATATAAAGTATCACATACCGTGTAAAATGAGTTTATCTTGTTGGGCAGACTGGATGGACTGTACAGGTCTTTATCTGCTGTCATTTACTATGTTTTGTCTATAAAATACTGCGTGGAGTGGAAAGGGTAGAGGTGAATTGTTTGTTTACTTTTTCCAAAAATACTAGGACTAGGGGGCACACAATGAAGCTACTAAGTAGTAAATGTGAAACAAACTGGAGAAAATACTTCTTCACTCAATGTGTAATTAAACTCTGGAATTTGTTGCCAGAGAATATGGTAAAAGCAGTTAGCTTAGCAGAGGTTAAAAAAGGTTTGGCTAATTTCCTACAAGAAAAGTCCATAAGCCATTATTAAGATGGATTTAGCAAAATCCACTGTTTATTTCTAGGATAAGCAGTATAAAGTCTGTTTTACTGTTCTGGGATCTTGCCAGGCACTTGTGACCTGGATTGGCCACTGTTGGAAACAGGATACTGGACTTGACAGACCTTCGATTTGTCCCAGTATGGCAATGCTTATGTTCTTATGCAGATTTTACATGCCAAAATTTAGGTGCAGCCACTTCAGGTCTACGGCTGGGGTAAGTTGATGTACCAAAGCGCATTGTATGATGCGTGCAACTAATTGTATTTTATAACTGTGCATGTCACTGGGAGATATGCCCATACTTTGCCCATATGACATCCCCTTGCCGTTACACACTGTAGCACTAGGTGCTACCTTATAGAAAAGCACCCAGAGCCTGTTTACTCGTTGCTGCCCATTATTGGTGCCTACATTGCATGTTAAGTGCCCATTCATCTAGGTGCCAATGTATAGAATTAACCTTTCTAGGGCTAATTTTTATTAGCTCCAAACTCATAGAAAGGGAAAGTATGTGAGTCATTTCTCCTGGAAACATCCTACAGCATTTCTGTCTGCAGAATTCAGAGTGGCACTTTATGTAGGCAGAAGATGGCTGGTGAAAGACGGCACCTTGTTTCCCTAGCCCACCCATGGGAACAGCTTGGAATGAGTCAGGTTCCCACGTGAACAGCCCTGAAAATGGACCTAGAAATATACTTTTAAAATGAATAGGAGGAAGTATTTTTTCAGTCAATAAATAGTTAAGCTCTGGCACTCATTGCCGGAGGAGTTAGCGTATCTGGGTTTAAAAAAAGGTTTGGATAAGTTCCTGGAGGAAAAGTCCATAGTCTGTTATTGAGATGGGCATGGGGGAAGCCGCCGCTTGCCCTGGAATTGGTAGCAAGGAATGTTGCTACTATTTGGGTTTTTGCCAGGAACTCGTGAGCTGGATTGGCCACTGCTGGAAGCAGGATACTGGATTAGATGGACCATCAGTCTGCCTGTCCAGTTATTCTTATATTCTTATTCTTTTCTTCCCATCAGGTTCTTGACATAACTGAGACATGAATTGGCCTGTTCAGTTTCCTGCAGTGTTTGTGTTGATTTAGCTCAGACTTCTGATGTACAGTTATCCTTAGAACAGGGCAGGAGCCTCTTCAACGTCTGTCATGTTTGATACAGGTGTCTCATAAATACGTCCACTCTAGGGCATGTTATAGCATAGAAATGTTCATGTTGTGGAATGCACTGGCGTTCTCCAGTTTTCTGTCCAGTGGTTCACAGAAACATGAAAAAATCAGATATAGTCTGTCCACTCCTCCCATGCTCACAAACCTCTAATTTCTACCACCCCTTCCTCTGCATAACACATCTCTGTGCTTGCCGCATGTTTTCTTGAATTCAGGCAACATCATCACCTCCACCAGGAAGACTTTTCCATGCATCCACCGTCCTTTTTGTAAAGAAGCCGTTTCTTAGATTACTCCTGTCTATTCTTCTTTACTTTCATCCTATGCTCCCTTGTTCTAAAGCTTCCATTCAACTGAAAGAGACCTGCCTCCTGTGCATATGCCATGAAGGTATTTAAATGTCTCGATCATATCTCCTCTCTCCCAGCATTCTTCCAAAGTATACATGTTGAGATCTTTAAGTGTCTCTCCACACGCTTTACGACAAGAACCGCTGACCATTTTAGTAGCCACCTTCTGGACTGACTCCATCCTGTTTATATTTTTTTGATGGTGCGTTCTCCAGAATTATACACAGACTTATAGAGAGGTTTATCACCTTCTTTTCTGCTGGCCATTCCTCTCCCTATGAACCCAAACATCCATTTGGCTTTTGCCGTTGCCTTTTCTACCAAATAGGAAGGTCATCAGATATGATCACTCTCTTTAGTGAACAGAAATACTTCACCCCCTATAGTGTACTTCTCTTCATGTTTTTTTTAGCCCAAATGCATGACCCTGCATTTTTTTTAGCATGAAATCTTAGCTTCCTGATTCCAGACCACTCCTCAAGCTTCGCTAAATCTCTCCTCATATTAGCCAGTCCTTTCAGAGTATCTACTTTGTCGCAGATATTGGTAACATTTCCAAAATCAGATTTTCCATAATCAAGGCAGAATTAATCTTTTCAATTGCCTTCACTTGGGCTTCAAGCTTCTAGAGGGTTCTAGTATCCAGAATGAGCCCCACTGAGACAGCAGCTTCCAGCTTCAGTATAACATGACATTTCTTGCAGAATAATGTTGCGTCCGTCCTCTTGGCTAGAAGCCTCTGGCCTGACAGATATCACTCCAGACCCAGAGGTGCAGGGTCCTGTTCTGGAGTTCTCACCGCATTGAATCCTAGCAGGTTTCCCCTGCTTCCCTGGGTGGACCTTCACTCCTTCTGTAGTGAATGATAACACCGCTGGAGCGGTAATCCACATTCAGGTTGTGGTGATGGCATCAGCAGTCTAGGGCTCAGTGAGGTACTCTCTGAGAGAGGAAACACCAGTCAGCCACAATATCACAAAAAGGTCCATTGGACGGGGGAGGGGGGGAACAGGTTGAGTTGAGAGTTGTTGTCCTGGGATTGATGGGCTCAAAGTTTACCCTTTCTTTTCCCCATAAACACAGTGGAGATGGACAAGATCTGTGGCTTGTTTACAATTTAGATCTCCCTTCACTGAATCCTTGAAGGTTTTACAGAGAACATTTTTAGCGCATCAACCAGCCACTAATAGTGCTCCTGACAGATGTCCCTCTTAGGATCAAACTGAGTCTCTGCTGGTCCTAGCCATGGCCACCCTGGAGCGGACAGGTGTGACTTTCTGCTACAGATCTGCACTTGTATGCAGGACTTCAGCGCCACCTGGTGGATGAGAGCTCACAGTCCTGACTGAAGCTGTTCCAGCCTTACTGTTTTGAAATAAGGGCACCTTCATGGACCCACTGAGGTCATCTGCTGCCTGTGAGTGGTAGATCAGAGGATCAAATGCAGACCCTATCCCTGAGACAAGTGTGAGAAGGGCCTGGAGGGAGATTCAGTAACTGACACATCATGATAGCAGAGATGCCACAGTTACAGGAATTTGATGCTTTTTTCTTAGACTGGACACTTTAACCTGTATTTTCTCTTTTTACAGACTCCTCTGGCCACAGCTGAAGGTATGTCCTTACAGACAGGTTTTTCATGATCATGGGATGGGGTACTTCATGACTGGGGATGTTTCCGGACAACTGGGTATGGGGTTGGGAGTGAGGGAGGTTATTGCCTGTTGAAGAATAAGAAACAAAGTAAGACTAAATGGTCAGTTTCTCCCATTTGAGGTCTTATTTGCTGGGCTGCTGTGAGGGGTACTAAGCTGTAATTTTCTGTTTTCTTTTGTACAGGAAGGAAAACCTCCAAGAGTCCTGTGAAGATGATTGAGGGATCAGAGATGCTGCGAGCAGGTAGCCCTTCCCTTGTACTGCCAGCACCGCCGTGGGGAGTGGGAGCTGTTGACCCCTCCTGCTCTGCAAGGCTGCCTGGCAGTGGGAAGTGAAAATCCCAGCAAAACATTTTGGTGCTTCTGATTCCCAGGGCCTCAGAAATGGTGCAACCTAAGAACAAGGAAGAGGCAGCTGCTTGAGACTCCCCAGCCCCTGGTGCAGTGGCCTGAGAATCAGGGGAACTGGGTTTGATTCCCACTGCAGCTCCCTGTGACTTAACCCTCCCTTGCCTCGGGTACAAAATAAGTATCTGTATATAATATGTAAACCACTTTGATTGTAACCACATAAAGGTGGTATATCAAATCCCATCCCCTTTCTTTTGTCCTGCAGTGTCCTGTGACTCTTTTCAAGACAGTCTATTTCTTTTCACCAGATCCACAAACAGGCAGTGTTTGATTTCCATCCCCTTTCTCTCCTTTCCCCCCACACCCCCAAATCAAGCTCCGGGGTGCCTGAGTGTGGTTCAGAATATTTTACTATTCAGCCGAATAAGAATAATGAAAAATATTATTTGGCCGAACATGAATAATGGGCATTGAGCTTTCACATAAAAAATAATTAAAGAAGCAAAATGACATCAGAGATCGTGTTTATTTCAGTAGGATTTAGCACAGTAGATTATTCGTATTCAGGTTTAAATCACTATTCGACAGATACGAATAATGTATTTGGTGCCAAATCGAATACAAATATTCGGTAGAGCTCGAGTTTAGAATCCTGCCTAATGTCAGAGCCACATTGGCTGCCAATTTGCTAGGTACAAGGACCAGGAGGCAGTAAGGGTTGTTGGGGAGAAGGGGGAGGGGAATTCACTAGTAGTCTTATTTCCTTAGGAGTCAATATTCAGCCGGGGCAGTCAGCTACTGAGACTGAAATAAGTTCAGATATTCAGCCTCATTATCCAGATAGTGGCCAGTGTTGAGTATCCAGATTCTGTGGCAATAACAGCGACATTCAGGACCAGTATCCAGACAGCTAACAGGCTGAAGTTAACACAGCTTTTATGCTGTCCCAACCATATCTGAATAGTTATGCAGACTGAATATTGCAGCTAGCAGGATAACTCTGGCCACTGCCCCAGTGCTATCTGGGTAGATCCAGGATGGTCTGCAGTGATTTCAGATGCTGCTGAAGATCACTGGCCCCGGGTAGCAAGGAAAGAGGATGGGATTTGATATACCGCCTTTCTGTGGTTACAATCAAAACAGTTTACATATTATATACAGGTACTTATTTTGTACCTGGGGCAATGGGGGATTAAGTGATGCCCAGTCACAAGGACCTGCAGTGGGAATCAAACCCTGTTTCTCTGATTCTCAGGCTGCCCCTCCACGCCAGGTGCTTTTAAATATCAGTTTTAAAAACCTGGAAACCCATTGCCAGTTCAGCATTAATTAGCAGGTAGGGCTGTCCTCACCAGCCAGTTGGTTTGTGCATAAAGAAGGTAGAGAGGTTCCTGATGAGAGCCAAACTCAAGCATAGTGCCAAATATCCATTCTTCAAAGGAGCTGAGTCTGTGGCTCGCTTGGGCAGAGGACTCAAGATACAGGCTCTGAAAGGAAGTCTTTACCTGAAATGTAAGGGAATTGATGTAGAACACTTTCTGACTCTCTCTTGAAGGGGTAAAGGACACTGGCCAAAAGACATTAGGTACCATTTATGGAGTTTCACACCACGTTGTGCCCTGTGCCAGCCACACAGTAACAGAAGTTTAATGTCAGGAAAAACTATATGTGGAGTCAGAAAAGGTGCAGGAAAATGAATTCCTTTATGTGTGGTAAGAAAGGCTAAACAGTTTAGGGTCCTTCACCTTGGAGAAAATATGACTGAAAGGGGATGTGACAGAAAACCTAAGTGGGCTGGAACAGTTAAATAAGGAACAGCTATGTAACCCTTTAAACAACACCTAAATAAGAGGGGACTCCAGAAATTAACTGGCTGATTGTAAACAAATCATAGAACATTTTTCTTTTCCACAGCACATAGTTAAGCTATGGAATCTGTTCCCAGAGGATGTGGCCAAGGTGATTAACACAGCAGGATTCAAAAGGAAGTTTGGCAGGTTCCTGAAGGAAAAGTCAATGAAAAATTATTAGCAAGGTAGACTTAAGAGAGCCCTTACTCATCCCTGGAAATGAGCTATGGGAAATAGATAAACCATGTTGGATCTGCTGGGCTTGATAGACCTGATCCTGTTGCCAAGGAATAAGCTTGTCTCCTTATCCATCCCCCTCTCTAACACGGTCTCCTTGCTGTTCCCTAGGAGTGGTGGCATGGTTGTATCCAGGCTTCACTATGTGTCTTTCAGAAAACTGTGCAGTGCCCCTGCTATTGGTCTTTGATTGGACACGGAAACATTGTAGTCATTCAATTTATCTTGATCTGTGCTATTGTTACATTGTAGCAGTTTCAGCCAGGCAGGAGTTCTGATAGTCTCACTGAATCTGGATACCAAAAACTACTACTACTACTACTACTTGACATTTCTAAAGCGCTACTAGGGTTACGCAGCGCTGTACAATTTAACATAGAAGGACAGTCCCTGCTCAAGGAGCTTACAATCTAAAGGACAAATGTACAGTCAGTCAAATTGGGGCAGTCTAGATTTCCTGAAAGGTTAGGTGCCGAAAGCAACATTGAAGAGGTGGACTTTGAGCAAGGATTTGAAGATGGGTAGGGAGGGGGGCTTGGCGTAAGGGCTCAGGAAGTTTATTCCAAGCATAGGGTGAGGCGAGGCAGAATGAGCGGAGCCTGGAGTTGGCGGTGGTGGAGAAGGGTACTGAGAGGAGGGATTTGTCCTGTGAGCGGAGGTTATGGGCGGGAACGTAAGGGGAAATGAGGGTAGAGAGGTAATGAGGGCTGCAGACTGAGTGCATTTGTAGGTAAGAAGGAGAAGCTTGAACTGTATGCGGTATCTGATCGGAAGCCAGTGAAGTGACCTGAGGAGAGGGGTGATATGAGTATATCGGTTCAGGCGGAATATAAGACTTGCAGCAGAGTTCTGAACAGATTGAAGGGGGGATAGATGGCTAAGTGGGAGGCCAGTAAGGAGTAGGTTGCAGTAGTCAAGGCGAGAGGTAATGAAAGCGTGGACGAGAGTACGGGTGGTATGCTCAGAGAGGAAAGGGCGAATTTTGCTGATATTAAAGAGAAAGAAGCGACAGGTCTTGGCTATCTGCTGGATATGCGCAGAGAAGGAGAGGGAGGAGACGAAGATGACTCCGAGGTTGCGGGCAGATGAAACGGGGAGGATGAGGGTGCCATCAACTGAGATAGAGAGTGGAGGAAAAGGAGAAGTGGGTTTTGGTGGAAAGATGATAAGCTCGGTCTTGGACATGTTCAGTTTCAGGTGGCGGTTGGACATCCATGCAGCAATGTCGGATAAGCAGGCCGATACCTTGGCCTGGGTCTCCGCGGTGATGTCTGGTGTGGAGAGATATAGCTGGGTGTCATCAGCATAAATATGATACTGGAAACCATGAGATGAGATCAGTGAGCCCAGGGAAGAGGTGTAAATTGAAAAAAGAAGGGGTCCAAGGACAGATCCCTGGGGAACTCCAACAGAGAGCGGGATGGGGGTGGAGGAAGATCCATGAGAGTGTACTCTGAAGGTGTGGTGGGAGAGATAGGAGGAGAACCAGGAGAGGACAGAACCCTGGAACCCAAATGAGGACAGTGTGGCAAGAAGTAAATCATGATTGATAGTATCAAAAGCAGCGGATAGATCGAGGAGGATGAGGATGGAGTAGTGGCCTCTGGATTTGGCAAGGAACAGGTCATTACAGACTTTAGAGAGTACCGTTTCTGTCGAGTGTAGAGGGCAAAAACCGGATTGAAGCGGATCGAGGATGGCATGAGAGGAGAGAAAATCAAGGCAGCGGCTGTGAACAGCACGCACAAGTATTTTGGAGAGGAAGGGTAGGAGGGAGATGGGGCGGTAGTTGGAGGGACTGGTAGGGTCAAGTGATGTTTTTTTGAGGAGAGGTGTGACTATGGCACTAGTGTACTATGGTATCCTCACCTAATGTAAGCGTGAGGCTCCAAATGTGTTCTCCCAGTCCAGGGATTCCTTGGGATCTAACCTGGCCACCCTCACACTACAACAACTAATGTGTATGGCCATTTTAAACTGACCAGATGACTCCCTATCACAGGCGCCGCTCCTGCTTGGATTCTCATTGCATTGGTAGACGTGTGGCTTCCTTCTTTTCTTGAGTAGAGGAGTGTGGTAGCCGTGTTAGTCCACTCTTAAGGTTATCAATAGAAATAAAACATGGAAAAGAAAATAAGATGATACCTTTTTTATTGGACATAACTTAATACATTTCTTGATTAGCTTTCGAAGGTTGCCCTTCTTCGTCAGATCGGAAATAAGCAAATGTGCTAGCTGACAGTGTATATCATCATGCTTTTCTTGAGGAATGAGATACGGAGCCATCTTGTAAATTAAGGGCTAGATGCACTAAACTTAACGAGCCAGCAACGTGGGTTTTAAACTGGTTCTAGCCAGTTTAACGCGCAAGTAGTAAACCGGGACATGCACAAAAGGGCATTGTCCTGTCACGGTAGCAGCTAACGAAAACGGAATGCAGATGAGCAAATTAGTATTATAATGTGTATGCGATGCGATGCGATGTACTACCGTTTTCCGATCCCCTTACCGTGAAAAACCTAACTGGAGGTCTGCACCTCTCGGGGCTGCTGTGAGGGAATCAGAAGGAAAAAAACGTACAAACCTTACAGCTGTCTTTTTTTGGGCTATTTTCCCGCTCAAACCTCCCCAGAAAATTCTTGCAGAGCTCAACAACACCTATAGCGAGCTCCAAAAACGTCTGAGAAGGACTACAATCTGGAAAAAAAATGTCCAAGTGCTCGTCAGGGACATCCTTCTAAAGTGCCTAACATGGATGTCCTTCACTCACAAAAACAAAAAAGGACGTCCCTGATGAGCACTTGGACGTTTGCAGCTTTCTCCAAGTGAAGGGCTACTAATTATTTTAATCATTGCTTTAAAATTTGAATGAATGAGCTTAGATTTGTCCCCCTTCCTGCGAGGGCTAATGGACGATTGTGAGCCCCCCCCCCCCCACACACACGGCCTCTCAGCCAATCATAGCGCGTTTAGCTGACACGCCAAGAGAGACCTGGAGGAGGGGCATAATTAAAAGGGACGTCTAAATAGTCCTCGCACATCCCGATTCTCTCCGGCGGTGGTCGTAAGAAAAACGCGTCCAAGAAGGACGCCTATGAAAAAATCTGCAGGAAAAAAAAAAGTCCCGTCAGGGACGACCCTTTTTTTTTTTTTTAATGTGAAGCCATCTTTGGCATGCGCAGAGCAGCCAGTATAACGATTGGCTTCCAAGGAAATTGTGTGCAAATGAGCTAACAGCGAGCAGCTCATTTGCATGCGATTTCCTTCATGCATGCCCTTTCCTTACCGATTTGCTAAGGGATCGGTAAGGAAAGGGCTCTTTACATAGGGTTAGTGCATCTAGCCCCAAGTCGTTGGTTTTTATTTTGACTGTTGTGGGTCTCTGATGAGATGTAGAGGAAGATTTCCTGTCCTCTGTGGAAGGACACATGGTCCACATGTAGGAAAAGTGTAGAGGCCTGGGGGATAGAAAGGCTCAGGGAGGAAACATCTTGGGAACTGAATACAGCCACAGGCTCTGCCAAGCTGACTTCTCCTTTATTCCAATGTGCTTCTACACCTGAGCACCTCACTCCCCTGGGCTGCTTGTCCCTCCCTGACACCCCTCGCCATCCTTCCCACCCATGCTTGCTGCTTGCTCTTGCTTTGAGCACTCAAGGCTGAAGAACTGCATGGGGTGAAAGGGCCCCCCCCCCCCCCCCCGAGCTTGGTGTTTAATGATCCCTGTGCTCTTTGTATCCCAGCCATGTACTCAGTGGAAATCACAGTGGAGAAGGATAAAGTCACAGGGGAGACCAAGGTCCTGTCCAGCACCACCCTACTCCCCCAGGACCTCTCCTTGCAAGGGGTCAAGGTGTACGAGGATGAGCTGAAAGGTAGGGGCTGAGGCCAAGATCCAGGGGCCGGAACATCTCCTTAAACTCTTTGCCAAGAGATATTCTGCAGGGACAGCGATTAAGGGCCCCACACAGTGCTGGGACTTCACATCCAGGAGAAGCAGCAAGATTCCAGACTGTTAAGGAAGGAAGTTTGGCTCGGTCTGCCAGCAAAAAGGCATATGGGTGTCATTGAGTGACTATGAATTTTCATGTGTCAGTGCGTGCATTTGTACACACGTGTGAGTGAACATGTCTGTGCATGTGAGTATGTGTATGTACATGTGCGCATTTGTGTGTGATTGAGTCTGTTTTTTGTGTGTGAGTGCATACCTGAATTTATGTACTTGTGTGTGATTGAACATGTCTGTGTTTGTATTATGCACCTGAGTGTGATTGAGCATGTCTGTGTGTTCTTGTGCCTTTGTATGTGACCATACATGAATCTTTTCTACTTGTGTGAGAGAACATGTCTGTGCATGTGTGTGTGTATGAGTATGTCTATACATGTGTGCTTGTGATTGAGCATGTCTGTTGTGTGTGGGGGTGCGTACATGAAAGTATGTTCTTGTGTGTGAGTGAACATGTCTGTGTATGTATATACATGTGTGCTTATATGTGATTGATTATGTGTGTGTGTGTACATTAATTTATAAACTTGTATGTGTGAGAGCATGTCTGAGTATGAAATACCCAGTGTATCAGAATGTAACTCACCATCAGCTACTACTGTACTTGTGTGTGAGTAATAGAAGGTGACTGAAACCAAATCAGCATCTGAAGTTTGCATTTCAGTTTCAACCAAAAATGGCACTCTCCCCCCCCCCCCCCCCACCTGCACAGAGAGTGGGTATTCCCAGGCCAGCCACAGCCGCTGCTGCCCCCCCCAGGAGAGGGCAGGTCCTCCAAGACTGGCTAGCCACCCACCCCACCCTGACCACAAACCCTCTGCTCTCTCATCACCCAAAGGCTCTCTAAAACCTTACCTTTAAATGCCCTGGTGGTCCAGTGGCCTCCTCCAGGCAACAGCGATTGCCAGTCGCTCTTGCCTCTACCGGTTCCTCAGCCAAATTGGCCACCAGGACTTCCGCGTTAGCCTCGTGAGACTGCCTTGGGATATCAACTCTGGGATATACAACTCTGGGATCTACATGCACCCAACACGCAACCAACACACAAAAAAGGACATACATTGGACATCATAACACACAAATTGGACCCGGACTCAGTTATCACACTCACCAACACAAGATGGACACCTACATTATGGTCAGATCACCATAAAGCAAATGTCTCCCTCTATTGGCAAAAAACACACATGAACATAATCAATAACCACCAGCGAACTACATACACCACGAGAGGAAAAATAGACCCCACAACATTTTGGCAAGAGATCTACCAGAACGAATGGTCAACCACTGCTGACACCATCCAATTCCTACAAGAATGGGACGATCTATGTACAACAACATTAGACAAAATCGCCCCGATCCAAACCAGAACATCACACAGAAAAAAATCAAACCCATGGTTCACCGAAGAGCTGAAAAAGCTTAAAACACAAGTCAGAAAATTAGAACGTGCATGGAATAAAAAAAGAGATGAACAAACACTAAATGCCTGGAAACTACTTCGGAGGAAATACAAATATACCATAAAACAGACTAAGAGACTACACTACAAGACAATAATAGGACCAAACTACAAAGACACACATAAACTCTTCCACCTTGTGAACAAACTGTTAGACACCACACCAGTTACAAACAACAGCAAAGATATACCAGACGTTGACAGCCTTGCGAAATACTTCAAGGAGAAAATTATACAGTTACGACTTAAAATACCTTCCAGCCAAATCGAATACGCCTCACTCCTAGACTGTCTAGACCCAGAAGACGGCATATACCCAGCAGACAGAACCTGGACCGAATTCGAATTATTATCAGAAGACCTCATCTCCGATACACTTAAAAGATATGCTAAATCCAATTGCAAACTAGACATATGCCCAAACAACCTCATGAAATCAGCTCCTCAACAATTCATATCAGACCTAACGAACCACATAAACTTCATGCTACAAAATGGACTTTTCCCAAAAGAAAAAGGAAAAATTTTACTCACCCCAATACCCAAAGACACAAAGAAAAGCGCAAGAGAAATAACTAACTACAGACCAGTAGCATCCATACCACTAACAACCAAAATAACCGAAGGAATTGTAACTAAACAACTCACCAACTATCTAAATAAACACTCAATACTACATGATGCCCAATCAGGATTCCGATCTAATCATAGTACAGAAACAGTATTAATTACCCTCATGACCAAATTTAAACAAATGATTGCAACCGGCAACAACATACTCCTCCTACAATTTGACATGTCAAGTGCCTTTGACATGGTTGACCACGGAATCCTACTACACACATTTGATTATTTTGGCATTGGAGGAAACGTCCTAAACTGGTTCAAAGGGTTCCTAACCATGCGTTCATACCAAGTCACATCAAAGTCAGCCACGTCTGCCGCATGGACGCCTGAATGTGGAGTACCACAAGGATCACCTCTCTCACCAACCATCTTCAACCTAATGATGATCCCCTTGGCAAAACTCCTATCAAACCATAACCTTAACCCATATATATACGCCGATGATGTAACAATATACATCCCTTTCAAACAAGACATCAAAGAAATCTCTAATGAAATCAACCAAAGTCTACACATCATGAACACCTGGGCAGACGCATTCCATCTGAAATTAAATGCTGAAAAAACACAGTGCCTGATACTTACTTCCCAATACAACACGAAGGAATTCACCACTATAAATACACCAAAACTAAACCTTCCAATCTCAGAAACACTAAAAATCCTTGGAGTTACCATCGACCGCCACCTAACACTCGAAACCCATGCAAACAACACAACAAAAAAAAATGTTCTACTGCATGTGGAAACTGAAAAGAATAAGACCATTCTTCCCAAGATCCGTCTTCCGCAGCCTAGTACAATCCCTCGTACTCAGCCATCTGGATTACTGCAACTCACTGTACGCAGGCTGCAAAGAGCAAATACTGAGGAAACTTCAAACAGCCCAGAACACAGCAGCCAGACTCATATTCGGAAAACCAAAATATGAAAGTGCTAAACCATTACGAGAAAAGCTACACTGGCTCCCACTCAAGGAACGCATTGCGTTTAAAGTATGCACACTAGTCCACAAAATTATTCACGGAGAAGCCCCAGCCTACATGTCTGAGTTAATCGACTTACCGCCCAGAAACGCTAAAAAATCATCCAGGACTTTTCTCAACCTCCACTTCCCTAACTGCAAGGGCCTGAAATACAAAGCGCTGCACGCGTCAACCTTTTCTTACATGAGCACACAGGACTGGAACGCGCTGCCACGTGGCCTGAAAACGATCTGCGAACAAACCAACTTCCGCAAATTATTGAAAACACATCTCTTTGAGAAAACTTACGGAAAGAACCAAAACACATAGATCCACACTCAATGTTCAGTCATACATCAACACATCCACTATGAATTTCCTATCCTGAAACCTCACCACACATATACCTCTACTCACAAAAATGTATACCATTTGTTTTCTGTCATGATATATTGCCCCTTGGCTCCTCGTTGTTTCCTTCCAATGTCTCAACGTTCTTTTCCATCGATATATTCCTTAACGTTACTTTGATTTTGTCTCGTATAACTCGTCACAATGTAATCCATAACCGAATTGTAACAAAATGTATTTCCATCATTCATAATGTATTGTAAGCCACACTGAGCCCGCAAAAAGGTGGGAAAATGTGGGATACAAATGCAATAAATAATAATAATCCCAGTGGCCATTTTGAGATTGGAACCAGTATAAGTGTGAGCAATTCCTGCTTATGCTGGTTCCAGTCTCAAAATGGCCGTCAGGACCTCCCGCAGCAGTCTCAGCAACTATTTTGGCTGAGGAACCAGGTGGGGCAAGATCAACCTGGGGATCACTCTTCCTTGGAAGAGGCAACTAGACCACCAGGGCATTTATAGGTAGGGCTGGGGAGGGCTTTGACTGGTCTAGGGTCCTGAAGTGGTGGGGAGGGGGAGAATTTCAGTTTTATCTGAAAATGCACTGCCATTTTCAGTCAAAACCTGAACCCAGATTTCGGGCTGGAATTTGGTTGGCCTCTAGTGAATAAGCATGTCTGTGTATGTATGTTCATGAACATATTCATGTATTTATAGATTTTTTGTTTCTGCAGTGGTTCATGAGGTCCGTGGGGATGACGGTATCCATCACAGTGATGTCCATCTTCTCAGCTCAACTGAAGTAGACGACCTCATTCATAAAGCTGATGAGGTGAGCGATGTTGAGAAGGGAGATGATGTTGGTAAAGGAGACATGAAGGACTCCAAGGATAACACACCCTCTAGCCGGAAAGCAACACCAAGGAAAGAGATCACTGGAGTGCAAGCCAAACCAGCAGAGAGCCCCAAAATTCTGAACAACCAGGAAGGAGCAGAGCCCAGTAAGGAGCAACCAGTCACCATGATCTTTATGGGCTACCAAAATGTGGAGGATGAAAATGAAACCAAAAAGGTCCTAGGTCTAGAGGGCACCATCAAAGCAGAGCTGGTGGTGATTGAAGATGCAGATAAAGCTGTGAGTGCAGACAACATGGGCAAGGAGCATGCCCCACCCAATGGGAGCACTGTCGAGCCAGCAGTCCTACCACAGAAGGAAGACAATCAGGTTGGGGGGGAGAAGCCAGAGGCCAATGACAGGGATGCCAAGGGCGGGGAGCAAGATCTGGATATGAAGAAACATCGCTGTAAGTGCTGCACAGTGATGTGAGAGAGTTAACAACTCCCCAACTCCCCTGTACAGTCGGACCCACTTCTCCTAACAAGACCTTTGCCCAATCCACAAACTTCAAATACACACCCAAAACACTCTTTTTTAAAGACTGGGGATGCCACGTCTGTAAAGTGTTTAATATTCAGCATTATGGCTTGCACTGCAGGAGATGGTGGGCTGGTCACCTCAGATTCCTGCAGGAGACAGTGGGGCTGGTCACCCAGTTCCCTTCTCTGCTCACTGATCCTTGTTGCATGTGTATGTTTATGACTTTTTGTTCTCTGCGCCTTTCAGTGCTGGTGGGACCATCTTTCTCCAGTTCTTTCAGTTCAGTTCCTTGGAGAAATGTCAGAAGACCTTTCATTTGTCAGGGCTGAAAGAAAAGACAACATTCTGAATCACAATGAAAAGTGGGCAGAGACCTTTGACAGCAAGCAATGGGGATCACATTCTGTGGAGGGGGTGGGTGGGGAGCAAGGGAAAATGGACTCTGTGATTTAAGCTGCACCCCAATCACTGCCCTACGAAACAGAGCGTAGAGTTCTCCTGCACATGGACAGAGCATGGCCCAGTTCCCCACCTTGCTCCCAAGCACCAGTGGAACGCGTTGGGTAGAACCTGGGCTTCAGCATCAAACATTTGTTTTTCTTTTCTCAAGATCACACTCGCTGCTGTTCTTCTCTTTCCTCTCAAGATCACATGCACTGCTACTCTACCACCAGCCCTGTGCAAGTCGGTGAAGCTACTGTGTGTTAGGGAGGGCTGCCTCTTGGGTTTCAAGGAAACAGAGTCCATCCCACTGTGTAATGAGGATCCCCTAGTTCTCCTATCCTCTGGGTGTCCTTGAACTTCCTTGCAATGGCTCATGAAGAGGGCTTTGTCTTCGGTCTGACCTCTCCTCATCAGCTCTGGGGACAAGTTCTTCAGAAGGCTATTGTGACTTGTCTGAGTTGGAGTCATGGGGCCATCCATGTGTGTCAGAGTAGTGATTTATCTCAAAGAGCAAGGGTGCAGAGTTCAGCCAGCAGCTAAAGGGGAATTCCATCCGAGTCCTCTGAGTGCAACTAGCTGCAGTTCTTTCACCAGTAAGCAGAGAAGTCAGTATGGACAATCCCTGTGTTACAACCAGTGATACCCAACTTCTCCCAGTACAAGACTAGGAGCAAAACGCTGCCCAGACCCTGCCTGGATGGGATATGTACACACAGCCACCTCTGGCTTGCAATACTCCTGTGACAATTTTTGGGACACTCTGGCTATGATCTTTAGAGGTTACTTCTGAAGGTTTTTTGCTTACCTCCATGTTGTGCAGACTAGGGGTTAGTGAAAACCTGCAGCCCAGCTTGCCTCAGTGAGCTGCACTGCAGTTCCCAGGCTGCTCTTACTGCTGGCTTCTATCTGTAAGCTCAAAACCTGACACAGTCTGAAAGCGGTATCCAGATCATATGTTTTATACACTGTCATATGCTCTCCCAGCATAGTGATATACATATTACACTGATAGAAAATCCACTCCAGGAGCAAAGAATGAAAACATTTCTCTAGTATTTGGTGTACCTTCCAGTACTGGGATTAGTGGTGAGAGGAATGAGTGAGACTCCATCTTGGCCTGTGAGGTCAGTGAGGGGAGGAATGAGTGAGATTTCATCATGGTCCGTGAGGTCAGTAGGGGAGCAATGAATGAGGCTCCATCGTGGTCTGTGAGGTCAGTGTTGGGAGGAATGAGCGAGACTCCATTGCAGTATGGGGGGAATGAGTGAGACTCCATTGTGGGGTGTGAGGTCAGTGAAGGGAGGAATGAATGAGACTCCATCATGGGCTGTGAGGTCAGTGCCAGGAGGAATGCGTGAAACTCCCCATGAGTTCAGTGAGCCAAGAGTTTTGTAGTGTTTAAGTGAATATAGTTTGGTATGAAATTAGGAGTATTTGGTTTCAGCTATTCTTTGCCATGAATCAGAGGTAAATTACAGAAAACCAGGGCCAGTCCCTAAGATAAGAGTGTGAGAAATACAGGTTTTCTTTGGGTTTACCAAAATGAGAGCTGTTTCAGTGCCACACTTTGTTCTGAGAGCACCAGCTATGCCAGACTCCAGATGTTGTGCAGAGGTATGTAGAAAGAGCAGAAAGGGCGGTGAATACTGGGCTTAATCGTGCTGGGCCACACTTATCCAAACTTCACAGGATCTAAGCCACTATATGATTTATGACCACCTGGCCCTCCTCCCTCTAATCCAAAATGGGCAGGACTAAGCTTGTTGGTTCCTTCCCTCCATAGCTCCCACATAGTCCCCCCCCCCCCCCCCCCCCCCCCCGTTGGTGTTGTGAATCTTTCCAGGGCAGCAGATACATCCTTGCTTCTCAGGCTACCCTGGAAGTCAGGTGCAGCTGTGATGGAGTGACTGCAGTTTTTCAGAGCAAAGGGCTATAATGTCTCACTGTGTGACCCACTGCACAGAGATAAAGGATGGCACCTCTGGGGTTATGGCATGGGAAGACTGTGTGCCCTGTCCTGGAGACCCCTTTCCCCAGCCGTCTGCTGTATGTAAAATGGATTCGTTTGCATATCTCACTTCTCCTCTTCCTTACTCTCCTATGCTGTTTAATTGTGACAAGGCATTTGAAGTTAGGATCATTGTAATATACCTGAATATGCAAATAAACTGTGTATTAATCAGTGTACAGTGGCCTCCTGCCTTTGCTTTATACCTCATACAACTTCATGTAAAGATGTTAGCCAATCAAATTGTGATATTAGATAGCCCTACCTCCTCCCTGGACACCAGTGGCATAGCTATGTGGGACCACGGGGGGCCTGGGCCTCCCCAAATTTCCTCTGGGCCCCTGGTTTTTCTGGCGGGTGTCCTCAACCCCCGTCAGCTGAAGCCTTGTCCAGCGCCGGTCTCCAGCGCCACCGAGTTGCCTGCCCTGCTCTTCCCCCCTCACGTCCTGCACGCTCCTTTTAGTGAAATTGAGGGTGGAAGAGAGAGCAGGGCAGGCAACGCTGAGGCGCAGAAGACTTCAGCTGTCAGGGGTTGGGGACCCCCGCCAGCCAAGGTATTTGCTGCAGCTTGCAGTTAGCAATTGGGGGAGCGGCAAGGTGGCAGGAGGAGCAGCGGGGGCGGTGGTGGGGCAGATCAAAATGTGCCCCCCAACCTTAGGCTCTGGCCCCCTCCCACCGTGAGGTCTGGCTACGCCTCTGGACACAGGGAAGGAACTTGCTCAATATTGGGGGTGCTCAGCACCCACAGAGCTGGTTACTGTGGTCCCTCCCCTACCTCATATTCTCTGTACAGTGTGCTCACAGCTGCACTGCATTAAAAACTGCCCCCACAGTATAAAAATGAATACCATGTACTGTTTATTAAAATCTCTTCAACTCTGGTTGGTAGATGTCAATATATAACAGAAGTAGCAGACACAGTGAGTGCGGACATAGATGCCAGCTGAGTGGGTGCTGAGCACCCCCAATATTGAGCAAGCTCCTTCACTCTATTCAGGGAGGGGTAATATGTGTTGTATTTAGCACCCTCAGTCATTTTGAAAAGTTGCACCTATGAGTGGGGGAGGGCAGTCCATCATAACCCTGGGGATGGGGGAGGGGGCAGCTTATTTATGCTAACTCTGCTCTCCTATGCTTGCCCCACCCCCTGTTTTGCTTTTCTTATGTAAACTGGTTTTGGAGCAAAGTTTTAATTGCTGCTTCACCAGTTAGGTCCAAAGAGAATCCACGTACGTGGAGAAACTCAAACAGAAAGGGAAGTGCGGGTGAAAACCAGGCTATCCAAAGACAGGACCACTGAAGTTGTGAAACTGAAGCAAAGTTTATTTGAAAAACAAACTGACTCGACACAATGTTGTGTTTCAACCAGATGGCCCACATCAGGAGTCTTAAAAACTTGGTTCAACAATGATAGTCCAGAAGTAATAACATTAAATTGCAATGGTCTTCAAAAAGACCTTTGTTGTGAGGTATAGCTGGATCGTGAATTGTACTCAGCTGGCCCTGGCCCCCCTGCCGCCGGGTACCTTTGTTGGCCAGGGTCCCCAGCCCCTACCAGCTGAAGTCCTCCGGTGCAGCTGCGTTGCTGATCTGCAAGGCTTCTGTTTCTGTGAGTCTGACGTCAGACTCACAGAAACAGAATCCTTGCAGATCAGCAACGCAGCCGCGCCAGAGGAGAGGACCGGCTGGCGGGGGTTGGGGACCCCCGTCAGCAAAGGTACCCGACGGCGGCGGGGGGGGGGGGGGCAAAAATGGTGGTGGGGGGGGGTCTGTGACACCAGGGGGGCTAAAATGTGCCCCCTCACCTTGGGCTCTGGACCCCCCTCCTGCCGAAGTCTGGGTACGCTCCTGGTTTAAATACAGTATGATATCATTTAGCCCAATATTTATGTATTGTTTCTAGGAGGAGTTGATAAATAGTTTTTGGCAATCCAGTTTAGGATGGGCTGCTGGAAAGGGCTTCAACAGCAACCTCAGTTGCCAGAACTGAGGATAGTGCAGGGCAGACGTTTAGTCTGGGTCCCACAGATGACAAAAGATGGATTTGGATAGGCCGGAGTTTAATCATAAATTGATAATGACTGTTGGGCAGGCTGGATGGACTGTTCAGGTCTTTGTTTGCCGTCACTTACTATGTTACTATGAGATGGTTAATTAAACTGAGAATGTCACAGAAATGTACTAATCATACTAACACTTTCTGATATATTTGTGACGAATTCTATGTGAAGGTGCAAAGAAGAACCATGACTCTGCTGGTGAAAAATGCCAATGAACTGGATGTAAAACTGGCGATAAAGACAAAATCTGAGCTCCTCATAGTTGTTGCGTATCATGTACAGTTAATCTAAGAGCTTGGATCACAGGTTCACAGCCAGCCATGCCATTTAGTGTCCCACAGATATGGAGAAAGCAATAAGACCATGTTTCAGACTGTTATTTCTACATAAGTACATAAGCATCGCCATGCTGGGACAGACCAAGGGTCCATCGAGCCCAGCACCCTGTCACCGACAGCGGCCAAAAGAACAAGCAATTTGTCCCGCCCATCCTAGAAATACTGTATTCCCTTGTCCATTCAATAACCTTCTATGGCTTTTTCCTCCAGGAAGCCGTCCAACCCTTTTTTGAAGTCCGCTAAGTTAACCGCCTTAACCACCTTTTCCGGCAGCGAACTCCAGAGTTTAACTACTCGTTGAGTGAAGAAACATTTCCTCCGATTCGTTTTAAATTTACCACACTGCAGCTTCATCGCATGCCCCCCTTGTCCTGGTATTTTTGGAAAGCGTAAATAGACGCTGCACATCGACCCGTTCCATTCCACTCATTATCTTATAGACCTCTATCATATCTCCCCTCAGCCGCCTTTTCTCCAGGCTGAAGAGCCCCAGCCTCTTCAGCCTATCCTGATAGAGAAGCCGTCCCATCCCCTGTATCACCTTTGTCGCCCTTCTCTGCCCCCACAGTATAAAAATGAATACTGTGTACTGTTTATTAAAATCTCTTGAACTCTGGTTCAAATGTTTTCGGTTTTTCTTCTAAAAACAAAAAGTCAATTTCATATCCTAATCTGCTGTCGGCTTTCAGATCAGTACCACGTGGCAACAGTCTTCCTGTGCCGAAGCCACCAGACAAAGTATACCTTAGACACTGATGATGGCAAAGCAACAGATGAAACATTGGACTTTGGCAGCAAGAATGATCTAGTTTTTTAGTCATCACAATCAAACAAACCTCATCTAATGACTCAATCTGAATTAATTGACTCGGACAGTGGAGTACATATTTCAGCCAAACCCTGTGTGCCAGAAATAACATAAACAAACCTTTTCCAGAGCTGGGAAGGTGTTAGAAGTAGAGGGCATGAATTGGAGTTGAAAGGGGGCCAATTCAGCAATAATGTTAGAAAGTATTTTTTCACACAGAGAGTGGTAGAGAGCAGGAATGCCCTCCCACGGGACGTGATAGAGATGAACACTGTAATGGAATTCAAAAACGTGTGGGAAAAACACAAAGGAATCCTGTTTAGAAGGATCGGATCCAAAGAAGCTTAGGTAGGAAAGCCTGTGCCCTGATCGAGGCTGGATAAATTTGGATGGGCTGCAGTGGAGCTTTTCAGGGGCTTTGACAACAACTTCAGAAATTTTAGAACAAGGCCGGTGCTGGTCTATGCCCTAAAACAGGCAAGGATAAATCAAGATCAAGTTGATGTATCGCTTCATACCATATGCAATCAGTTTGTCTTGTTGGGCAGACTGGATGGACTGTGCTGGTCTTTATCTGCCGCCATCTACTATGTTACTATAATATTTATTCTTATAGCCTGCAATACCTCACGGTTCAATGCGGGTTACAAAAGAAAAAGAGAGTGAACAATTCAGGAAATGCACCAATAAAAAATCAATTCTTATTAAAACTCTCAAACAAATATGTCATTAACAAATGATTACAATGAATGTAACTTGAAGCTTGCGTTATTAAAAGAGAAATATCTTTTCCTAATTTAGCAGCTTGAGGAACCCCACTCACGTTACTCCAACTACCCGACAAATTGTTGGACAATTTAACAAATTTCCTATTTAAAAGAAAGCCATGAAACCAAGATCTAAAAGACTCCAAAATTCCTACAGCATCCAGAATCTGCAGGAGAACTTCAGAATACTTTTACAATTTAACCTATCTAACGCTTTCAATATGAAAGTAGTACTTTCTTCCTTTCACTAAGCCACAATCGTATTAAATTGAACACTGTGCCCTCTACCATTTCTGTACTAAAATTTGAACAGAATCCAGATTGAAAAGAGTAAAGGACACAGTGCTGTTCTAAAAATTGAGCTTATTGATCGGCTACTATGCCTTCCATCAATCTTGTAGATAGTGGTATCGAAACAATAGGCCTATTATTTGATACCAATGTAGGTGCATCTTTACTGATCTTCAATATTGGAGTAATTATTTTCCCTGCGATTATCCGGAATAGGTAGAATAAAAATATCAATAATGTATAAACAATTCTACTTCATACACAATAAGTTTGAGGGCACTCTGACAGGCATACCATAAAAAAGTGGAGAAAAAAAGACTTCAGAACCTTCGGTTCCACCTCGTTTTTAAAGGACACGCCTTAGATATAATGAGGGAACCGTTTATAATCATATGTCTTCACACAAAAAAAAACTCCACATAATCTTTCAAAGGAGCACTGTCATGTGCCACCACAAACCTTGTAGGAGACTTAATTCACTTATCCAAGCTTGGAAATAGTACTTAGCTTAATATGCTGATGTCTTCGCCATTCGATCCAGACCTCAATGCTGTATGTTCTCAAAAGTTCCTCAAATCCCGACAGGGAAGCCCTGTTTCGCTATCTTCTAGCTGCTTCAGGGGAATATTTTCTTTCTTTCTCCTCCAAGCATTTTTAATTTTCATCCGTCTCCAAGACGCCCTGGAACAGAAAATGGCTGACCCAATTCTGCAGGGAATTTACCTATTGTAAGACAATGATTATCCAATTATAAAGTTGTTGTTTGAAGTTTATTGAAGCACATTGCATTGCTATTGAGGGACAATTATCTAAACAACAATGTTTTTTTTAACATACTTTTTTTTTATAAAATGAGTCTAACAATTTCCCCTCTAAAGGTAGAAATTATGTCCAAATTCTATCCACTGGAATCTCGTCATAACTCACAGGTAGAAAATCATCTACAGTCAAATTTGATGGTCCATGTAGGGATTGTTTACACACTAAAAATTTTGTATATAAACAAAGTGCCAGTTCAGCCGATGGACTATCCTTTTGTAAATGACCTGAACAATGACTTGTATCTGTAAGATTGTGTACCAGTCTAAATAAAACTTGTATATCAGTAACATCTTCCCCAATTAATTTAGAATAATACTCTTTTCTCTTATTTCTTAATGCACTTTTATAAACTCGTAGAGCTGATCTCTACTCAATATGCATAGCATCTGATCTATTCTTACGCCAAGCTCTCTTTATTCGGGGACATTGTCTTTTTAGCTCTAATAATTCTCTTTCAGACCATTTATCTGAGATGAGTGTTTGCTTCAATCAATTGCATATTGCTGCTATGTTATCCAAAATGTCAGAGCTTACCCTCTGCCAATAATCCCCAAAATGTGTGGAATTAGTAGAAGGTTCTTGTTGATCATAGTTAGACAAAAAAAACCCATTATCTATATTTCCCTTGGTAGCATAGATTTGTTGTTTTCAGGAGATAGGGTTTTTTCCTCCAATTAATAGCAAAGTTATATAAGAAATGATCTGACCAGAGGGATTCCATTCATGCCCCATCAGAAGGGCAAATACAAGAATCCCTCCCTATCTGAAGCATTTAAAAACACAACCACATCCAACTGATGTCCATGCTTATGTGTAGATTGGGGATCACAATATTGAAAACTGAGGGCGCCTTTTACCAAGCTGCGGCAAAATGGGGCCTGTGCTGGCATCGGTGTGTGTTTTTCACGCGCACTGAGGCACCCTTTTACTGTAGCTGGTAAAAGGGAAGCCTTGCTTTCCTACTGGAAATGGCCATGTAGCACTTGCCGCACGGTCATTTCAGGGGGAGCCCTTACCGCCACCCATTGAGGTGGCAGTAAGGGCTCCTGTGTTAACCTGGCGGTAACCGGGCAGTGATTACCCCTGAGTACACTGCGGTGCTACAAAAATAAATACATTTTGTAGCACTGGAAATGATGGTGTGCTAGAGGTGGGAAGTTCCACCGGGCTGCTACGGTAGCCCAGTGGTATTTCCTGTAAAGCGAGCGGTAAGCCCACATTGGGCTTACGCTGCTTAGTAAAAGGAACCCCTCAGTCTGTAAAAAGGTGTTAAATTCCTCGACAGCTGACAAATCTTTGTTTTCTAAATGCAGATTCACATCTCCTAATAATAATACATAATAAGAACTAAAACAATGACATGATAGAAAATCATAAAACTCATCTTTGACCTTTATCCAATTTCCTGGGGGAGAGTAAAAAATTAAACAAGTCAGAGTGCTTGCCAAAATTAGGATCTCTAATTTGTACTGCCATAATTGCTAAACCTGACAATACTGACTGTTCCAAGATATCAATCTCAAAAGATTGTTTCAA
Source organism: Microcaecilia unicolor (assembly GCF_901765095.1). Lineage (NCBI taxonomy): Eukaryota > Metazoa > Chordata > Amphibia > Gymnophiona > Siphonopidae > Microcaecilia > Microcaecilia unicolor. Next base: position 70,887,467 of record NC_044041.1, on the reverse strand, counting down.
TACTATTGCAATTCCACCTGCCCGCCTTTTTCTCTACATAATACTTCCATTTTGTACCCTAAGGGGCATAAATTCTTGTATCCATGGATCCTGTTCTGACTGTAACCATGTTTCTGTAAGAAAGAGAAAGTCTGACTGATTAAGCTTAACCCAATCCTTTTCTATCTGTTACTTAGGAGCAATAGATTGTGTATTAATATAAGCACATGAGATAGAAATACTATTAAAATTTGCAAGCTTATATTCTGATTCAGGGTTATAGATGAGCTCAAATTGTTGATGAACCAAATATTTTCCTGAAATTTGTTCTCCAATGTAATTTGCACCCAATGCAGTAGTAGGCTAATAAACTGGGGGCTAACAGCATCCAGGATGCTGTCCCAGGTCTGCACTAGCAGCAGCTGTATTTTGCACATGAAAAATTGTATCTGCACCAGTGGTATAGCCACAGGTGGGCCCCAGGCCCACCCAAAATTGTGGCACCCTTGTTAAGGCTGGCGGGGATCCCCAAGCCCCAGCAGCTGAAGAGGTCCTGCTCCAGTGGCCCAGAACACTCCTGGTGGCACTTTCTATGGGCTGCTACTGCACTGGCTTATGCCCCCTCCATACATCCATGCATACTCCGTTTTTGTGCATGTCTAGAAAAGGAAGGAGGGCTGGCTTGGCAGCGGCCCATAGAGAGTGCTGCCTGCTCCAGTGAGAACAGGAGCATTCTGGACCGCTGGAGCAGGCCTCTTCAGCTGACAGGACTTGGGGATCCCCACCAGCTCATGTATTTATTGAACTTGTGGTCTGGGGGGCGGGGGAGGGAGGATACATAACACAGCTTTTTGCAATACCAATATTTATGCACAGATTAGCATTCCAGTACGTGTGGATGTATGCACATGCAACTCCCGAGTGCCAATACAATTTTTGCAGTGTGTCCAGCACTTTACTGTTCCAGCACATCTTCCCAGTCGTTTTTATTTTTTGATCCATTCGCTTCAGGGAAGCCAGGAAAAAAGTTGCAGATACTGTATGCTGGCCCAAGAACGAGCTAACCTTTTACTCCTCCTCAACAGACCCTGATGAAAACCCCAGCGTTAGATAACCAGATTCTTTGCATAGAGTTAGCTCATTCCAGTGGTGTAGCCACGGGTGGGCTTGGGTGGGCCAGGGCCCATCCATTTAGGGTTCAGGCCCACCCAACAGTAGCACACGTTTAGTGGTATCTGGTGGGGATCCCAAGCTCCACCAGCTGAAGACTTCCCCCTGATGGTAACGAAAACGCTACTCTCCATGATACCGGCACCTGTGCATTCTCAGTTTTCAGGGCATGCCTGCTGCAGACTGCCAAGGTGGAAAGAAGCATTTTCCCACCAGCTGAGATATTTTTTTGGTGGTTGGGGGGAGGAGGAAACCTTGGTGCTCACCCACTTCTTACCTAGGCCCACCCAAAATCTGTTGTCTGGCTACGCCCCTGGCTCATTCCCAAACTCGTTTTAACACAGAGGCCCACACTGGAGCATAAAGCTATTCAAATCATTTTATTACATGGCCTATCTGTTAGCTAAACTGTAAGCTCTGTGGAACAAGGACTGTATGTACTATAAACACCGTATAGTGCTATATGAAAATAGTGCTGCAGCAGTTACTGTCTAGTCCTGGGCTCATACCAAAGACGGACTTGCTTTGAGTAAGGGCTTTCAGAAGTACATACAGACTCAGGACTAATGTCAGGAAGTATTTTTCATGGAGAGGGTGGTGGATATGTGGAATGCCCTCCCGCGGGAGTTGGTGGAGATGAAAACAGTAATGGAATTCAAACGTGCGTGGGATAAACACAAAGGAATCCTGTTTAGAAGGAACGGTTCCGTGGAATCTTAGCGGAGATTTGGTGACGACGCTGGTAATTGGGAAACAAAATGGGAGCTGGGCAGACTTCTATGGTCTACGCCCTGATCGTGACTGAATAGATAGGGATGGGCTGGAGTGTAAATTTTAAGGGGCTTCGACGTTAGCTTCAGAACTTAGTACAAGAACAGTGCAGACTTCTACGGTCTGTACCTTCAGAAAGGCAAGGACAAATCAGACTCGGGTATCCATATAAAGTATCTTGTTGGGCAGACTGGATGGACCATACAGGTCTTTATCTGACATCATTTACTATGTTACGTGAATTACATGAGATCTGTTTGTCCTGCAGAGAAGGAATCTTACCCTGAGTACTACATGTGTAAGATCCTGACTGCTCTGGAATGGACTGGACGAAGGCCCCTTTTCTAGGGCTCTAAGGATCATGTAGGACTTGGCATGGCCTCCAGGGTCGTAGCAGCACTGGCCAGAAATTCTTGAGAGCTTAAACGAGGGTCCTTGGCGGAGATGAAGATCTGGAACATTTTGTAACCTTTACCTGCAGGGAAAGAATGTGAAGAGGGAGTCAGGCTTCTCATTATGTGTTTTCCTGAGGCTTCAGTTCTAGGATTTCTTACAATAACATTTCTTGTTTGTAGTGATAAAGCTCTTCCATTCATCAGCAACATTCCTGTGCTGCGTTTCTGTCAGCAGTAATTGCCACTGTCTGCTGCTCCCTCCAGTGTGGGTGTTTCTGCCTCTTCTAAAGCCCCCTTCCCCCCAGCCTGGCAATTACTGACTGCTCCTCCTTCCAGTGCAGGGGCGTAGCCAGACAGCAGATTTTGGGTGGGCCTAGTCAAGAAGTGGGTGGGCACCAAGTGTTGTCCTTCCCCCCCCCCCCCCCCCCCCCACAATGCGATGAGGCCAGTATCAGCAGCTTAGGAAGCTTAGACTGCTGAAGTGGAAAGCAGTGTTTTCAGCACCATCAGTGGGAGGTCTTCAGCTGGCGAAGCTTGGGATTCCAACTAGCTAGCACTAAATATGTGCAGCTGTTGGGTGGGCCTGAGCCCTAAGTGGATGGGCCCCGGCCCACCTGTGGCTACGCCACTGTTCCAGTGCAGGATGTCAGACGCACAGAAGCCCTGCAGAGTACAGCGAAGATCAGCTGAGAGGAGCGCGTCTGTGTGGGCTGCGCACGCCGGAGTCAGAAGACAGCACTTCTGCTGGCGGGGGTTCAGGTGGAAGGGGCCCGGCCCGGTGGTGGAGGCGGGTGGGACTGAGGTGCTGCGACACCCTGGGGGGTGGCAGTGGGGGCGGAGCCCAGGGGGCGGCCTTGTCCCGGGCCCGGCCCAGTCTCTCGGCGGCCCTGTTCCAGTGTTGAGGTCTGGTTCCTTCTAAAGCCCCCTCCCCCTGGCCTGGCAGTCACAGTCTGCTCCTCTCTCCAGTGTGGGGGTTTGTGCCTCTTCTAAATGCCCCCCAAGCTGGCAGTCACTGTCTGCTCCTCCTTCCAGTGTATGGGTCCTTTCTCTTCTAAAACCCCTCCCTCCTGGCCTGGCAGTCAGTGTCTGCTCCTCCCTCTAGTGTAGGGGTCCTGTCTCTTTTAAAGCCCCCTTCCCCCCCCCCCCCCCAGCCTGGTAGTCACTGTCTGCTCCTTCCTCCAGTGTGGGGGTTTCTGTCTTTTCTAAAGCCCCCACCCCCAGTCTGGTAGTCAGTATCTACTCCTCCCTCCAGTGTAGAAGTCCTGTCACTTCTAAAGCCCCCTCTCTCCCGGCCTGGCAGGCACTGTCTGCTGCTCCCTCCAGTATGGGGGTTTCCTGTCTCTTCTAAAGCCCCCTCCCCTGCCTGGCAGTAACTGTCTCTTCCTTCCTCCAGTGTAGGGGTCCTGTCCTTTCTAAAGCCCTTGAACCTAGCAGTCACTGTCGCTCCTCTCTCCAGTGTGGTTTACAGTTTATTTAAAATTTGATATACCACCTTTAGAAAACATATGCCCTGGAGAAAGGACAGAATAGCATAGAGAAGGTACCACACGATCATATACGACAACAAACATGGGACCACTGTGAAGGAAGGATCAAGGGAAATGAGGATCAGAGAAGATGAGAGCAAAAGGATGCTGGAGAACCACAAAACAACGAGGGCCCCCAACCAGTTACCAAAAGATGCACGCTAGGTCAGCCTTGCAGCTTATGAGTTAGGATTAAAAGCTAACTCGGCCAGCTATGTTTTTAAAGCCCTCCTAAACAGGTTTTATTTGGGTTCTGCACACAAGGAACGTGGGAGGTAATTCCAAAGGGCAGGGGCCAAGTAGAAAAAGGCACGTGTACCTGGCTGTAGAATCAAGCCAAGCACAAGAAAACAGTGGGAGAGTAAGAAGAGATTAATTTCAGGAACGTAGATGGTGCATCAGTTTGTAAGGAATTATAGCTGTAGCAAGATAAGGAGAAGACCTAAGAAAATATCTCTGTGTACTAACGTGAGCATCTTAAATTGATAATGATACCTCATGGCAGTGGCATAGCCACAGGTGGGCCTGGGTGGGCCAGGGCCCACCCACTTTGGACTCAGGCCCACCCAAAATTGTGACATTCTTGCTGTGGCTGAAAATTTTCACCTTGCCAGCTGAAAATTTTCCCTCCTTAGGCAGCCAGCGCTCTTCCAAATGTCAGCCAGCAGCACTTGCTTTGAGCTGGCGCTGAGACCGGCCCTTCTGCACATGCTCAGTTTTCACACATGCAAAAGAACTGAGCATGCACAGCCTGGACAGCAGCATCAGTGTGAGGCAAGAGCTGCTGGCTGCCGTTTGGAAGTGTGCTGGCTGCTCGAGGAGGAGGAGGAAATCTTCAGCTGGCAAGGTTTTGGGATCCCCGCCAGCTCAAGTATTTAATATTTGGGGTTTGTGGGCAGGGAGGGGTGGAGAGAGGAGCAAGAGCAAACCGGAGGGGGGGCAGGGCAAATTGCATGCCCACTCACCTTGGGCTCAGGCCTACCCAAAATTAGCCATCTGGCTACGCCCCTGCCTCATGGGCAACCAGTGAAGTTGAAAAAGATGAGAGGAAAACCAATCATATTTTTTTAAATGACAAAAAAATGTGGTTTCAGTATTTTGAATGAACTTAAGACATTTAATAGAGAACTTTGAAAGACCAGCATAAATAGAATTACAGAAACCAATATATTTGTAAATCTGAAACATCCAGAAGAGATCTGAATGAATGGATTTGATGATGTGCTAGAAAACAGGTTTTTACAACTGCAGAAATGTGGGATTGGAAACAGAGCCGATACTCAATAAGGATACTTATATATTTAAAGAAGTCAACTAGCATTATAGGTGACCCTGACAGGAGAGGAGATACATTTGGACAAGTAGAATAATTAGAAAACCAAATGGCAACTGACTTATATGGATTCAGAACAAACCAATTATTAGCTACCTATAATTCAATATGTTGTAAACAGGTTTGAAGGGTCGAGGGGGCCAAGATGGAGTTTGAAGCAGATGTGTGTGAGTGAGGTCCGCGTCTCACTGGATTTGCCTTGTTGTTTTGGTGTTCTTCCCTGTGTTTTATGTGGAAGCAAAAGGCGAAACCAAAGGGGGGTAACCCCGTGGTCAGCCTTCCCTCGAAACAGGCAACCCTGGAAAGATATACGGACTCTTACCGCAAAAGGAGGGAGCACTTGCTTCAGTTGGGTCTGCTGGAAGATCATTGGACTGCAGCATAGATGGAGTTTCGTTAAGTCCTTTAACACAGCTCCTCCGTGACGCGGAAGCGGTTTAGCAACGGCAGGAATGCCACCTCAGGGAGCTCCCAAAGTGGATCTCTCCCCAGCGGTGGCAAGAGGGGGACCAGTTGCTGCATCTTCCCCGTTTGGTTCCATTTCTGTGGGTGAATGAAAGGGAGAGGGAAAGGGAGTGGAGTCGTCCCCTATTCTGGGAGCTACTTCCTTGAGCCTCGGAGAGGTAAAAATACCATTTGTGGTGACTATGGAGTCCTTATGGGACGCTATACAAGGCTTGACTACTTCTTTTCAATCTTTTTCTACCTCTTTTAGAGGTGAAATTTCATTGTTGAAGGAAAACTTTAAGACTCTGTGGATTTAGGCCATTAGTCTTCTAAGGTGGGTGCTTTGGAAGAAGAAATCAAGGAATTTCAGAACTTTTCAATGGTGACTGTGAAAGATAGAAATACTTTAGCTCGGAAGTATTTAGATAATCAAAGTAGGCAGAATAACTTAAGATTGCTAAATTTTCCAGCACTGGAAATGCTGAAAAAATATTTTCAGGAAAATTTGGGACTTCCAGCTGAAGTCATCCCAGCTATAGTTAAAGCCCGATATTTCACAAGAATCTCAATAAGTTCTGCCAAAAGATCTCAGCTGAATTGAATCTCACTGAATTCTTGGAGAGTTCTTTGGAGGTTGTTACTCAATGTACCACATTATTTGTGACTTTTGTCCTGGAACCTGACAGAAACAGTATTTGTTTTGCTATATTTTCATCATATGAATGCAACATTTTGGCCTCAAAAGTTCAAATTTTTCATGACTTAGCTAGAGAAACTCAGAAAAGAAGATGAGAGTTTCTGGCTTTGAAATCTAGGGTTTTCTCCCTTGGAGGTTCTTTTGTTTTGAAATTTTCCTGTAGATGTTTGGTTTCTCTAAATCTTAATAATTATGTATTTTTTGATCCCAAAAAGCTGTTTGAGTTTATTTCTGTTTACAGAAAATGAAAGTAATGTTTCCTTGAATAACCCCATTTGATAAAATAATGCTGTTAGACTGGCTGTAATTAACTCTCTTCTCGATGCTTGAGAATAGTTTGATATAAATAATTATTTCCTAGAGCCTTGGCCAAACCAGAGTTGAGAGATATTTTTCTTTCTAAATATGTGTGACTGACTGGAGCCTATGACTAGGCTTCTAGGACTATCACAGGTTGTTCCAGTTTGGAGGTTACTGGTGAGGCACTTCCACCTTGCTCTTTCCTCTCTGTTCCTTCAACACAGCCTCAGCTGGAAGAGGGGAAGCTTGGAAACCTGTCTGTGAAATAAAGGAAGAGAAGGATAGGAGGTGAGAGGAAAAGGACCTCAGGGTGATAGTGGCTGAGGATTTCAAGGCAGGGCGAAAGCCCAAATGGTGCCTGCCTGCAGTGAAAGCCAATGAAGTGGAGGAGTGGCCTAGTGGTTAGAGCACCTGCCTTGAAATCCAGAGGTGGCCAGTTCAAATCCCACTGCTGCTCCTTGTGGTCTTGGGCAAGTCACTTAACCCTCCATTGTCTCAGGTACAAACTTAGATTGTGAGCCCTCCTGGGACAGACCGGCCCTTCTGCACATGCTCAGTTTTCACACATGCAAAAGAACTGAGCATGCACAGCCTGGACAGCAGCATCAGTGTGAGGCAAGTGCTGCTGGCTGCCGTTTGGAAGTGTGCTGGCTGTTCGAGGAGGAGGAGGAAATCTTCAGCTGGCAAGGTTTTGGGATCCCCGCCAGATCAAGTATTTAATATTTGGGGTTTGTGGGCAGGGAGGGGTGGAGAGAGGAGCAAGAGCAAACCGGAGGGGGGGCACGGCAGGGCAAATTGCATGCCCACCCACCTTGGGCTCAGGCCCACCCAAAATTAGACAGAGAAATATCCAGTGTACCTGAATGTAACTCATCTTTGAGCTACTACTGAAAAAGGTGTGAGCAAAATCTCAAGACCCACCTGTTTAAAAAGACATACCCTACAGATCCAACATAAATGCCTGATCTCTGCAACACAACAACACTAAATTTGTAATGACCATCACCGAACTCTCCCGTCAAACGATTCCTCTATGTGGACCTACCACATGAACCTTACCCTATCACAACTTCACCTTGTATTTGTATACACCAGAGTCTGCAACTGTTATCTGGCACTATTTAAGCCATATTGAACCTACAAAGAGGTGGGAAAATATGGGGTACAAATGTAACAAATAAATAACCAGTAGCAGGTACTGTCAGTGGCATTCCTAGGGTGGCTGACACCTGGGGCGGATCGCCGATGTGCTCCCCCCAGGTTCAGCGTGACCCCCCCCCCGGGTGCATTTTTACCTGCTGGGGGGGGGGGGTGCCGCCGCTCGTTCCATGCTCCCTCTGCCCTGGAACAGGAAGTAACCTGTTCCGGGGCAGAGGGAGCAGGGAACAAGCGGAGCAGACAAGTGCGCGGCACCCCTCCCCAGTGGCGTGCACCCGGGGCGGACCACCCCACCTCGGTACGCCACTGGGTACTGTATTTTCAGTTTTGGAGGCTGTATCTTGTCAAAGGCATAAAAGATGAAGCAGACAGGATGGACGATGTTGGTCTTTGTCTGGCCATCTTCTTTGATGTTTAGTATGGAGTGAGAAGAAATAAACTGAACCTCTTTCCTGAAGAAGAAAAATGAAACCTGGCCATGTCAGCAGAGGCTCAGACTGACTGTTTTTGAAGCTAAGTAGCTTTATTTTTACTGCAATATTATTCAAACAAAAAATTCTTGAAAAATAATTTTGGATCAATGACAATTCATACTCAGCAGTGTACAATAAGCTGATTCTGTAGTATCTGTGTTGTTATATCTGAAGATCCATATTATTTAAATTTGTTTGCAAAGTAGTTAAAGATATGGGAGTTGGGTAGGATGCTGGGAACAATTTTGGATATGGTCTTTATCTGCTGGAATTCAATATGTTACTGTATGTAGAGCAACACCAACTAGAAAAAATCCCAATGGAGAGACAAAACTGATCAACTATAAAAAAAAAAGTCAATCCCAAATGCTGAAAATTGTGGTAATGTAGACAGAGAACTCCACAAGTAATCACAAATGTGATAAAATGAGAACTGAATATAGAAATAATTTTGTGAGAGTTCATGGAGAGCTCTGTATAGGCTGCATCTGCAGCCGAGCACAACTGAAGTCAGGCCGCCAACAAGCTGTGAACTCACAAAATGTATTTCTATATTAATTTCTCATTTTATCACATTTTATCACCGGCTCTGTCTACATTACTGAAATTTTCAGAATTTGGGATTGACTTCTTTTTATAGTATATGTAGAGCAGCAGGGCATGCTAAGACAGGATATATCTTTACATGAGGCCCATGTCTGTCCCTTACCTCCCTAGTGGTGTTCTTGCACCCACATGGGCACTGCCGGAGGGGGGGGGGGGTCTCTGTTATTCTCTAGGTGTGTGGTCAGAGTGGGATTATTAAGGCATAGACAAACTAGTTATCTGGCTAGGGTTCAAAATTTTTTGAATTTTTTGAATGGGGAACTCTCAGATGTGCCAAGAGAAATTTTTGGCCTGTTACGTCAGCTGCTGATACAGTGGGGGAGGGGGAAACCAAGAATCACTGCTGCTGCCCAGGAGGTCTGCCCTGGTCTTCCCACCCTGTATGCAATGACATCCAGTCGATAGGAGGAGACCCTCCCTGAGCGGTACTTCTTCCCTGCTACCACCTCCTCCTCCTCTGCCAGTTTTTCATTATAGCACCACCCAGGACTCCTGTTTTTTATGGAATCTTAAAAATATATTTTAATTACGGTTGGAAACAAAATCCTTGTTTATCTAAGGCCCACGAAAGGGTTTTATCCTGCCTTGCTTGGAGAAGGGACAGCGACTTTGAGAAAAGCAAAGGGCAGCAGGTGGGAAAACTATGGATGAGTTTCTATCATTCTCTCACTTCACAGAGTTGGCAGTTTGCAAGACTCCTGAAGCCTCTGCTTCGGCTGGATCCCCTGAGTAAAGGTATTAGGGAGGGATATTGTATCCGTTTTTTACCTTTTGCCTACAAAGAATCCTAGCAGTTTCCTTCCTTACAGCTCTCAGGCAGGACCTCGGGCTGGCACTGCCCAATTTAAAGTCCAAAGTTCTCAAGTGATTGATTCTTTTCTATTTGCCAATACATCCTTTCGTGTATGCACCGTGCCCAACTCATGATTGAGGGAAGGACTTAGCAATTTATCAGATGAAGCAGTGGCCTGGCCTGGGCGCACAGTGATCACCGTTTTCTCCTCGTCCTGCACCCACTAACTGAAGCAACATTTTAAGCCCGCCTCTATCAGGTACCATTGTGGCAGAATCAGATGGCAACGTGAGTCTTAGTTTAAACTCTGCCCTTTCTAGCTCAGGGTGTGGCATATTCCTTTTCCTTATAGCAGGGTGTGTGCTCTGGGGGTTTGAACTTTGAAAGACATTTCATGCAGAAATCGCACCTGCAAGCAGCAAGGAAAATCCTCCGGCGTGGTGCTACCAGAGGCCAGCCACAGAGGTGCCAGTGTCAATACCAGGACACGGTAAGTGTTGGGAGAGTGTCTCATATAATGCACTACAGCCAATGTGGGAATCATTGGGATGCCCATTTCCCTGAGTGGGAAAAGGATGTCTTTTTTTTTTTTAACATTTGATCCAACCATTTCTCTTCTCCGAAAGCATTCTCTCAGATCAGTGTGACTCAATTGGCAGACTTTGACAGGCTTTTACTCTGCTTTTGTGGAGGAGGCAGAGGTGGGGGAGAGCACTGAACTCCAGGGTAACCCTCACTACCAAGGGCGGATTCCTGGAATTCCTGTTGTAGTGCATGCTCCAAAGGGCTTATCAGTGGTGCACAGCCTGCTGTCTGGCTCATCACATCACCCAGCGCATGTCATCCCCCTCCCCTCACCTCTAGAGCTCTGCAGGCCAGAGTGAAAACATGTACTATGCAGAAAACCACAGAGACCCAGCTCAGCTCTTTTGTGCTGGCCACAGAACCACTGTAGAGAGAATGGATCCTGAGGAGGAGGTTCAGAACCATCGGCCTGCTCTTTCTTTGGATTATTGGTACTGTGAGTGGATTCTGGGTTTCGTTACATATGTTTGTGTATTATTATTCCATGCCAGAGCTGACTGCGTATCTCTGAAGTACTTTGACCTGCTCCCATCTGTAGAAGCACATTACCATTGTATGTGCCTGTAATCCTCAGGCACTGTTGGGGTGGGGCACTTCTTCTAATACACCCCAAAATGTCAGCTTTCCAATTTTATTTTTATTTTACTTCTATAGGACTATAATGCTTGAGTTGCAGTCAAGATATGTACATATAGATTCATAAATGTGAGGTGATCTAATTATTTACTGGACTAGTTTTAAAAGTGTGCAGATATCGTGTTTTATACCCCAAACGCTAACTCTTGGTTGCCTTCTGAGGTGTGTTTATGTGTGCGATAAATTTATGCATTTATTAACATGGTAAGTGACAGCAGATAAAGACCTCAGTGGTCCATCCAGTCTGCCCAACAGTCCCATTCATTATCAATTCAAGATTAAATCAACAATGAACGTGGTATTATATACTTGATCGTGGTCTTTCTTTGCTGTTTCTGGGACATAGACTGTAGAAGTCTGCCCGGCTCTGCCATGTTCCAACTACTGGAACTGCTGTCAAAGCCCACTCCAGCCTATCTGAATCCGTTTTGTCATTTGCAGGACACAGACCAGCTGGTGAAATCGCTTGTTCAGAGCCAACCAGTCACATTCAGCAGCATTTACATAGTAACATAGTAGATGACAGCAGAGAAAGACCTGTACAGTCCATCCAGTCTGTCCACAAGATAAACGCATATGTGCTACTTTATGTGTATACCTTACCTTGACTTGTATCTGCCATTTTCAGGGCACAGACCGTATAAGTCTGCCCAGCACTAACCCCGCCTCCAAACCACCAGCCCCGCCTCTGCCATCCAATCTCCGCTAAGCTCCTGAGGATCCCTTCCGAACAGGATTCCTTTATGTTTATCCCACACATGTTTGAATTCCGTTACCATTTTCATCTCTACCACCTCCTGCGGGAGGGCATTCCAAGCATCCACCACTCTCTCCGTGAAAAAATACTTCCTGACATTTTTCCTGAGTCTGCCCCCCTTCAATCTCATTTCATGTCCTCTAGGTCTACCGCCTTCCCATCTCCGGAAAAGGTTCGTTTGAGGATTAATACCTTTCAAATATTTGAACGTCTGTATCATATCACCCCTGTTTCTCCTTTCCTCCAGGTTATACATGTTCAGGTCAGCAAGTCTCCTCATACGTCTTGTAACGCAAATCCCATACCATTCTCGTAGCTTTTCTTTGCACCGCTTCAATTCTTTTTACATCCTTAGCAAGATACGTCCTCCAAAACTGAACACAATACTCCAGTTGGGGCCTCACCAACGACTTATACAGGGGCATCAACACCTCCTTTCTTCTGCTGGTCACACCTCTCTCTATACAGCCTAGCAACCTTCTAGCTACGGCCACCGCCTTTGCACACTGTTTTGTTGCCTTCAGATCCTCAGATACTATCACCCCAAGATCCCTCTCCCCGTCTGTACATATCAGACTCTCACCGCCTAACACATACGTCTCCCGTGGATTTCTACTCCCTAAGGCCCTCATGATCAAAAGCAAACTCCGGCGCTAGAGGCTGTTAACGCCATACTAGTGCCAGAGTTTGCTGCCGACCCATGATCAGAGCCCTCAAGCGCCTGAAACAACGCACTCGAGGGCTCTTAGCGCAAGTAGCATGCAAATGCATGCTAAACAGGGCTTAACGCATTCATCCCCAATGATCAGCATCCAGCGCGCCAAAGATTGGGTCGCTGGCCGCAGCAAAATCAACGCCAGCTCCGAGCTGGCGTTAGATTTTGCGGATCATTGGGGAGGAATGGTGAGACCTCCAGCTCACCCCAACTCCCCCCCCCCCAGCGTTCTACTTCAAATACCTGGTGGTCCATGGTGACAACACCCCCTCTTGGCCCCCCTTCAGGCCCCCTACCTTTTGTTGGAGGAGGGACGCAGCATGCCTGCCTCCCTCCTCTTCCAGTCCATACCGATGCAAAATGGCGACACCCAGCACCGCCCATTGCATCCTGGGATGCGCTGGGCTACATGGTCTGTAGCCCCGCCCATCGCATCCCAGGATGCAATGGGCGGTGCTGGGCGTCGCCATTTTGCATCGGCGTGGACTGGAAGAGGAGGGAGGCAGGCATGCTGCGTCCCTCCTCCAACGAAAGGTAGGGGGGCCTGGAGGGGGGCCTGGAGGGGGTGTTGTCACCACGGACCACAAGGTATTCGAAGTAGAACGCTGGGGGGGGGGGGAGGTGGGGTGGGCTGGAGGTCCACCGGACCTCCAGCCCCCAACCCCCCAGTCGATGGATGGAGGGTGGGAGAACCTTTGGCCAGAGGCAACCACTCAACGGTTTCTGGGGGTTTGGGGGGCTGGAGACCCACCGGACCTCCAGCCCCCCCCCCCCCCATCGCTGGGTGGGAGGGTGGGAGAGCCTTTGGCTGGAGGCGGCCACTTCTCAATTCTGGGGGTTTGGGGGGGCTGGAGACCCACCGGATCTCCAGCCTTCCCTGAACATGGGGGGGGTGGGATTGTCGGGGGGACCGGAGGTCCATCGGACCTCCAGCCCCCCCCCCCCCATCGCTGGGTGGGAGGGTGGGAGGGTGGGAGAGGGTTTGGCCACAACATTTTCTGGGGGGGGGGGGGCTGGAGACACACCGGAGCTCCAGCCCTTGTTGTTCTAGCCTCGGCAGGCTGTTTGACAGGTTTGGGCTTTTGACAGCCCAGACCTGTCAAACAAGTGTGGGAGGATTGTGCAGAGCGCATGCTCAGGCGCAATTCTCCCGCACTCAAACATGATAAAGATAATAGCACTGCTTAGATTTGCATGCATTATCTTTGATCATCGATGTAGAAAACCCTGCGCTGTCCCGGCGCTATTTTTAGGGCGCTGTTTGGAACAGCGCGGGGCTTTTGATCATGAGGGCCTCAGTGCATCATTTTGCATTTCTTCGCATTGAATTTTAATTGCCAACCCTTAGACCATTCTTCTAGCTTCTGCAGATCCTTTTTCATGTTTTCCACTTTCTCCGGGGTGTCCTCTCTGTTACAAATCTTGGTATCATCTGCAAAAAGGCAAACTTTACCTTCTAACCTTCGGCAATGTCAAACAAATATATTGAACAGAATTGGCCCAGCAGCAATCCTTGAGGCACTCCACTACTCACCTTTACCTCATCCGAGCAAATTCCATTAACCACAACCCTCTGGCGTCTGTCCGTCAACCAGTTCCTAATCCAGCAGCTAGTGCTGCTGAAAATGTCCAGTTAGCACCCAACCCGAAACCTGCTATTTTGGGGGCATTCCGGGGGTCAAGTCAGCACTTGGCCGGTTATGTGTCGATATTCAGCACATCACTGGCCAAGGTAATGGCATAAAAGTTGGTCCTATCTTTATGCAGTTTGCCATAGTTGGTTAAGTGCTGAATATTGCACTTAACCTGCTATGGTTTTGCCAGATCCAGAAACCCAGAAAATCAATGCCAGGGCCTGGACAAGGCCCAGCATTGAATTTCTGGATTTAATGCCAGCAGCAGTCAGCAAAACGCTGAGTGCCGCCAGCTGAATATCGACCACTTTGTTTCATGCCTGGTCAGGAAAGGTTTTGTTCTATTTAGAGACTTTTTTTTTTTTTAATTTAATAGACTTTGGCTCTCTGTCTCATACCACAAATTCAGACCAGAGTCCTTGGAGGTGATTTACTGTATAGGTTAGTTACATGTTTGAAGCCTCTTTGCCATCACATGAGGTGTAAATTCCAAACAGTCCAAGACCATTTCTATTCTATAATCCACTTAAGCTCTTCATCACTGTTTTCTTTTGCCTCCTATATGATAGGGTAAGTGTGCCGTTTGTCTGTTGGTGGTTCCTGCCTGTTCATACTGAGGTCCGTGGCTGTATATTATAACCCTGTAGGACCTTATTGAAGCTTTTAGGGTGTGTCGATTGTACAAACAAAAATAGGACTTGGGCATATAGGGACTGGGCGTTAGTCTTTCCTGTCTTCCCAGGTATTCTGGTGGATTGCTCCTTCTCTTTCCCAATCTCCAAGCTGATTTAAAAAAATAAGAACTATCCAACTTTCCTGACTCCTTTCATCATGGAGATGTCCTCAGGGCCAGTCTTAGACACAGTGGACCCTAGTGTTTCTGGGTAGTTTTCTATCACCTCTGCTAGGGCAGATGGTAGGTACTGACACTTTAATACTTCTTCCAGAACCAACCAAAGTAATGTCTTAGGTGGGGAAAATCTTGCAGTTGCCATGCTACAACGATCTATAAAGCATTCACTTTGTACGTAACAAGCCACCACTGAACAGGTCAGAAGCCCCTTTCTGTATCTGCCTAGGTAAGAAGAGTTCTCTCTCTCTGTCTCCTGTGAAGGTTAGAAACCTCAGTTACCATGCTCATTGCCAAAGTTCACTCTAGAAGTTGGAAGAACCACTGAGGAATGGAATAATTTCTTACTGAAAGATGAAGCAGATTTGGTTGTTATTTATATAATTATATTAAGGCTGACATCTTTTTCAGTAGTAGCTCAAGGTGAGTTATGTTAAGATACTCAAAGTTATTCAAAGTTGTTAAATCGCAAGAGGATTGTGAAAAATTACAAAAGGACCTTACGAGACTGGGCATCCAAATAGCAGATGACGTTTAATGTGAGCAAGTGCAAAGTGATGCATGTGGGAAAGAGGAACGCGAACTATAGCTACGTAATGCAAGGCTTCACATTAAGAGTCACCGACAAAGAAAGGGATCTAGGTGTCATCGTTGATGATATATTGAAATCCTTGGTGGCAGCTAAGAAAGCAAATAGAATATTAGGTATTATTAGGAAAGAAATGGAAAACAAAAATGAGGACTTTTTAATGCTTTTGTATTGCTCCATGGTGCAACCGCACCTCAAATACTGTGTGTACTTCTGGTCACTGCATCTCAAAAAAGATATAGTGGAATTAGAAAAGATACAGAGAAGGGCAATGAAAATGATAAAGGGGCTGGGACGACTTTCCTATGAGGAAAGGCTAAAGTGGCTAGAGCTCTTCAGCTTGTAGAAGAGATGGCTGAGGGGAGGTATGATAGAGATCTATAAAATAATGAGTGGAATGGAATGGGTAGACGTGAATTGCTTGTTTACTCTTTCCAAATACTAGGACTAAGGGGCACACAATGAAGCTACAACGTAGTAAATTTAAAATTAATCAGAGAAAATATTTCTTCACTTAATGTGTAATTAAACTCTGGAATTCGTTGCGAGAGAATGTGGTAAAAGCAGTTAGCTTAGCGGGGTTTAAAAAAAGGTTTGGATAGCTTCCTAAAAGAAAAGTCCATAAGCCATTATTAAAATGGGCTTGGGAAAATTCACTGCTTATTTCTGGGATAAGCAGCATAAAATGTATTATACTGTTTGGGGATCTTGCCAGGTACTTGTGACCTGGATTGGCCACTGTTGGAAACAGGATACTGGGTTTAATGGACCTTTGGTCTATCCCAGTATAGCAACATTTATGTACTTATGTACCCTTGCTCATTAGGAGGTCAGATATGAGAGCCAGGGCCTTTAATTTCCTTTGAAGTTAAGCTTGGGCTCTTTCACTTTATATTTTAGCAAACAGCAGAACTCGGGGCTGAGGGATTAATATTCTTCAGAAAAGGAGACTGAAAGCAGCGCAAAATGTATTGTAATGTTTTGGGATGTTGCCAGGTACTTGTGACCTGGATTGGCCACTGTTGGAAACAGGATGCTGGGCTTGATGGACGTTCATGTTCCAGTATGTCAATACTTGTGTACACTAGGAGGGGCATTTTCAATATGACGTCTAAGTCCAACTTTGGATGTTTTCCTAAAAATGTCCAAAATTCAATTGGGGAATATACCATTTTCAAAACAGAAAAACGTCTATCTTTTTTTTTTTTTAAATGGCTATTTGTTAGATGTTTTTGTCTTCTGAGCATTTATCTTTTTTTTCCATTTTTGGAAAAAAAAGTCCAAAGTGAAAAATGCACAAAATCAAGCCATTGTGATGTAGGAGAAGCCAGCATTCTTAGTAGACTGACCACACAGACATCGCAGAAGAGCAGTGGGGCAGCTTAAGGGGAACTGCACTGGATTTCAAATAAATCATCCCTGATTCTCTTCAGTGGTCAATTAGGGCACTTTTTTGTGGCTTATCAAACATATAAACGGCAAGTGACCGACTCACTCGCAAATGCGCAGTAGAGACTTCCCTCTCTGTCCCGCCCTCGCGTCAATATGTAATGACGGGGGCGGGACAGAGAGGGAAACTGCGCAAAGCCGCCGAGGTCGCTACCGCTCCCCCCGCCCGAGGTCGCCGCTACCACTCCCTCCACCCGGTGTCGCCGCTGCCAGCCATCCACCCAGGCCCTCTCTCCGCTACTGAACATACATCCATTTGCCGGAACGCAGCATGCACATCAGCTGAGTGAGCTGCCGTCCGCCTTCCTTCCCTGCCTATGCCCCGCCCTCACTGACGTTACGTCACACGATGGCGGGACACAGGCAGAGAAGGAAGGTCGATGGCAGCTCAGCTGATCTGCCCTGCTGCGTTCCGGCGAATGGATGTAAGTTCAGTAGTGGAGAGAGGGCCTGGGCCGAGTGGAGGGCTGGCGGCGGCAGCGGTGACTCCGGGGGTGGGGGGGGGAACAGTAGCGGTGACCTCGCGGGGGGAGCGGTGGCGACCACACGGGGGGAGGGGCAGCGTCGACCTCCGGAAACCCCAATACCAGCCCGTTTTAACGGGCTCAACGGCTAGTTCATTAATAAAACAGGTCTAGACCAAACATCCAGCTTATAGCCCTGGATGTTTTTGTTTTGTTCCATTATGACAGAAAAATGTCCAAGTGTTAGGAACGCCCAGATCCCGCCCCTGACACGCCCTCTTGTGATTTGAATGCACTTCTGATGACCTTAATAGAAAAACATCTAAAAGTTGGTTTTGAAAATACCAATTTTGATTTTTTTTTTGTGAGAAAAACGTCCAAATGTAGATTTATGCCACTTTTTGGACATTTTTCTCTTTTGAAAATGAGCCCCTAGGTATTGGAATAAGATTAATTTTGAGACAAAGGTGTGAAGTGTATGTGGAAGGGAGGAATGAACCAGTGTCAGTGAGAGATAAGAGAAGGTCCTGAGGTTAGGCCAACATGATATTCCTTTTGATTGACATAGAGGGGCATAATCAAAAGGGGTGCCCAAGTTTTCCTGAGGACGTCCTCGCAGGACGTCCTGGCCAAGGGGCGCGGAAACCCGTATTATCGAAACAAGATGGGCGCCCATCTTTCATTTCGATAGTACAGTCGGGGACGCCCAAATCGCAAAATTTAGGTCGACCTTAGAGATGGTCGTCCCCAATTTTCGCCGATAATGGAAACCGAGGACGCCCATCTCAGAAACGACCAAATCCAAGCCATTTGGTCATGAGAGGAGCCAGCATTTGTAGTGCACTGGTCCCCCTGACATGCCAAGACACCAACCGGGCACCCCAGGAGGCACTGCAGTGGACTTCAGAAATTGCTCCCAGGTGCATAGCTCCCTTACCTTGTGTGCTGAGCCCACCAACCCCCCCCCCCCCCCAAAACCCACTCCCCACAACTGTACACCACTACCATAGCCCTTAGGGGTGAAGGGGGGCACCTACATGTGGGTACAGTAGGTTTATGGTGGGTTTTGAAGGGCTCACATTTACCACCACAAGTGTAACAGGTAGGGGGGGATGGGCCTGGGTCCGCCTGCGTGAAGTGCACTGCATCCACTAAAACTGCTCCAGGGACCTGCATACTGCTGTCACAGAGCTGGGTATGATATTTGAGGCTGGCATAGAGGCTGGACAAAAAAATATTTTAAAAAAATGTTTTTGAGGGTGGCAGGGGGTTAGTGAGCACTGGGGGAGTAAGGGGAGGTAATTTAGGGCACATTTTTTGGTCATCTGGTCATTTAGGGCACATTTTTTGGCTCGGTCATAAGAAAAAAAGGATCAGGTAAAGTCATCCAAGTGTTCGTCAGGGACGCCCTTTTTCCATTATCGGTCGAGGATGCCCATGTGTTAAGCACACCCAAGTCCCTTCTTCGCTACGTCTCCGACACGCCCCCATGAACTTTGGTCGTTCCTGCGATGGAAAGCAGTTGAGGATGCCCAAAATCGGCTTTTGATTATGCCAATTTGGGCGACCCTGTGAGAAGGACGCCCATCTTGCGATTTGTGTCGAAAGATGGGCGCCCTTCTCTTTCGAAAATAAGCCTGATAGTAAAGTTAATGTTTTCCTTTTTATGAACAGTGAAACTGCTTTATGAATCCTGTTTTTTCCCTTCCTATCAAAACCTGGAGTTAGACTTTCTGTCAGTGGGAGAGAAAACCCAAGGGAGTGCAGAGAAATGTGAATCTCCACAGGAACTTGGGGGGAGGGTGGGGGGGGGGGGGGTAGGATATTAAGATATAAATGTCACTTCTGCAAGTCATGCATTGCTGTCAGACTTCCCCCAGTTTGCCTACAGCAATACCAGGCACTGGGCAAATAGCAAGCAATGTTATGGTAGTGTCTGAGCTTTACCAACCCTGCTATAACTTTCAGTCTACAGCCTCCAAGTAGCACATGGCAGTGGAGTAGCTATGGGTGGGCCTGAGTGGGCATAGGCCCATCCATTCTTGGCTCAGGCCCACCCAATGGTGGCACCACACTGCTCTCTCCTCTTTCCTCCATGGTGTTCTGGCATCTGCCCTTCTGTCTCTGACCCACATCCCTCCCCAGTGTACCTTTCAGGCATCCCTGGCACGTGCAGCGATTCATTTTTGCTGTTTGCGCCAGCCCCACAGGCATCCATCTGCCGCATCCTGCCAGACAGGAAACAAGCAATGATGTCAGCGAGGGCAGGACGTTGCAGACAGAAGCCTGCAGGGCTGATGCAAGAGGCAAAAATGAATCACTGCAGGCACTGGGGATGCCTCTAAATTAGACTAGGGAGAGACGAGGTTCAGAGACAGGAAGGCAGATGCTGGGACACCGCGAAGGAGGGGAGTGATGTAGAATGCGGGGTGGGTGGTGAAAAAACTGTAATTTTTAAAAATATCTCTGGGAAGATGGGGGGGGGGGGGGGGGGGGAGGACGTGTGGAAGGGCTCATCCAAGTTAACTCTGGGCCCATCCAAAATACTGGGTCTGGACACTTTTACACTGTGCTTAGAAACCTCTACTTTGCCTCATCTGTATGTTGCTCATTTATGCCCACATGCAACACTAGCTTTGGTCATCTTAAATCAAATCTCAATCCTGGTACTAAAACTCATGGTAGACATTTGCAGTTCATGTCAGAAACTCCTCTACAGTTCATGTCAGAAATGGGTCCTGACATGCCCAGTGACTCAAGCTTTTTTAGAATTTGATAAGCATCTAAAAATCAATAGATGACAATTCTCTAATATCTATATATGGCAAAATCCATCTTTGCTTATACCCTACACTGTTAAAATGTTCTATTATATATTGTATTGACATTGAAAGTAGTATACTATGCCATACTTTGTATTATTTGAATATTTTTACTGCTGTAATTGTCTGTTGCTCATGTTTGATTTATTCTTACTGTAAACTGCCTTGAGTGAATTCCTTCAAAAAGGTGGTAAATAAATCCTAATAAATAAATAAACCCAAAATTTAAAGTAGATCAATCCAGCATGACAAAGTGAGCAATTTAAGAAACTTTTTAAAACTCATTTATCTGTGCAGGCAATGACAATTTTTTTTAACCCTTTTAACTTTTTATGTTCAGATGTTTTGGTAGATGCAGCTTGGCAGCAGCAAGAAGTTGTTTATCAAAATTTTTGATATACCACCTGGGCTGATATACAGATAACAAAGCATAGCAAAAAGCACCAGGAGCCTTCAAAAATGGGACACAGTTCTGTTTATTATAAAAATTGATATTCCAGTGTGGACCCGACACGGGCTGTGTTTTGACACACAGCGTCTGCATCAGGAGTCAAAATATACTTTTAGATTGTAAGCTCTTCTGAGCAGGGACCGTCCTTATTCGTTAATTTGTACAGCACTGCGTAACCCTTGTAGCGCTCTAGAAATGTTAAGTAGTAGTAGATGAGCTCTAAATGCAGCAATCAAATTTCTTTCTTGTAGAATAGGAATGTATCCTTACTGTTCTACAAAATAGTTGCTTGATGCGTTGAAGTCAGAATTCCTCCGTTCCTTAATGCAGGAACAAAAAAAGTTTTTTTGAGCTTGAAAAGAAAGTCAGGAATCAAATATTACAGCTGAGGTAGCAAGGAACCAGTGTGTATGGCATTTTAAAATATATTTGACTGTGCATGTTCTTTTGTAATCGGCCTAGGTTGTAGGCAGACTATAAATAATTAAAATATATAAATAATAAAACAAATTATAAAACAACCCAACTTTTCTCACATTTGAAGAATTAACCCATCAGTTCAATCTTCCTACTACTTTAACTGGTTACAGCTAATACATACTAGAAAAAACAAAGAGCTCCATCAATCTAGAAAATTTGAAAAACTGCTCCTCCTTGCAATTACTAGCTTCCATTTTGGTGCCTTCCATCTGTTAGAAGGCTTTTTTTGCACTGAAATTTCAGGTGTCCTTTAACTAAAGAGTTGCCGTGTGGCAACCTGGAACCGCTGCCAGCCCAACGCGGCCACCGATGGTAGTTCCACCTTGAGTGTGTGCCATTTCACACAGGCAACAGTGGGTTAGTAGTAAATGAAAAATAGTGGAATTTTTACCGGGGCACTAACCCGGTGGAAATCGGGCAGCACTGCTCTCCGCTGCTTGGCCACTCGGTAAGAGTAATCTTACCGCATGGCCATTTTGGGGGGGGGGGGCTTTTTTTACCCACTGCAGGAAAAAGGGCCCTGGCACATGGAAAAAATGGCCCCTGCCTCTACCATAGGGCCCTTTTTATGTCAGTTTGCTAAAAGGACCCCTCAGTGCGAAAGTAGCTCCTAACATTCAGTGCCATATATAGAATTTCCCCCTTAATGTATGCCTTTGTTCTGTAACATCTGCCCATGTTCTGTTGTTAATTATGTCTTGTTATAGTTTCTAAATTTAATTTTAAAAAGTTTGAATTGGAAAAGAAGCTGAAGGCAGAGCAGCAAAATCGACTATACCTGAGATAAGAACATAAGAGTAGCCATACTGGGTCAGACCAATGCTCCATCTAGCCCAGTATCCTGTTTTCCAACAGTGGCCAAGCCAGGTCACAAGTACCTGGCAGAAACCCAAATCATGGCAACATTAGAACCCCAAGGAATAGAAAGATTCTGGAATCCTAAAGCGTGACAAGATTCCATGCAGAATCTCAAACAGTTGCAACATTCCACGTAGAACACCAAAGAACAGCAAGATTCTGGAATCCTAAAGAGTATTCCATGCAGAATCTCAAAAAGTAGCAACATTCCATACTACAAATCCCAGGGCAAACAGTTGCTTCCCATGTCTGTCTCAATAGCAGACTATGGACTTTTCCTCCAGGAATTTGCCCAAACCTTTTTTAAATCCAGATACGCTAACTGCAGTTACCACCTCCTCCAGCAAAGAGTTCAGAGCTTATTCGTTGAGTGAAAAAAATATTTCCTCCTGTTTATTTTAAAAGTATTTCCATATAACTTCCTCGAGTGTCCCCTAGTCTTTGTACTTTTGAAACGAGTAAAAAAAAAAAAAAAAAAAGATTTACTTCTACTCTTCTACACTACTCAAGATTTTGTAGACCATAACCTCGCACTCAGATGGACTGGCTTTTGCTGGGGGTGGAGGGAGGCACCATGTGCTGTGCTGTGTTCTTTTTGCTGATTATATGCTTTCTACCCTTTGTTGTTTTATTATACTGGTTTATTTTTTATTGTTCTACACTACACTGTTGCCTGTGTGAAAGTCGGTTAAGCAATTACTGAATGGAAAGGAGAAGAATTACATTTGAAATCAAATCTGAATTAACAAGGCTTTTCAGGACCCAGCAGGCAAAGAGGAAAAGGAATTCCTAAAGAAAACCTTTGAGAACTGTTGTGTATTCTGTGCGGCATACCTCTTCAATCGTGTGCTAATTAAAATCTCCCCTCCTTTCAGTTTCTCCATATCTGAAAGCTGAGTGGATGCAATCAGAGAGCAGTTCTGAAAAGGGCGGGCAAGTGGTGGCCATTACCGTTCCCAGTAGACTGTAAAGCACATTCTTTCTGCATTTCCTGTAGATCACAGATTATTGACTTTAACCTCCCAACTCAGATTTATTGCTTTAGAGAAAGAGTTTATGACCATTTGGCAGTGTAAAGGTTAGTAGGTATCTGTAATGCCTGCCAAGTCCTTGTCTCTGAAATTTTTTTTTGTACATTGCCATGGCAGGCAGCCTTGGACACAAGGTACAAATTACTCAACACACACTGGATTGTCTCCGACACTGAGGCCCAGATGCATCAACCAAACGTAAAAAAAGCAAAAACGTAAAAGCCATTACCGAATTAAAAAAAACGAACAATGCTCCAAAAAAAAAAGTCGCACATGTTCGGTGCGGTATTGTAAAGAACAATGCATCAAACTGGTGTAATCCCCATCGGTAATCGGCTCCTAAAGCATGCGCAGAGCAGCCCAGCGTTATGCGGCTGCTCTGCGCATGCCACAAACGTCAAAAAACCAAAACACAAACACGTGGATCGGGAGGGGGCAAATGCGCTCATCAGGAGCGTCCTGTATGGACGGCCTTGCCCCCCCACGCCCGTGGTCGCCGCTGCTGCTCCCGCTTCCTCCGCTAGCATTAAATAAAGAAAACAAAAATCAAAGCTTTAAGAGCCCCGGCTCCCCTCCCTTCCTGTCTCTCAACTCTTTCTTTCTGCACACAGCTCCACCTCCCGCCATCCTCCGCCCCCGTGCCCCGCCCCCGTGCCCCCCCTGAGATCGTTGCCGCCGCTCCCCCCTCCACCGGCCCCCCCCCCGCATTACCGGGCCCGTGCAGCGCCTCTCACCTCTGTATGAAGGCGCTGCACGGGCAAGAAGACCATCAGATCGTTGCAGTCTTCAGGACGTCTCTCTCCTTCGTCTTCCCTGACCTGGGCCCGCCCCCGTTTGACGTAGGTTTCTTACAGAGGTGACAGGCGCTGCATGGACCCGGTAATGCGGGGGGGGGGCCCGGTGGAGGGGGGTGCGGCGGCAACGATCTCAGGGGGGCGGCGGGGGGGGGCACGGGGGCGGAGGATGGCGGGAGGCGTAGCTGTGTGCAGAAAGAAAGAGTTGAGAGACAGGAAGGGAGGGGGTCCAGGGCTCTTAAAGCTTTGACTTTTGTTTTTTTTTTATTTAATGCTGGCGGAGGAAACAGGGAGCAGCAGCGGCGACCACGGGCGGGGGGGGGGGGCAAGGCCGTCCATAAAGGACGCTCCTGACGAGCGCCTTTGCCCCCTCATGAACCTTTTTTTTTTCTTTTTCGCTTTTATAGTGATGCAGGGGGAGCGGGGAGCAGCAGCGACCTCAGGCGTCAATAAAAGACACCCCTGACACGCGTTTTCGCCCCCTCGCTTTTTTTTTTGTTTTTTACATTGAAGTTTTTAGTCGGATAGCCCTATCGACAGATACAGACCTGTCGTTAGCTTTCCTGCACTTTTCCTGCGTTAGGGTAGTCGGAAAACTTTGATGCATCTCGTTTCTATGGGGTTTCTACACAATTTGATCATCTGCATTCTGTTTTCGTTTTCTGCTACAGTGTCGGAAAATGGCCGTTAATGCATGCCACGGTTCAAAAATTCTTCGTTAACAGGTTGTTAAAGGGTCGTTAAAGTTTAGTGCATCTGGGCCTGAGTATAATAGTGTGCTGACTGTGTTAGCCAACTTACAGATGCAGACACAAGGGCTAAAGAAAAAGGTATTAGTAAGACCTTTTATTATACTAACTTAACACTGGTTTTAGAGGCTTACCTACCCATCATCAGGTCCAGTAAGAAAACCACCACCTTCACCCTACTGGTCAATGTTTATTTCTCTTGACACATATTATTTTTGATGTTTTGCTTAATTCATTATGGATAAATCAAAGTGAATTACAGAAAGCTTAAACAAGTTAAATTGACTTCCATAATTACAAGAAACTCTTTTTAATTCCCCTAAGTACACAAACAAATGAACAGCATCTGTCTGAGAAGTGAAATCAAATGAAGATGTGACCACTCTTCTAGAATACCACATTTAGAACCAGCCAAAATTAAATAGTTACCCAGTTCCAGGAGGTTTTGCACTTATATCTCAAAGCAGTGTGGGATTTGTAGTCCCTGATTCTATTCACTGAAATCAGTGTTGAGGGTCCCAAAATGCAATGGATGAGGCTGTCAGAAGACCAGGCCTGGCCTAAATCTCCCTCCTGGAACAGGGTGATTTGGCAGCTTTGAATAAAATTCAGGTCATCTAACACATTTTTCAATTAATAAAAATAATGAGCAAAAAGACAAGTTTAAATTTTCATTCTAAATATCAAGTAACCACTCTCCATTCAGGATTCGTGAGGTATTTGGTTCCATATACTGGGTCTAAAAAGCTTAGGGGTCCTTTTTACTAAGCTGTGGTAGAAGCTGGCCTTAATGCACCCTTGTACAGGTTTTTCCCATGCACTTTTACTGCAGCCTGCTAGAACTTTCCCATGCAATAGGTTTCACCAATAAAAAGAT
Organism: Microcaecilia unicolor; assembly: GCF_901765095.1. Lineage (NCBI taxonomy): Eukaryota > Metazoa > Chordata > Amphibia > Gymnophiona > Siphonopidae > Microcaecilia > Microcaecilia unicolor. Next base: position 70,862,078 of record NC_044041.1, on the reverse strand, counting down.
CCATTGGGGGTTAATGTGTCTGCCACAGAGCAGGAGAAGATCCTACAGGATGCTTAAGTGCCTGGAGCAGTAGTTTCCCTTTAATCAAAACATACTCATGGCTGATGCAGCTTCCACTTCTGTGGACAGTGAAAATGGGGAGAAATGCACATGTACTGATCTGAAAATTCCATTCTGTGCATTCCCTCGACCTATGTACACCTCTAGCAAAATCCACTTTCAACTGAATCTCACATGCACTTTTTAGCATGGCTAATGGTGATAGCTTGTTGAATTAGATCACTGTTTACCCAAGCAAATAGCTCTGAAAATTGTTCTCAGCATTTCACCTTTTTACCTTGACTTTTGTTTAATTGCTAGAAATCTGAGATGTGAGAACAGTAGCAGAAAAATTAAAACACTGGGTGTTTTCCATCTAACATTACTTTCTCCTCTTGATAGCACAACACTTGAAGTTGAAGAAAATCTTCAAATTAACCAGGAAACAGGAATCAATCCAGCCCTTAACAGAGAGATCCAGGTGCTTCATAAAATTGCAGAACAAGTGAATGAAGTAGAAGCAATGGACAGAGTCACCAGAAACCTGATCTTCAATATCCCCCACCATACCACCCCACAGGATGGGAGTTACTATTCTGTGCAACCGAGCTCCAGAGAAGCTGAGGAGGACCCATACTGGATTAACAAAGTCTCCAAGCAGAGGAATGAGGAAACAGAAAATGGGATCAGCCCTGTAAATTCTTACATTGCCGTAAAAGTAGCCTCCTCCTGCAGCCCTGACAAGAATATTCTTTCCAACTCAGAGACTATGTCAGTTCTAGACGAGAAGAAAGTAATGTCCAACACAGCTGAAATGACTGATTCCTTTGCAGAGAAGCCAGATGTGTGGATGCAATCCCCAGATAGAGAAACCAAACTAGAGCTGCTGAAGCAGGAACACTCATATGGCATATGGGCATATACAGAAGGAAAAAACCCCTCTAAACTCTTCTCTGAGCCAGACCATGAGATGGCGAGTAAAGGGGTCAAGATAGACTCCTCACCTGAAAAAATGAGAGAGCTTGAGGAGGAAAGAAAGGACATCATCAAAAAGCAAATAGTGAAGAAAAGATGCACCATAGCGGAAAGGTGGCACTCCATGGAGGACCTGGATTCCGGAAGCACCAGCTCCCCTAAAAGGTTAGAGGATGGCTATTCTCCTAGCTTTGCACTCTGCTTCGATAACCCCTCCTCACAGAAGACAGACACTCCCATAAGCTCAGAAAATATCGACACAGAGCAAATTAATTTTGCTGCTGCTCGTGAGCAATTTATAAAGTTGGAAATGGAGAATCAAAATGTTCAGTTCAGCCCAAAGCCACAACTCAGAAATTCAAGAGTGGTAACACTGACAAGAAATTCTCCTGAAAGAAATTGGCCCAATCCTTACGAACACTCTTCTATTGCCCAGGATAGTTCCAATACATACTGCCATGGAGTGGCTGATACTTACAATACCCTGACCAAGGTGGCTTCTAGAGGAGATGAGGTGTATGGCCTGCCGAACAGCACCAAAACAATGGCAGAGTCTGGAGGTAGAGCCAGTAGCCTCAAAGAACACTGTCTCATCACTACTTCCAGGGAAGATCTGGACTCCGGTCTGGACGAGATGCCTCTTGAGTGCAGTACTGGTTATGCTAGTGATGGCAGTACATCCCATGAACTGTTTGGTTCCACTCAGGATCTGCACTCTACTGGAGAGCAACTGGTTCTAAATGAGACCCCAATACAAAGAGAAATACGTTTAGCTCTGGAAAGAGAGGAAGAGCTACGGAGAGAGAGGGGGATCCTGAAATCGGCTAATCCTGATGAGTTGATGGAAATTCCAAAGAGACCTCTCTTATCACTGACAAATCCCTCCTCTCCCTCCTGGAAGACAAGGGACAAATGGCGGGGTGACATTTTCCTTCAGAGGGAAATTGAAAAGGAAACCAAAAGAGAAGCTGACTTAAAAAATGAAGGGAACGTCACTGGCACGTATGACAAGGGGATGGTTCAAGAGCTCGGAGAGCGCAGGAAGATCTTTGAACAGAAAGATGATATTCCAGTCTTCCCATTTAAAACAATCCGGCCAAATAAAACAGCCTTTGAAGAACCTGAGTGGGAAGGAAGTTTAAACCTCAAAGAAGATGTGAAACCAAGCTATAATACAGCAGAAAGCAGAAACTTAGGTTCAAGATTAGAGCCCTATCAATCTTTTTCTACTAGTGCCACAGCTGAGCCTTCCTCTTATGAAACATCTGTTATGCCCAGCAGAGGATCTTCAGAGTACTTCTTGGCATCACAGCCTCTTAGCACCAGAGAAGCTGGAGGAACACCTGCCTCAAGGTCTGAAGAAACTTTTTTTATACAGAAAGATCACTTTTACCTGGGACCTTCAATGCCCAGATTTTCTGTAATTCCTGAACAGGAACAGCCAACAGTTTCTCGGCCTACAAATGAACAAGAAAACATTTTGCAAAATGACTACTCCAGCCTGGGCCTGGGGAGCAAGTCTATCATGAATGAAGAGAAGAGGCCAAGTGGTTTTGGAAAGGAAAAAGAGCAAGGGACATTCATTGTGTATAAGAAATACTTCAAGCTACAGCCCTGGAGGCCCAGGCTGAGAGTGAAGGAGGTTGACAGTCAAGATACTCCTCTAAAGGGAAACCAGCAAGAAAACATCTTTTTTCAAGATGAAAACTTCAGGTTGAAGCCCTTGAAGCCCCACAGATCATCTTTGATTGAAAAGGAGATCGAAGAAGCTTTGCAAAGGGAAGAAGAGCTGCAGGAGCAGAGGAGGAGGAGGGACTCTATGCTTCCAGACTCCATTTGTGGCCACAGTGACTTTGATGAACCCCAGTCTCAACACTCTTCTCAGAGATCAGGTGAGTACGTACATTCTTGGGGTTTTGATGTCTTGTTGGGATGAGGTAATATACATATGACATCTGGTTGTGATGGTAGGTGTAGGTATTTTCTCCAGGACACTCATCAAAGGTTCTGTTTTGTTGTTCTGAGACATTGTAGAGAAAAGTCAAGTCATGTACATTAATGGGCGGGAGAGATATGAGACAATTGACCCTCCTTTCCTCACAGATGCATAATTAGATAACACAATAGCAATTAATATGAATCATTGAAGACACTAAGGGGTCCTTTTACCAAGCTGTGGTAAAAAAGGGCCCTGCGCTAGCGACAGGGGTTGTTTTTGCTGCATGCCAGGGCCCTTTTTACCACAGCGGGTAAAAAGCTCCTAAAAAAGACATGGCCATGCGGTAAGATTATTCTTACTATGTGGCCACATGGAGGGCAGCACTTTACTGCCACCCACTGAGGTGGTGGTAAGGGCTCCCACTGTAGCCAGGCAGCATGCGGCACTGCCCAATTACCGCTGGGTTGGCACCGTGCTAGAAATGATGGAATCATTTTCCATAATGCCAGAAATGGCACGCGCTCGAGGCGCAGCTACCGCCAGCGGCCGCATTGGGCAAGCGGTAGTTCTGTTCTGTCCTCTGCCAGCCTCACACTAGTTTATAACGTGATCCTAAAATGTGTGTAATGCATTTACTGTTATTCTCAGTTCTCAGTTCTAAGGACTATCATTGCTGCAGTTTCTCACTGCAAAGATACATGAGCAATGCACTGTGGGTAATGTAGTTCACAGGCAGTGCAACCACACTTACTTGGCTGTGTAAGAACTGTTACCACTGGTTGTGAGGCTGCCCAGACCTCCTCTCTCTCTCTCTGCCAAGCTTGGCTCTTTTGTCTTCCTGCTATCCTGCTATCATTTCCTGGTCATTCTCGCTCTCTCTGTCCTGGGAGGTCAGCCAGGTATGACATTTCCCTCCAATCGAGAGCCATCCCTTGCTACCCGATGGCAGGCTCTGCCCTCATTGGTCTCTATCTCCTCCTTCCTGAGCCTGTGTGAAGCCTCAACACCTCTTTGTGCCTTCAGCCATGAGGCATTCCACCATCTAGCCAGAGACATGGAGTATGCACCATCTTACTCCAGACAGCTCTGTCCTGCTGAAACTCCCTGTAACGAACCTGTTTTTTTTACCTTGAAAATATCTCCTCCCTAACGAGATATCACACATTCCAGTCACCCAGCTTTGAACCACTTCTATCTACTCAACTATTTCTCACCTGCAATAAGCTACTTCTCTTCAGATCTCACCTCCAACCACTGAAACAGCTCCCAGAACTGTGGAGTCTCTGTGCCCTGGGGCAGCACTTCTGAACATCTGACTGTGAGTAAATTATCTGTGATTTATTCAATAAAAGAGACTTCATAAAAATAATAGAGACTTCAGGTGATTGGTGTGCCAAGGTTATACTCCAAGGTATTGAGGTCTCAAGTTAACAAGCCTCAAGAGTCTTGACAAGTTCCGGGTTGCCGTACGGCAAGCCCATTGCTGTGTGGCAACTCTTTAGTAAAAGGGCCCTTAAATAAACCCGGACAAAACTTTGTTTGGAATAAAAGCAGGCCGCAGCTTTGTTTATTGGTGAACATTTCTTAACCCGAGCTAACAAAAAACAAGTCCACCTTATTTATTTAAAGCAATGAAACGGAAGTACCTGCCGTTAGTAGCTAGGAGTCATAATGCAAGAACAGGAAAAGTATGTAAACAAATTCTCTGCCACAGCAGCTAGACTTAAAGTAGGGGTATGGATTTCCATGCCTCTACTTCAGAACTTGGGACCAACATTCACCTCCTGCTGAATATTAAGGCCCTAATCAAAAGGACCTCCTTTTGAGAAGACTCTAACTCGGGTACCCCCCTCCCTCCCCACACACAAACACTGTGACAAGAATCAAACATATAAATGGCAAGAGGCGTACTCACTCGCAAATGCGCAGTAGAGACCCTCTCTGTCCTGCCCCCGCGTGATGGGGGCGTGACAGAGAGGGAACCTGCGCACCTGTGAGTGAGGGAACCGCCGTCACCACCGCTCCCCCCCCCAGGGTTGCCGCTACCGCTCCCCCCCCCCACCCGGAGTCACCGCTGCCACCCACCCTCCACCCGGCCACCTGGCTTCACTATTCAAACCGCCGGAACGCAGCACACAGCTCATCTGAGCTGCCGTTGGCCTTCCTTACCTGCCTGTGTCCCGCCCTCGCCGACGTTACATCACACGAGGGCGGAACACACACAGAGAAGAAGGAAGGCCGATGGCAGGCAGCTCACATGAGCTGTGTGCTGCGTTCCGGCGGTTTGAATAGTGAAGCCACGTACCCGGCCCGGGTGGAGGGGTGGCGGAGGGGACTCCGGGGGGGGGGGGGGGGGTGGCGGCGACCCCGGGGGGAAGGGGCGTCATTGACCTATCCGGGGGGGGGGGCCTTTCAAACCCCCCCTTCCTTTACTAGCCTGTTTTTACGGGCTCAACAGCTAGTTCAAATAGAAACAACAACATTATCTCAACAAGGAACATTTGGGAGACACTAAGGGAGGGTGAGCTGGGTAAGCAAGCCACCTCTGAGGATCAGGAAGGATCCTGGTCCTCGGAGGCGATGCACTTTTATATGGCCCCGCAATTTCCTTCCTGATGCATGGGAGGAATTGCCCCTGTTTGGTGGATAATTCCTGCCCAGGCAATTTCAGATATAACCTGTCTAATCGGGCAGAACGACCAACCCTTTTTTCGGGCCTTTCCCAGCACCTTTGTGGTGTCCCTAGTGTGGGAAAGACCCATCCCCCAAGGCCTTGCCAGCTGTGAACCAGACCCTGCGATAGCTCACCCAGGGGAATAGGGTGGCTTATACAGATGACCCGGTCGCCCTTAAACATGTGCGTGAAAGCTGTGGTGCTCATACATATTAGAGCTACGATGGCTTGGAATGGGTTTTTTTTTTTTTTTTTTGCTCTAAAATCATAACGAAGGCTTGCTGGAAGAGAGCAGAAACTCATCCAGATATTAGAAAAGAAGGCAGATTATCCTGTTCTCGGCAGGGAAATGTGGTGAATGAGTAATTTTCAAGGGTAAATCTGCAGATAAAGCAGAGTGATATACACAATCCTGAGATTGTTGATGAGTTATTCATCCACAGAATTTAAAAATCGTAACAATGCTTCATAGGGCATATTTCTCCTCCAATAGGGCATACAAAATGGGTTGTATTTTGTACCCCTGGACATTTTAACAGGGTGGATTAGGATTCCTTGGGGTTTTGTAGAAGTTAGCTGTGGTTAGGGTTGGAAGGGTAGAGGGTGGTGGTGGGGAGGAGGGTTGTTATAGCTGCTCGTTATTATTGTTATCTATTTGTTATCTGTTATCTATCATACACAACAGTTGCACAGCATATTGCTCCTTTTTATACTTTAATAAAAAGATTTAAATATAAAATCATAAGTGTTTGAGGCTTCTTCAGATGAGGACAGAGCCTGCAGGGATGGGGCGGGGACAAAAGCTGCAAGGATGGAAACAGGGTCTGCGGGGTAACATTGGGGATGGAGACAGAGCCCGCGGGGACAGAGACAGAACCCATGGGGACAAGACAGGGACAAACTTTGTCCCCCATGCCATTCTCTAGTTTGCAGGTAACCTTGTGTATTTCTGTGTGCCCAGTTTACTCATGGCTAGATGAGGTGTTCCCAAGGGTGGGGGTAGGGTAGGATTTGTATTTATCTGCATACAGCCTGTGTGTGCGTAATTTATTCATGGCAGGAAGAGATGTTCCTAAGGGAAGGGGGTAGGGTGGGATTTGTATTTATCTGCATACAGCCTGTGTGTGTACTCATGGCTGGATGTGTTCTCGAGGGAGGGGGTAGGGTGGGTTTGTATTTATCTGCATACAGCCTGTGTGCACACAGTTTACTCATGGCTGGACAAGGTGTTCCTGAGGGTGGGGGTAGGGTGGGATTTGTACTGACATTCATACTTTTGAAAATTCAAGTGTATGCTTGTAATTGAACTGAGAAAACGTGCTTCTTGTAAGGTTTTTCAGGATTAATTTTCAAAGTAGAGGTATATATGCATTCTTTTGCTTTAAAAATCTTAGACAGAGAAAAAGTATGCATATACTTTTTAACCATGCACACAATTAAATAATTACCCCCAAAGGGCAATATTGAAAGGTATTTCCACAGTTAAAGTGTTTTACCTTTCAAAATTGGGCAGTCTGAAAATTACCCACCTTGTGTGCATCTAGCAGAACAGCACAGGGACTTTTACCACATTTAAAGGGTTACTTTCTGGAGAAGAATTGGAATGGGGAGTTCTCACGAAATGCCTAGCCACTTGCCTGGGGTTCCCTGCAGCCACTTAGAGGGTCTATCCCTAGCACAGCTCAGGTCCGCCTGCACCTGCTGCTTGTGCTCTACACTAGCAGCCTCCTCCCACTGACTGGGTCACAACTGCCTCTGGGCGAGTCTCCCGTTCTCAAATTATCCCCAATGATTTCTAGGTTACAAGAGCTACACTCCCAGAGGTCTCACAGTTCCCAGAAAGCACTCACAGACCCAACACACAAATCACCAGGATTCTTTATCAGTACAGACAGCAGAGTCAACAAACTAAACAGGTTTATTGTCATACTGGAACAATGAACAACAAAATGTGCAATCAGCAAACAATAACAGGTAACTGAAATATGGATCAATTATAACACTAACTAAACATCTGTATACTGTCTAAATAGTACCTGGGAAGGTTAGGACATATAATTCACTGAGCCTCAGCAAAGAGATCTGTCTCTCTTTCCTCCTAGGTTAAGACTGAAGCAACAACTGCTGTGTAATTTCAAACTCTAATATCCCCTTTCCAGGGTTCAGTGTGGTTTACATTCTAGGTGAGACAGAAGCAAATAGTGTTAGTGTGAGATCTGAGAAACATTAGACATGTTTTTGTAAAAACACCTCCCAACAAAAACAGTGAAGCTACTCAACTATAACAAACAATATTAATTCACTAATACAATGTAAGACTTTTTTTTGTCATACAACAGTAAACAAGGAGGCAAAATGCCTCAGAAATACAAAAGGTGTTATATATCTTTATGCCTCACCTTTTCAATCACTGGGTTTTTTTTTAACTTCCATTGTTTTAATTCAAATATCTTCTCTTTGTATATTTATTTATTTAGATTTTGCTCACACCTTTTTCAGTAGTAGCTCAAGGTGAGTTACATTCAGGTACACTGGATATTTTTCTGTACCTGAGGCAATGGAGGGTAGTAGTAGTAAAGTGACTTGCCCAAGATCACAGGGAGCAGCAGCGGGATTTGAACTGGCCACCTCTGGATTGTAAGACCGGTGTGCTCTAAGCACTAGGCCACTCCTCCACTTATATCATATATATTTTATCTGTAGTCATATTAGGGGAGACCTAATATGAACACAGATGTTAAGTGAAATATATATTTTTTATGAAAGTGCAAAAACCGTATAAGATAAACATATACAAAAGAGAAGATATTTGAATTAGAAAAATGGAGGTTTTTTAAAAGCCAATGATTGAAAAGGTGAGGCATAAAGATATATAACGCCTTCATATTTCTAAGGCTTTTTTCCTACTTGTTTATAGACATTGTTACTTGTAAAAACAAAGAAAAAAAAATAAAACCCCTCCATGTGAAACAAAACACAGTCAAATGTTAAAGATGTGCAAAATAACATCAAATACCTACTTATCTGGATAGCACCAAACAGTGCAGCTGTGGTAACTTGATATAATTACATCAAATGAGTGTCTCTCTGCAAGATCTAATGGCTTTAGCAGCCGTGTCTGACCAGACTGTTAATACTGATGGCAGTTTACTTGAAGCCAGATACTTTTTATAGCTTCATCAGCAACTGCCATTGATTAACAACAGTCTGATGAGACTGGCTGTCGCCATACATTGAATGGTCACCCTTAGATCTTGCAGAGGAACATTCACCTGGATTTACACATAGGCAGTTCTTTATAAACTTACCTTCTAAAGGTACATGTGGACATATGCTTTGCTAACATACAACAGTCCCTCTGAGGCCCAGATTTAGGTAAAGTAACACAAGGAACTACCTCCAGTGCTAAATTTTTTTATAAGCACCGGAGGTCCGGAGCACAACTGCCACTGCCATGCTGGAATTCGGGTCTGATGCCATGGCATTCCACAGCGGTGGTGCCAGTTAGCAGTAGTAACTTCTACACTTGAATTCAGCATGGGACCTGCAAAGCCCACCCGCACTGACAGCTCCAGTGGCACCCCCCCCCCCCCCCCCCCGTCCCCTCTGCTTGCACTGGCTGCCATGGTAACAGGAGTCCATGGGAGAGATGGGACTGGAGTGTCACAGGGCACTGTTGGCACCGGAAGGCTCGGGAGCCCTACGCTGTTTTCTGCTCTGGACCACCACAGTGCGGACAAAGTGAGTAAATAAAAGTCAAAGCAGTGTACAATAAAATCATGAAAAACAGAAAGGAACTACTTAAAATTCATAAGTCGGAGGGAAAAAAAAAGATAGAATTAACTGGTATTCAGAGTAAGGTGAGGGAGTCTATCCAGCAAGGGAAAAATCTGGACAGGGCAATTGATGGGGGGAGAGGGGGTAGGAGGATGGTCCTCCTCATTTAAAATCTAGGCCTGCACCTTTTATAATTCACAGCCTCAGAGCTGAGTCTGACCAACACTGCAGAGCAGATGTGGCTTCAGTTTCTTAGACATGAAGTAGCAGCACTTGGGGCTTCCAGAACTGGGATAGCAATTACAAAACAAGATGAAAAAAATAGCACTCTCTTTTTGCTGCTTTGCAATTTCTTAGAGCCAAGGTCTATTTTGAAGAAAAGATATTGCGTGTATATTTTTGCAGATTGTTAAGTGTATAGATGTATGCAAGTTGTCTGAATCTATGAGGTCAATACTGTAGGTATATTTGTGCAGGTTGTCTGAACATGTGTGGTTGATAGTATCAACTTGATACTGGTGCTTATTTTACAAGCATCAATCACATTTAGACATGCATAAATCGGCACAAACATCTATCTTGATAAAGGTTTAAATTCCAACTTTATAAAGCCGAGATATATAGAACATGCAAACGACAAGGAGGCGTGGTCTGGATGTGTTTTGGGCAGGACTAGGGCAGGCCTGAAAAATGAACACTTATTCCCCATTTCAGAAGGGGAACGAACATCTAACATAGTAACATAGTAGATGATGGCAAATAAAGACCTGTATGATCCATCCAGTCTGCCCAAAAAGATAAACTCATTGTATGTGCTACTTTATATGTATACCTGACCTTGATTTGTCCTTGCCATTTTCAGGGCACAGACCGTAGAAGTCTGCCCAGCACTAGCTTTGCTTCACAATTTCCGGTGTTGCCACCCAATCTCCACTAAGCTTCTGTAGATCCATTCCTTCTTCGTGAAAAAATACTTCCTGACATTACTCATGAGTCTGCCCCTCTTCAGCCTCAATTCATGTCCTCTAGTTCTACCGCCTTCCCGTCTCCGGAAAAGGTTTGTTTGCGGATAAAGACTGATATCAGGATTTACACCTACTACCTGGGACATCTCAGTTCCCAAAAAGTGCTGCTATTGAGCAATGCTCCATTGCAGGGATCAGGGGAGATGATCCCCTTCATCCCTCTGTTCTTGATGTCCCTCCACCTCCCCTCACACTCACAAAAGCCAAACTTGCAAGGGAATATTGGGGTCTGTGATGACCTCAGGAATAATAAATGCTTATGTTTCTAAAATGGCTTGGATAGATGATTATGTTGCTATCCCACACATAATCATGTATGTGCCTATCTGACCTATTGATATTTCAGACATTTAGAAGGAAAGTTGTCAAGCTGCATTAGGGTCGTAAGTTACGTTATTTGCCCCTTAATAAGGGCTCTAATGCAGCTTGTCTTGCCCTCACACGGTGATAGTTACATCACCTTGGATTACATAGTAATAAGATGCATAGTAATAAGATGCAAAGCACGTAAAAACAGCTCATTAGTATGTATAAACCAGAATGCAACTTGTGGAAACATGACCCATAGAGGTATTAGCACAAGACTACCACAGGGGTGCAATTTTGGAAACAGTGCTGACAGGGCAGGAGGACTTGGAATTACTCCTGCCATAATACCACTGCACCACCAGGTAAGGGGAAAGGGAATGGAACTTGATATACCGCCTTTCTGTGGTTTTTGCAACTACATTCAAAGCGGTTTACATGGTATATACAGGTACTTATTTGTAGCTGGGGCAATGGAGGGTTAAGTAACTTGCCCAGAGTCACAAGGATCTGCAGTGGGAATCGAGCCCAGTTCCCCAGAATCAAAGTCCATTGCACCAACCATTAGGCTACTCCTCTACTCTTTTAGGTCCACTTGATGGTGGGGTGCCCTTTGATGGGGTGGGAGGATCTCCTTGGAGGAAGTTGGGGAGAATGACCTTGAGGCCCAATGCTCCCGGGCTGCTGGAACTCACATCAATGTTTATTCATTTAGCGCAGTAGTCAGTAACCTGCAGGTGTGGTAAATTCTAAAATGGATGTTCATGCTGCACGTAACCTGCACATAGACATCTATTTGTCCATGAATTTTAGAACGGGCTCTATGTTGGGAGATCTTGTTCCAAAATACTACATAAGAACATAAAAATAGTCATACCGGGTCAGACCAATGGTCCATCTAGCCCAGTATCCTGCTTCCAACAGTGGCCAATCCAGGTCACAAAATAAAACCAATTAGTAGCAACATTCCATGCTACTAAACCTAGGACAAGCAGTGGCTTCCCCATACCCATCTCAATAACAGACTATGGACTTTTCCTCCAGGAACTTGTCCAAACCTTTTTTTAAACCCAGATACCCTAGTTGCCGTTACCACATCCTCTGGCAGTGAGTTTTAGAGCTTGTTTTTAAAGTATTTCCATTTAATTTCATCAAGTGTCCTCTGGTCTTTGTACTTTTTGAAAGAGTGAAAAATTGATTCACATCTACCCGTTCTACACCATTCAGGATTTTATAGACCTCAGTCATATCACCCCCTTAGCTGTTTCTTTTCCACGCTGAAGAGCCCTAACCTCTTTAGCCTTTCCTCATTTGGGAGGAGTTCCATCCCCTTATCATTTTGGTCACTCTTCTTTGAACCTTTTCTAATTCTGCTATATCTTTTTTGAGATACGGTGACCAGAAATGAACACAATACTCAAGGTGAAGTCGCAACATGGAGCAATAGAGAGGCATTATAATATTCTTGGTCTTATTTTGCATCCCTTTCATAATAATTTCTAGCATCCTGTTTGCTTTTTTGGCCGCCGCCACATACTGGACAGAAGATTCAGCGTATTATCTACAATGACACCTAGATCTTTTTCTTGAGTGCTGACGCCTAAGGTTGACCCTAGCATCAGGTAACTATAATTTGGATTATTCTTCCCAATGTGCATCACTATTGGGCTCATTTTCGAAAGAGAAGGACGCCCATCTTTCGACACAAAACGGAAGATGGACGTCCTTCTCCCAGGGTCATCCAAATCGGTATAATCGAAAGCCGATTTTGGATGTCCCCAACTGCACACCATTGCAGGGACAGCCAAAGTTAACGGGGGCATGCCGGAGGCATAGCAAAGGCGGGACTTGGGCATGCCTAACCCTTGGACGTCCTTGACCCATAATCGAAAAAAAGAAGGACGTCCCTGACGAGCACTTGGACGTTTTCACCTGGACCTGTTTTTCTTACGTCTAAGGCACAAAAAGGTGCCCGAAATGACCAGATGACCACCGGAGAGAATCGGGGATGACCTCCCATTACTCCTCCAGTGGTCACTAACCCCCTCCCATCCTCAAAAAACATCTGTAAAAATATTTTGTGCCAGCCTCAGATGTCATACTCATGTCCGTAACAGCAGTATGCAGGTCCCTGGAGCAGTTTTAGTGGGTGCAGTGCACTTCAGACAGGTGGACCGAGCCCCACCCCCCTACCTGTTACGTTTGTGGAGGAAACAGCGAGCCCTCCAAAACCCACTGTACCCACATCTAGGTGCCTCCCTTCACCCGTAGGGGCTATGGTAGTGGTGTACAGTCCTTCAGAACTCGGCTGCATGTCTTATCTTACGCCTAGACCGATATACTCATATCACCCCTCTCCTCAAATCAATTCACTGGCTTCCGATCAGGTACCGCATACAGTTCAAGCTTCTCCTACTAACCTACAAATTCACTCGATCTGCAGCCCCTCCTTACCTCTCTACCCTCATCTCCCCTTACGTTCCTACCCGTAACCTCCGCTCTCAAGACAAATCCCTCCTCTCAGTACCCTTCTCCACCACCGCCAACTCCAGGCTCCGTCCTTTCTGCCTCGCCTCACCCCATGCTTGGAATAAACTCCCTGAGCCCATACGCCAGGCCCCCTCCCTGCCCATCTTCAAATCCTTGCTCAAAGCCCACCTCTTCAATGTCGCCTTCGGCACCTAACCACTACACCTCTATTCAGGAAATCTTGACTGCCCCAACGACATTTCGTCCTTTAGATTGTAAGCTCCTTCGAGCAGGGACTGTCCTTCTTTGTTAAACTGTACAGCACTGTGTAACCCTAGTAGCGCTCTAGAAATGTTAAGTAGTAGTAGTAGTACAGTTGTGGGTAGTGGGTTTTGGGGGCTCAGCACACAAGGTAAGGGAGCTATGTACCTGTGAGCTATTTATGAAGTCCACTGCAGTGCCCACTAGGGTGCCCAGTTGGTGTCCTGGCATGTCAGGGGGACCAGTGCACTACAAATGCTGGCTCCTCCCATGACCAAATGGCTTGCATTTGGTAGTTTCTGAGATGGACGTCCTTGGTTTCGATTATTGCTGAAAATCAGAAACGTCCATGTCTAGGGACGACCAAATTTAAGGATTTGGACGTCCCTGGCAGTATTTTCAAAACGAAAGATGGACGTCCATCTTGTTTCGAAAATACGGGTTTCCCCGCCCATGGATCGGGACGTTTTGCAAGGACATCCAAATCAAAACTTGGACGTCCCTTTCGAAAATGCCCCTCTTTGCATTTATCCACATTAAATTTCATCTGCCATTTGGATGCCCAATCTTCCAGTTTCCTAAGGTCCTCCTGCAATTTTTCACAATCATAAGTACACAAGTGTTGCCATATTGGGACAGACCGAAGGTCCACCAAGCCCAGCATCCTGTTTCCAACAGTGGTCAATCTGGGTTACAAGAACCTGGCAAGATCTCAAAACAGTATAATACATTTAATTTATTTCTGCATTTGTGCCCTACATTTTCCAACTAGTGTAGGTTCAATGTGGCTTACAGTTAGGTTGTTTTGGAAATGTTACAGAGCATTTTAGGACTGGACATAGACAATGTTCAGTTCTGTCAGTGTTTCTAGATTGTGGTGTGTTGGCCGGTGTTGAACTCGATTAAGTGGGTTTGCAGAAGAAGAATTTCTTGAAGAAGTGGGCTTTCAGGAGTTTTCTAAATGTTAGATAGTAGTTTGTGCATTTTAGGTCTTTCGGGAGTGTGTTTGAGGCTCTGGTGCATAGGTATGTGAAGTTAGTTGTATGTGTTGATTTGTATTTCAGACCTTGACATTTGGGGAAATGAAGGGTGAGATAGGTGCTTGTGCCTTTAATTGCGTTGCACACTGGTAATTCTATCAGGTTTGTCATGTATTCCGGTGTGAGGCCGAATATTATTCTGTAGGCCAAGGAACATAGCTTGAATGTTATATGTGCTTTGATAGGGAGCCAGTGTAGATTTTATGCTGCTTATCCTAGAAATATTCAATGTAGCAGACCACTATTTTATGTGGGGGACTTCTCTAATATAATCATCTATACCTTGTCCCAAACATCCAATTATCTCATATGTATATTATTCATTATTTCATTAATTCACTTCAATCGCATAACTCTCTGTAGTGAACAATTCTCAGTCAATGTAACAACTACTTTTAAACAGATAGTCCTGCTGCTCTCACCATATGAACACAGTGTTCAAATTTTAATATCCACCAAGGGAAATGGTTGAAGTGCAAATCGTCATAGATCAACGCACATGACTTATTTTTTATATATATTTATACTATTTGTTTTTTCTTGAAATCTTTAACAATTTTTTGAATTAAATTGAAATTGAAAGATCATAGCAACACTTATCTTTTACATCGGCAGCATTTTAAACAACAGGAGAACCTCCGCCAACATGGCCAAGTTTCAATGTCTTCCTCAGGGAAAAGGTTCTCTAAGAAACAAAAATCAGTTACAGTATACAGTTCAAAGAATCCTACTTACTGCTGTCCTGGATGTGATAAAAATTGCGCATTATCTATACTTCATTACTTACAGCTACAGAGTAGTCACGCTCCTGCAATAGTTTGAAAAAAATGGCCGCGGTTTGCCGGCATAAGCGTCTGATTTAAGTAGTACACAGCTGATCACAAAATGTGGAGGAGTGGCCTAGTGGTTAGGGTGGTGGACTTTGGTCCTGGGGAACTGAGGAACTGAGTTTGATTCCTGGCACAGGCAGCTCCTTGTGACTTTGGGCAAGTCACTTAACCCTCCATTGCCCGCCGCATTGAGCCTGCCATGAGTGGGAAAGCACGGGGTACAAATGTAACAAAAAAAAACCAACAGTGTTCTGATTGGATTAGGAAAAATATCTCCCATCCAATCAAACCAAAGACCACCAGTCAAGTTCAGAGTTTAGCCCTGCAGGATATAAAGTTTGTAATTGAAATATCCAACATTGTTCTTTAAAATTTAAAAGTAGATTCATATCGCCACCCTCCCATCCCAACTGTATATGATCCAGAATTCTCCATTTGATATCATTAAGCGAATGATGACAATCCATCCAATGTTGCACTAGTGGTGCCGTCAGGACCTGATTTTTGATTCTAGATTTGTGCTCATTTAAATGAGCACGCGCAGATCGACTCGATCTGCCAATGTATACTTTCTGGCAAGGACATATGATCGCATACACAATATTACTTGTCAAGCAGGTGGTATGAGAGCGAGCTTGGATCGAATTTCCAGCCAACAGGTATTGCCATATAGGGCCTTCAATGGTTAAGTCACACCATTGACAGGATCCACATCTATAATGTCCCAGAGTCTCAAAAGGAGAATTCACAAAGTCCAGACGTTTATAAGTGAGCAACTCTCCCAGAGTTTTACTATGACTATATGCACACATTGGATGCTCCGAAAATCAATCGTATACTTGTAACATCCTCCAATATGCATGAATACTGTTATTAATCTTAGAACATAAAGGAGAGAAAGGGATCACAGCTATTAATTTGTCCTCTTCTGCTTTAGAGCGGTACTGAAGCAACAAATCCCTCTGTGAGAATTTCGCTCTCAAATAGGCTTTACGCACCATCGATTTCGGATAACCACTTTCTTGAAAATGTTTAGACATCGCCAATGCTTGAATTTCAAATGTAGTATTGTTTGATCAAATTCTTCTTATCCTTAAAAACTGGCTATTCGGTAAATCAGCCTTCAGATGGTAGGGATGGGAGATGGAAAAATGTAATAGAGTATTTCGTGTAGCACAGGGGCGTAGCCACGGGTGGGCCTGGATGGGCCTAGGCCCACCCAGTTTGGGTTCAGGCCCACCCAGCAGCGGAGCGGAGGGAGCAGGCAGCGCTGATCCTGCATCTGCCTCCTTCTCTCTGACGGCAGCGCAGCGCTTCCCAGACGCTGCCTCCGCCGCCACAATCTACCTCCTCCCTCTGTCTCACTCAACAGCAGCGGTAGCGTCGTGATTCAAACACGCTGCCTCCTGCTTCTAACCCGGAAGCAGAGGAGACGCTTCCGGGTTAGAAGCAGGAGGTAGCGTGTTTGAATCGCTACCGCTGCTGTTGAGAGTGAGACAGAGGGAGGAGGTAGATCATGGCGGCGGATGGAGGCAGCGTCTGGGAAGCGCTACCATCAGAGAGAGGGCGGGCAGGTGGAATGGGAGGGAAGGATGCATGGGGGTGATGGAGAATCGCTGGACACATGGATGGGAGCGGAAGGGGAGGGGAGAGAGGAGAGTCACGGGATGGATGGATGGAGGTGGGGGTCAGGGGAGAGAGAATTGCTGGGGATGGAGGTGGGGGGCAGGGGAGAGAGGAGAATTGCTGAGGATGATGGATGGATGGAGGTGGGGGGCAGGAGAGAGAGGAGAATTGCTGGGGATGGATGGATGGAGGTGGGGGGCAGGGGGAGAGAGGAGAATTGCTGGGGATGGATGGAGGTGGGGGGCAGGGGAGAGAGGAGAATTGCTGGGAATGGATGGATGGAGGGGACAGGGGCAAGAACAGAATTGCTGGGGATAGATGGATAGGGGCAGGGGAGAGAAGAGAATTGCTGGGGATGGATGGAGGGGAGAGGAGAGTTGCTGGACATGGGTGGATGGAGGGGAGGGAAGAGGAGAGAGGAAGGTTGCTGGACATGGGTGGATGGAGGGGAGGGCAGGGGGCAGAGGAGGGTTGCTGGACATGGATGGATGGAGGGAAGGGCAGGAGAGAGGAGGCTGCTGGATATGGATGGAGGAGAGGGAAGGGAGAGAGAAGAAATGCTGGACATGGATGGAGGGGAGGGAAGAGTGAGGAAGGAGATGAGATGAGGGAAAAGGAAGAGAGGAGAAAATTGCACATGGATGAAGAAAATAGGCAGAAGCTGGATCCACTGGACAGTCAAGTCTGCGGAGGACCCAGAGCAAGAAATGAAGAAGAAAGGCGGAAAGTAAAGAAATAAATGGAAAGGAAGCCCTGGAAACGGAGTAAAGAGGACAGATAGCAGCAGAATCAGATACTGGGCCAGTATGATCAGAAAAACAAAGTCACCAGACAGCAAAGGTAGAAAAAAATCATTTTATTTTCATTATAATGATTGGAACATGTCCAATTTGAGAATCAGGTGCTCAACATTAAAAGTTTATATTTATTTACTTATTTATGGCATTTTATCCCACATTAAACATGAATTAGATTGGAACCTGGGATCATTTAATGTTTTTTTTCCTGGAGAGAGTAATGCATTGCCTCCTCCACCCCCCAGGCTCTCTCCCCGGCTATAGCCAGCTCTGCAATTTTGAAGGGAGGTGCACAGGTGGACAGGGGGGGGGGGGGGGCGCAGAGGTGAACCAGGGAGAGAGCCTGTTGTTAAACATTTACCAGCACACCACTGTCTAGTGCCCACCCATCCAACCTGTTGGCCCACCCAAAAATTGACTTCTGGCTACGCCACTGGTGTAGCAGGTTTCCGAAAAAGAGTGGTGTGGATCTGATTATTTAATCTATAGTCCCAGGCATCCAAAAATTCCAACCCTTGAGTATGATGATGAAAAGTGAAATTTAAATTTGGTTGATAAGTATTTAATTCGGGTTCCATCTGTTTTGTCTGTAACTCTCAAACTGTATGAACCAGTACAAAGTTTAAGATCAGCTGATAAACATTTACTTAAAGTCCTAAACTGTGGAATTCACTGCCTTTGGAATTTCATAAAACTGATTCACTTACGTCATTTAGAAAACTGCGTAAGATATTTCTTTCATTAAATGCTTTCATGATATATTGCTCATTTTGGTACATGTGCGTATTAACATTTAAATATCCTGATTGTGACAATTAAAGATATGACTTTCTCATATTATTTGTTTTATATCTGTTGTTTTATGGTGTTTTAAATTTTTTTGTTTATATTTTAATTATATTTATTTACAATTGTGATCTACTGTGGAATGTGCGGAAAATGTTTTAAAAATAAATTTAAAAAATAAACGTGTCTTTCAGATTGTGTGTATATGTATGTAAGTTGTCTAAATGTGTGTGGCTAATACTGTATATATTTATGTGAGTGTGTGAGGTTGACTATTTATTTATACAAGTTGTTTGTGTGAGGTTGTTACTGTGTATTTTTGCAAGTTGAGTGTGTGTGGTTGACATTGTGTATTTATTTATGCAAGTTGTTTGAATGTGTGAGGTTGTTACTGTGTATTTTTGCAAGTTGAGTGTGTGTGGTTGACATTGTGTATTTATTTATACAAGTTGTTTGAGTGTGTGAGGTTGTGACTATATTTATACAAGTTGTTTGAGTGTGTGAGGTTGTGACTATATTTATTTATACAAGTTGTTTGCGTGTGTGAGGTTGCTACTGTGTATATATTTTTGCAAGTTGTCTGAATGGGTGTGGTTAATACTGTGTATATATTTATTTAAGTTGTTTTGAGTGTGTGAGGTTGTTACGGTGTATAAATGTTTTGCAAGTTGTCTGAATGGGTGTGGTTGTCTTTTCTACTGCTTTTATTATTTTTATTTCCTTTCAAACTTATCCTTGGTTTTATACTTCTCTTGTATATCAATCTAGGAGGCAGTGGCAGCTATTTGGTCTCTCAGTCCCCCATACTACCTCATCCACAGTTGCGGGGAATGGCCTCTGCCTCTTCTGATTCTTTGCTGCCTTCAGAATCTTCATTCCAAGCCTGTATGTTCAAACCAAGCACCTATCCAGATGACTCCTGGGGCAGGACTGCAGCTACAGGACCTGGAAGTCCCCAGGGTACAAAGGAGGACCAGTTGCATGATCCCGAGGACAGAGCAGGGAAGCACAGCACAGAGATGTGTGTAAGTCATCCGTAGTGATCTGTCTGTTGCTGACCCTGAATCAGGGATACTGAGGGAATTTATCTTAATGTTACAGATCTAAGCTGTCTCAAGTTCAGACACTGTGCACTTGTACAGGGAAATACAAAAGCCAGGTCATACTACCAAGGGGTCTGTGATTTTAGGAAAAATGGGAGAAGTTTTGTTCATAATATGCTGTTCAAGAATATTGAAATGAAGTAATTTGGAGGGAGAGGCCCTGTCCATGTGCTTCATGACTTCCTTAATAAGGGAAAGGGACTTGAAATACTGCCTTTCTGTGGTTTTTGACAGGGCTGGCGAGAGACGAGCCAGGCCTGGGGCAGGGCCGCCCCCCCCCCCCTACGATTATCGCCGCTGCTGCTGCCGCCACAACTGCAATTTAAATACCTTGGGTGGCGGGGATCCCGAGACCCTGCCAGCAGAAGAGGTCTTCCTCCAGCGCTGCTCTTCACTCTGCCCATTGCCTGCTTTTTCTCTCAGTGCATGACAAGAAAAGCAGCTGCTTGGCAGGCAATGGGCAGAGTGAAGAGCAGCGCTGGAGAAAGATCTGCAGTGTCTGCTCCTCCGGGTCCTCCACAGCCTCCAAGGGGGACCCGGTGCCGGAGTTTTCTCTCTCCTGCTCCTGTCAGGACACACCCGAGTCCTGTCAGAAGCAGGAGAGAGCGCTGCACCCCCCCCCCCCCTTGGAGGGCCTGGGGAATTTTGCCCCCCCCCCTTTCGGCGGACCTGGTTTTTGCAACTACATTCAAAGCAGTTTACATAGTATATACAGGTACTTATTTGTGCCTGGGGCAATAGAAGGTTAAGTGACTTGCCCAGAGTCACAAGGAGCTGCAGCGGGAATCAAACCCAGTTCTCCAGGATCAAAGTCGGCTGCACTAATAACTAGGCTACTCCTCCACTCAACAGAAGGGAGGTGCTACATCTGCAATACACACTGCTGGAATTCTATGTATGTTATATTGATGTATTCTATTTTTTTAAGTATAAATATAAACCACTATCTAGCTTATTTTCGAAAGGGAAGGACGCCCGTCTTCTGACACAAATCGGGAGATGGGCGTCCTTCTCCTGAGGTCACCCAAATCGGCATAATCGAAAGCCAATTTTTTGCATCCTCGACTGCTTTCTGTCGCAGGGACGACCAAAGTTCACAGGGGCATGTCGGCAGTGTACAAAAGGCGGGACGGGGGCGTGGTTAAGAGACGGGTGCCCTCGGCTGATAATGGAAAAAAGAAGGGCGTCCCTCGCGAGCATTTGGTCGACTTTACTTGGTCCCTTTTTTTTCACGACCAAGCCTCAAAAAGGTGCCCGAACTGACCAGATGACCACCGGAGGGAATCAGGGATGACCTCCCCTTACTCCCCCCCAGTGGTCACCAACCCCCTCCCACCCTAAAAAAAAAAATTAAAAAGCATTTTTTTCCAGCCTCTATGCCAGCCTCAGATGTCATACTCAGGTCCATCACAGCAATATGCAGGTCCCTGGAGCGGTTTTAGTGGGTACTGCAGTACACTTCAGGCAGGCGGACCCAGGCCCACCTGTTACACTTGTGGTGGTAAATATGAGCCCTTTCAGAACCCACCAAAAACCCACTGTACCCACATCTAGGCGCCCCCCTTCATCCCTAAGGGCTATGGTAGTGGTGTACAGTTGTGGGGAGTGGGTTTTAGGGGGGGGGTTGGGGGGCTCAGCACCCAAGGTAAGGGAGCTATGCACCTGGGAGCAATTTGTGAAGTCCACTGCAGTGCCCTCTAGGGTGCCCGGTTGATGTCCTGGCATGTGAGGAGGACCAGTGCACTACGAATGCTGGCTCCTCCCATGACCAAAGGGCTTGGATTTGGTTGTTTTTGAGATGGGCGCCCTCGGTTTCCATTATCGCCAAAAATCGGGGACGACCATCTCTAAGGCTGACCTAAATGTTGAGATTTGAGCATCCCCGACCGGATTATCGAAACAAAAGATGGACGTCCATCTCGTTTCAATAATACGGATTTTCCTGCCCCTTTGCCGGAACATCCTTAGAGATGGACGCCCTTAGAGATGGTCGTCCCCGTTCGATTATGCCCCTCCATGGATCCTTTTTCGGGGGGAATAAGGTACTATATAAGTGCAAAACCCAAATAGAAATTAGCCTCAGGTTGCATTTTTGCTCTTTTTCTACAAGACTCTCAGGGGTCTGTTTACACAGTGAATGGGCTGTGTTGGCACTAGCGCACAGCCAGCCACGCTATCAGCTTAGCAAACCCCAGTGTTAGGAAACAATTTTGAATAACATTTGCATGGATAAAATAGTGTTTTTCTTGTGGGAAACTTTTGTTCTTGAGACTGGTTTCGTTGAAGCTAATGTGTGGCTAGACTGGATTTGGTATACTATCCAGAGTTTAATTGTATCTGAAAACTATCGAACCACACTGCCTTTCCCTCAGTCTACTGTTCCCCAATTTACCCAAGGGAGTGAAAACACCCCCGGTATTCAGACCACCAGTCCCTGGGACAATTTTTGGGATCTGTCTAACCCGAGAAAAAAATCCTGAATCCTTACTCAGTTGGTAATCTTTCATTATGTAACTAACTTAACCTCTACCATTGACCTTGACTTTTCTCGTCCTCGGGCGGACATATGGTGGTATTGTGGAACCAAAACCTTATACTCAATGTTGCTGTATTTGTAATATTTGGCTGTTGTGTAATACCCTGTATTAGGAGTTTAGTGCAACAATTAATTGAAACTACTTTAAGTAAGAAAGAACCTTTCAAGGCCTTCAAGGGGGCAGATGTAGAATTATGAGCACAGTCATACACTATGGAATGGGTCAAAAGGCTAGAGATTGATAAGTCTGTGTGACTCTGGAATTTATGATCTATTATGATACCCTTATGGGCAAGCAGGCTTGGGAAAGAAACTAGTGTAAACAAAAGAAAGAATGTGGTTTAACAGGTTTAGTAAAGCAGATGGTAAGAACCAGATAATAATCTATGAGAAGGATAATTTGCAGAAAAAGTAATGTAAATCATTGTCTGAAACAAATTATATAAGCCGCTGTCTCAGAACAGTATTTCAGAGATGCAGTCACAGTGAACATCTTTTTTATGTAACTGTACTGATCTCTCATGAGAAACTATAATTGTATCTGTATTTGGTAAGTAAATAAACAATTGACTTTCTCATATGCGCGTAGCCCTGGTTTCTTTTATCCCCCCCCCCCCCCAAGTTGTTGATGGCTGGTATATGCTAATTTGGGAGGGGTACAAGGGGCCTAAAAACAGGGATTTCTGAGGATTCCCTGTACTCTGCTGTATGTTCACAATGTCCATCATTCCTGCTTACACTTTAATCACTTGCTTTTCTCTTTCAGTATGCAGGCATTGATCCCAGCGACCTTGTAAATACTAAGGTAATGTACAGGAGAGACTCCAGGGTTTATTTATTTATTAGGATTTGTTTTTTTAATGCCTTTATGAAGATATTCACCCAAGGTGGTGTAGCACAAGAATATGGTGGAAAAGACAAAGACCAAATATAGTAGGCGTCAGCAGACTTTTATTACACTTCTATATGACTCGACACGGGCCATGTTTCGGCTACAATACCTGAATCAGGAGTCTGGAAGTGTAAGGGATGAAATACCCAACTGGATTTCAGTGCTTATATATGTATATGTATATATATATATATATATATATATATATATATATATATCTGTGTGTGTGTCCCAAAGGTCTGCAGTTCGCAATCTACAGCAACTGTCTTTGCCTTCTCCAGTGTGTTCTTCTGTTTTGTGTTATTTGTACAGATTTATTCTTCTGTGTTTTGCCTGTACCACAAGAATAAGCCATACATAGGCAATAGACAGTTACAGCAGTGAAACTACTCAAATAATAATAATACACACATTATAGCATAGTAAGGTACTTACAATGTCAACAGAAGACACATTAAAAAAAAGTCTTAATAGACAGCATAGGCAGAAGTGTAGCCAGGTTAAGGGCACGGGGGGAGTGAGAGCGGACTGCCAGTGGCAACGGTGCTTAATTTAAATGTGACAGATCACATCAAAAACAGGCACCGGTGCCATCAGAAGTTCATTTGGGGGAGCAGTTGCTCCCCCTGGCGACCCACCCAGCTATGCCTCTGAGCATAGGGTGTAAATGGAGGTAGAATATATAGAGGGATAAGATAGAGTAAAAAGAGTTTAAGGGTGAGTAATGTCCGGAAAACTTGCACATGGAGTCAAAAAATGTGCAAGAGAATGATTTCCACTAGAGTAGGCGTGGACAAGGGTTGCATGTGTTACCTCATTATGTCGTCTGTATGCATCTCTCAGAGATTAGTGAACATGTTCACCCCCCTTTCTATTCATTAAGGAACACTTTTCAAAGAGTCCACCTGCATGCACTATCTGTACATCTTGTACCTAAGCTTCCCTTTGAAAATTGGCCAGGGGTATTAAGAACCCCCTCACTTTGCACCTGCTTCTTCTATGTGTTTTCCCACTGTACCCTAAACGTGCTCCCAGGAATGCAAGCTGTAGATCCCCAGCATAAGCATAGTTTGGAGTGGATATGAGGAGGGGCAGCACCCCTTCCCAAATGTTGCAGGTACTAATGCTCAGTTGGCTCACTAGCCCCACTGCCAATATGACTTCCATGCCCTTTGCCCCCCAGTGTTAGCCAGACTGGCGAGACAGATGTAAGTAAATCACACTTTGCACAACTATATAGCGTTTCAGAAGTTGCCCTCCTACAAGATTTTTTCACATTGGACTTCTGACCTCTAGCAGCTCCAGTGGCAAGAAATGAAAGATTTGACATGACCAGGAAAAAGAATAGCCCCATCTATTACTGTCAGATTCACTGCACAAATTCATCCCACTTACCAACCACATTTAATTACAGACAGCAGGGCAGTGGCATCTGAGGAATCGCTTATTTTCTGTGCTACACCAACCAGCCGAGTGCTGTGTATTCTATTCTCTCCTTACCATTAAGCATAAGGCATCCAGCACCATGTGGCAAGAGGGTAGGAAGCAGCTGTCCAAGCAGGGGTGTAGCCAGACATTCAATTTTGGGTGGGCTTGAACCCCCACCCCCCTCCACCCCCCCACAACTCCACTCCCCTAATCTCTCCCCCCCCCAGTACCTTTAAATCCTTTAGTTCTTCACCAGCACTTACGCATGCCAGCTCCGAGCCTTCCCTCTGACGCAACAGGAAGTTGTATCAAAGGGAAGGCTCAAGCCAGCGTGAGCAGGGGGAATATGTTGCTGCTTGAGCCAGCAAAGAACTAGGATTTAAAAGTACCGGTGGCTGGTGGGGGAATGGATTTAAGTGACCCCTTCCCAATCTCCTGGAGAGATAGATGCTAGGAGTCATCAGCTGGCAGGGCTTGGGGATCCCCACCAGTCACATCACTGTTGGGTGGGCCTGAGTGTAAAGCATCACTTGTCTCCAAGGTGCCACTTGTAACATTGATCTTCTTAAAATTTGTTTTTCATTCTCTTCCTTAGATTGTAGAATCTACCCGAGTGAATCGCCATAAGAGTGTCATGGCTTTACGCTGGGAAGCAGGACTCTATGCAAACAAAGATATTTAAATGGCAGCTGTGAAACTCAAGCTAACATCCTGGCCTCAAAAAGATACACAACAAAACCTGTTTTACATTAGACTGTAAGGAAGAATTTTCTAATTAAGGGAATCAAGATTCCTTTCATTTGACAAGAAGAACAAGAAACACAGAAATGTTTACCCTTCTCATCATGATAAAGACATAATATTCTGGTTGACTGAAACATTAATTGCATCTTACAGATCCATCAGAGATGGTGGAAGTTCAGAATCACGCGAGGCAGGAATAGCATGGGACATGTGTGATCATAAACAGAAGTACCAACAACTATAACAGGCTGCAAGAATTCCTTCCTTCTGCAACAAAGTGATGTGGCTGAATCTGAACAAGCGCATATCACAGCATGCACTATTTCACTTAAAAAAAAACCCATTTCGTTTAATTAAGTTATTTTACAAATTTTATTTTGATTAAAAATAACATGATCATTTATGAACTAAAGGAAAAAAATATTCCAGAGAATGAATATTTTATTTTGATTAAAAATAACGATCATTTATGAACTAAAATAAGGAAAACTTCCAGAGAATGAATTAAAAATAGATGTAATTATTACATTCATTCATTTCAATAACAGCAGTCAAAAGCTTTATAAATCTTTAGGGGGAACTTTTCAAACTGTCCACATTGCTACAAAATCAGTAGCTACTTTTTCCTGTGGATTTTGAACCAGCGTACTGATGTGCTTTCAGTTTCAAACCTTGTGCAATGCCTCTAGTTAGACACATGTGTGATCTTTGCACCAGAGTACTTGTGTGCTTTCATTTTCAGAACTGGAGCAATGCCTCTAGGTAAGATGCATGCACAGTTTTTGCACCAGAGTATTCACATGCTTTCACTCTGTGTGGGGCCCCTGGGTAAGACACGTACAAATTTTGCACCAAAATATGCAAATGCTTTCACTCAGAACTGGTTATCAATAGAAATCAAACAAAATAAAACATGGAAAAGAAAATAAGATGATACCTTTTTTTATTGGACATAACTTAATACATTTCTTGATTAGCTTTCGAAGGTTGCCCTTCTTCCTCAGATCGGAAATAAGCAAATGTGCAAGCTGACAGTGTATATAAGTGAAAACATTCAAGCATTACTATGACAGTCTGACAGGGTGGGAGGATGGGGGTGGGTAGGAAGTATGCATGGGGACATCAAAGCATATCATTGATACTCTAACAGGATGGGTGTGGATAGGTGAGGGGAGGGCAACCTTCGAAAGCTAATCAAGAAATGTATTAAGTTATGTCCAATAAAAAAAGTATCATCTTATTTTCTTTTCCATGTTTTATTTTGTTTGATTTCTATTGATAACCTTAAGAGTGGACTAACACGGCTACCACACTCCTCTACTCAGAACTGGTACAATTCCTTTGAGTAAGATGTATGTGTAGTCTTTGGCACCAGAGCATTCAGTTGCTTTCACTTTGAGAACTAGTGCAATTCCCCTCAGTAAGAGGTATGTGCAGAGTACATGCTTGTTTTCACTTTGAGAATCAGTGCAATTCCCATGGGTAAGACATAAGTGCAGTGTTTGCACCAAGTACTCAGGTGCTTTCACTTTGAGAACTGGTGCAATTCCCCTCAGTAAGACGTATGTGTGGTCTTTGCACCAGAGTACATGGTTCACTTTGAGAACCAGTGCAATTCCCATGGGTAAAACATTGCACCAAGTACTCAGGTGCTTTCACTTTGAGAACTGGTGCAATTCCCCTCAGTAAGATGTATGTGTGGTCTTTGCACCAGAGTACATGCTTGTTTTCACTTTGAGAATCAGTGTGATTCCCTTGGGTAAGATGTATATGCAGTGTTTGCACCAGATGGTACATGGCTGGTGTGGTCTTTGCAACAGAGTAGAGTACTTGTGGGCTTTTACTCTGAGAACTGGTATAATTCTGCTGGGAAGATTTATGTGTGATTTTTGCACCAGAATACACATATATTTTCACTTTGAAAACTGGTGTGATGTGCCTTTTAAGAAGTATCTGCAGTATTTGTCCCAGTCTGGACAGTTTGTAAAGTGCCTTCTGTATGTGCTTATTCCAAAGAGCTCTTTGGGGTTTATTTTATATTTTTTCAGTGAATGTATTAGCTATAAAAATTAGAAAATAATTTATTTTTTTGTAGATACAGACAAATATCTAAGGAATAGGGTGAATCATTTTAACATGTTTTGACCAGAGGAGCCAGATTAAAACAAACCCCTTTCTCATCTGTACTCTGGAAGCACATTCCAGCTTCCTGCCCTGTAATCTGAGAGTGGGAGCTAGAGAGGAAGGTATTGGTGGTGGGAAGAGTTAGGAGGATGGAGGGAAATGGTATGAGTGGGAGAAGTCACATTTTTGCATGTTCAGCTCAAAATGCTGTTTTAGATATTGATGGACAGATTTTAAAAATAAGTCTTTAAGGGGGTCTTACTAAGGTGCGCTCACGTTAAAATTGAGTGCACGCTAAACGTTAGAGATGCCAATGTAGTCCTATGGGCGTCTCTAATGTTTAGCATGCACCTGTTTTTAGCACGCGCTAAAAATGTGAGCGCGCCTTAGTAAAAGACCCCCTCCCCCAAGTATTTGTGACTGGTAATCTCGTCACTCGTGCACATCCCTTCTCATTCTACATGAGCAGAGATGCCAAGGGTGAACCATCCCAAACAGTGAAATTTATCACACGAAGGAGTGAGATTGAAAGCCACAGAGTGCAATTTTTCAGACAGTACAGCCAGGGTATAAATCTAGAACAATTTACGTGTAATATTGCTTTACAAATGAATAAAGCCACCATTAAATGATATTGGCTTGTCTTTGAAGCCTCTGAAGGAATACAGACAAAGCGGGGAGCAATCTGAGTAAATTGTTTGAGCTGAAAATTGTTTTCCACCCAGCACTTAAACATATGTACGTTGGCTTCACAGCATGGCACCCCCACATAATAGCCCTGACAAAATGTCCCAGACAAAAAAGCCCCAACAAAACAGCCTTGTAACAAAATAGCCCTTGACAAATCAGCCCTTAACAAAATGCTCCTCACACAAAATAACCCTTGACAAAATAGCTCCCTAGAAAAAAAATAACACATCAGAAAAAAAGATGATAAACTACAAGTGAAATCTTCACTGATACAGGCTCCTACCAGCATTGCATTGGATAAAGCATATATAAATAAAATTCTATAGCTACCAACTGGTATTCATGATCTGTTCTGCTGTTTAAGGAAACTATTCTTCTATCAACATGCTAATTAAAAAAACAAACAATAGAGTCATCATTTTCATAGTCTTACCAACCTTATCCTGTTTGGCAAGGTAAGATTATTAGTAAAAAAATGTGGTGCTATATTCTGGGCAGCCTGATTGGGTCCTTTTGTCAGGGGGGGGGGGGGGGCTAATTTGTCAAGGGCTATATTGTGGGCAGGCTGTTTTGACAGTAACTGTTATGTCAGGAGCTTTTTTGTCGGGGGGCTATTTTGACCGGGTACCTCACAGCATTTTCAGAACTGCAGTAAAGGGAAAAGGGACAGGGCAGGGGGAAACAGTATGTAAGAAGGTGTGCTCAGATTTCTTCCTACTGGTTGGACCGCTTGGTTTACCTCTTTAAGGCTTCCCAGTTCCCTCTCATGAAAGCAGTGATCAAGATCAGTGCACTGGTACTGAAGCTCTGATGAGTGCGAAACAGGGCTCAAAGTGTGTGGGAGTGAGGAGCTTTCAAATGAGTGTGACAGACTCCTAATCAGAGCTGCCGAGGGGGGACGGGGGGCCAAAATTCCCCAGGCCTGGGCCTCCAATGGAGGCCCAGCTCTGGGGTCTCTCTCTCTCTCCTGTTCCTGATGGGACCCAGGTGATTGCGTCCCGTCAGGAGCAGGAGAGAGAAAACTCCGGCGCAGGGCCTTCCCAGCAGGACGTCTGGTTTGGCTGGCAGGGATCCCTCCTAGGCCCTGCCAGCAGAAGAGATCTTCCTCCAGTGCTGCTGCTCTTCACTCTGTCGCATTGCCTGCCATGCGGCTGCTTTTGCCTTCAGGCCGCGCATGCTCGGTTTTGAAACTGACTATGTGCAACGCGAGAGAAAAAGCAGCCGCAGGGGCAGCCAATGTGGCAGAGGAAAGAACTGTGCTGGAGAAAGACCTTCTGCTGGTGGGGTCTCAGGATCCCCACCAGCCAAGGTATTTTGCAGTTCTGATGGGTGGGTGGGTGTGGCGGCCCTGCCCCAGGCCTGGCTCAGTCTCTCGGCGGCCCTGCTCCTAATGAGTGACACTTGGCATCTCTACCTGAGCAGAAAGTTGTCCTTGTGATCAGCTAGGTGGGGGGTTCTCAACCCAGGCCTCGGCGAACACCCAGCCAGCCGGGTTTTAAGGATATCCACAGTAAATATGCATGAGATAGATTTGCATGCACTGCCTCCTTTATGCAAATCTCTCTTATATATACCTTATTTTTATGCATATTACATGCCCAAATGTATAAAGTGCACATTCATATAATACATGCAAATTGCATGACTATGTAAAAATAAACTCATATAACATGCCCACATATATAATACGCGCTATAACAGTTTATTTTTTTTTAAGCACGCTAATTGCAAAATTAGGAGCCCTTAGACAACACTGGCACTACCATTGGCCTTCCTTGAGTGAAAAAATATTTCCTTCTACTTGTTTTAAAAGTATTTCCATGTAATTTCATTGAGTGTTCCCTGGTCTTTGTACTTTTTGAAAGAGTGAAAAATCAATTCACTTCTACCCATTTATACCACTCAGGATTTTACAGACCTCAATCATGGGATACACCCGAGGGTGCTTAAGGAACTCAGAGAAGTTCTGTCGGCTCCGCTGATGGACCTCTTCAATGCTTCCTTAGAAACTGGAGTGGTCCTGGTGGACTGGAGAAGGGCGGATGTGGTTCCTTTGCACAAGAGTGGAAGTATTTAGGAAGGATAGAGAGGGTCGTAAAGGTGGAGGAGTAGCTCTGTATGTGAGGAATGATATCACTGCGACTGAAATGATAGGGACCTGGGGAAAGGAAGAAGCGATATGGATCACCATAAAAAGAGATGATAGAACCTCTGTCCACGTGGGTGTTGTCTACAGACCTCCGACACAATTGGAGGAATTAGATAAAGACCTGATCGCAGATATTCAAAAGTTGGGAAGCAAGAGAGAGGTGCTGTTGCTGGGAGATTTCAATCTGCCGGATGTAGATTGGAAGGTTCCGTCTGCGGAATTGGAAAGAAGTAGAGGGATCGTGGATGCTTTCCAAAGTGTGTTGCTCAGACAAATGGTGATGGAACCCACGAGGGAGGGAGCGACACTGGATCTGGTGCTCACAAATGGGGATAGCGTGTCAAATATCCGAGTGGGTGCCCACCTGGGCAGCAGTGACCATCAAATGGTTTGGTTTGATATAACAGCTAAAGTGGAGAGCGGCCACTCAAAACTCAAAGTCCTGGATTTCAAGTGTGCTGACTTTAGTAAAATGGGGGGAATACCTGAGGAAGGAGATGATGGGCTGGGAGGAAGTACAAGAAGTGGAAGGACAATGGTCATAAGTACATAAGTACATAAGTAGTGCCATACTGGGAAAGACCAAAGGTCCATCTAGCCCAGCATCCTGTCACCGACAGTGGCCAATCCAGGTCAAGGGCACCTGGCACGCTC
This sequence comes from Microcaecilia unicolor, assembly GCF_901765095.1. Taxonomy (NCBI): domain Eukaryota; kingdom Metazoa; phylum Chordata; class Amphibia; order Gymnophiona; family Siphonopidae; genus Microcaecilia; species Microcaecilia unicolor. The sequence continues at coordinate 70,831,214 of NC_044041.1, read as the reverse complement.
CCCAAACGTAAAAACATTCCAGACAAGTTATACCTAAAAATGCGGAATTTTTCCAAGTCCATTTAATAGCGGTCTATGGACTTGTCCTTTAGGAATCTATCTAACCCCTTTTTAAACTCCGTCAAGCTAACCGCCCGTACCACGTTCTCCGGCAACGAATTCCAGAGTCTAATTACACGTTGGGTGAAGAAAAATTTTCTCCGATTCGTTTTAAATTTACCACACTGTAGCTTCAACTCATGCCCTCTAGTCCTAGTATTTTGGATAGCGTGAACAGTCGCTTCACATCCACCCGATCCATTCCACTCATTATTTTATACACTTCTATCATATCTCCCCTCAGCCGTCTCTTCTCCAAGCTGAAAAGCCCTAGCCTTCTCAGCCTCTCTTCATAGGAAAGTCGTCCCATCCCCACTATCATTTTCGTCGCCCTTCGCTGTACCTTTTCCAATTCTACTATATCTTTTTTGAGATACGGAGACCAGTACTGAACACAATACTCCAGGTGCGGTCGCACCATGGAGCGATACAACGGCATTATAACATCCGCACACCTGGACTCCATACCCTTCCTAATAACACCCAACATTCTATTCGCTTTCCTAGCCGCAGCAGCACACTGAGCAGAAGGTTTCAGCGTATCATCGACGACGACACCCAGATCCCTTTCTTGATCCGTAACTCCTAACGCGGAACCTTGCAAGACGTAGCTATAATTCGGGTTCCTCTTACCCACATGCATCACTTTGCACTTGTCAACATTGAACTTCATCTGCCACTTGCACGCCCATTCTCCCAGTCTCGCAAGGTCCTCCTGTAATCGTTCACATTCCTCCTGCGACTTGACGACCCTGAATAATTTTGTGTCATCGGCGAATTTAATTACCTCACTAGTTATTCCCATCTCTAGGTCATTTATAAATACATTAAAAAGCAACGGACCCAGCACAGACCCCTGCGGGACCCCACTAACTACCCTCCTCCACTGAGAATACTGGCCACGCAATCCTACTCTCTGCTTCCTATCTTTCAACCAGTTCTTAATCCATAATAATACCCTACCTCCGATTCCATGACTCTGCAATTTCTTCAGGAGTCTTTCGTGCGGCACTTTGTCAAACGCCTTCTGAAAATCCAGATATACAATATCAACCGGCTCCCCATTGTCCACATGTTTGCTTACCCCCTCAAAAAAATGCATTAGATTGGTGAGGCAAGACTTCCCTTCACTAAATCCGTGCTGACTTTGTCTCATCAGTCCATGTTTTTGTATATGCTCTGTAATTTTATTCTTAATAATAGCCTCCACCATCTTGCCCGGCACCGACGTCAGACTCACCGGTCTATAATTTCCCGGATCTCCTCTGGAACCCTTCTTAAAAATCGGAGTAACATTGGCTACCCTCCAGTCTTCCGGTACTACACTCGATTTTAGGGACAGATTGCATATTTCTAACAGTAGCTCCGCAAGTTCATTTTTTAGTTCTATTAATACTCTGGGATGAATACCATCAGGTCCCGGTGATTTACTACTCTTCAGCTTGCTGAACTGACCCATTACATCCTCCAAGGTTACAGAGAATTTGTTTAGTTTCTCCGACTCCCCCGCTTCAAATATTCTTTCCGGCACCGGTGTCCCCCCCAAATCCTCCTCGGTGAAGACCGAAGCAAAGAATTCATTTAATTTCTCCACTACGGCTTTGTCCTCCTTGATCGCCCCTTTAACACCATTTTCGTCCAGCGGCCCAACCGACTCTTTGGCCGGTTTCCTGCTTTTAATGTATCTAAAAAAATTTTTACTATGTATTTTTGCTTCCAACGCTAATTTCTTCTCAAAGTCCTTTTTTGCCCTCCTTATCTCCGCTTTGCATTTGGCTTGGCATTCCTTATGATCTATCCTGTTACTTTCAGTTGGTTCTCTTCTCCAGGCTGAAAGAAGCTATAAATAGTGCCACGAACCTTTATGTAAGGAAAGTAAATAAAAGCAAGAGAAAAAGGAAACCGATATGGTTCTCCAAGCAAGTGGTTGAGAAAATAAAGGCTAAAGAGTTGGCGTTCCAGAAATACAGAAAAACTCAAGAAAAGGAACACATGGAGGAATACCGGATGAAACTGAAAGAAGCCAAGAGAGAGATACGACTGGCAAAAGCACAAGCGGAAGAACAAATGGCTAGAAATGTAAGGAGGGGTGACAAAAATTTCTTTAGGTATATTAGTGAAAGGAGAATGACTAAAAAGGGAATTGTGAGACTAAAAGATACTGCGAACTGCTATGTGGAAAATGATGAAGAAAAAGCAAATTTGCTAAATAGATACTTTTGTTCTGTTTTCACAGAAGAAAATCCTGGAGAAGGACCGCGATGGACTGCAAATAGGACAAATGAGAATGAAGTGGATAGAGCACCATTCACGGAAGAAAGTGTGTATCAACAACTTGAAAAGCTAAAGGTGGACAAAGCCATGGGAACGGACGGGATCCACCCCAGGATATTGAGGGAGCTCAGAGAGGTTTTGGCGGGTCCTCTTAAAGATTTGTTTAATATATCCTTGCAGACGGGAAAGGTTCCGAGGGATTGGAGAATGGCAGAGGTGGTCCCTCTTCACAAAAGTGATGATAGGGAAGAAGCTGGAAACTACAGGCCGGTAAGCCTCACTTCGGTTATTGGAAAAGTAATGGAAGCAATACTGAAGGAAAGGATAATGAATTTCCTGGAAGCAAATAAGTTGCAAGATCCGAGACAACATGGTTTTACCAAAGGGAAATCGTGCCAAACGAATCTCATTGAGTTCTTTGATTGGGTGACAGGAGAATTGAATCAGGGATGAGCTATGGACGTAATCTACTTAGATTTCAGCAAAGCTTTTGACACGGTTCCCCACAGGAGGCTCTTAAATAAACTGGATGGGCTGAAGATAGAACCTGAAGTGGTGAACTGGATTAGGAACTGGTTGACAGACAGACGCCAGAGGGTGGTGGTGAATGGAATTCGCTTGGAGAAGGAAAAGGTGAGTAGTGGAGTGCCTCAAGGATTGGTGCTGGGGCCGATTCTGTTCAATATATTTGTGAGTGACATTGCCGAAGGGTTAGAAGGTAAGGTTTGCCTATTTGCGGATGATACTAAGATCTGTAACAGAGTGGACACCCGGGAGGGAGTGGAAAACATGAAAAAGGATCTGAGGAAGCTAGAAGAATGGTCTAAGGTTTGGCAATTAAAATTCAATGCGAAGAAATGCAAAGTGATGCACTTAGGGAATAGAAATCCACGGGCGACATATGTGTTAGGCGGGGAGAGTCTGATAGGTACGGGAGGAGAAAGGGATCTTGGGGTGATAGTATCTGAGGATTTGAAGGCGACGAAACAGTGTGACAAGGCGGTGGCCGTAGCTAGAAGGTTGTTAGGCTGTATAGAGAGAGGTGTGACCAGCAGAAGAAAGGGGGTGTTGATGCCCCTGTATAAGTCGTTGGTGAGGCCCCACCTGAAGTATTGTGTACAGTTTTTGAGGCCATATCTTGTTAAGGATGTAAAAAGAATTGAAGCGGTGCAAAGAAAAGCTACGAGGATGGTATGGGATTTGCGTTACAAGACGTATGAGGGAGATCACGTGATGCCTGCTACTTGAGAAGACACGGGAAGACGAGGCTCCGCGCCTACCCACCCTAAAATTGCTATACAGCGGGTCAACACTCAACGACGAACAGCACATAAACCGATCCAAGTAGCGAGAAATCGCGGGTGAAAGCTGAGGTAACGCCAAGGGCGGAATGCCCCCGAAATCACACAAAAAAACGACGACCTCCGAGAAACAAGAGCCAGGCAAGATGGCGGAACACCGAGCGGTACAGAGTATGCCTGCTGCGGTGAGTGCGGACTGGGCGCAGGAAATCTCTCGCTCGGTGTCAGCTGCTTTGGAGGACAAACTGAATAAGTTACAGTCAGCGGTGGACGAAATCAATGAAAAATTTGACTCCCATGCGGCTCGGCTTACCGCTGTGGAGAACAGGATAGCTGCAAGGGAGGAAGAGGCCCAAACTGCCGCCACGCAGCTGGAGGCACTCCAGAAAGAGCTGGCAGAGATGAAAGAGAGAGTTGAGGAGCAGGAAAATCGCTCCCGACGGAACAACTTGCGGGTAACTGGACTGCCTGAAACAGTGCTAGACAAAGACTTATGCGATTTTTTCTCCAAATGGATACCTGACCACCTGGGCCTGGAAGAGAATCAGAGCCATTACGCGTGCGACAGAGCCCATCGGATTGGGAACCGGGGAGACAATAATACCAGACCCCGCACAGCGATTGCGCACTTTGTGAACTGGCAGGCAAAGGAAAAGATACTGAAGGCTTCGAGAGGCAAGGAGGGATTACAATATGAAGGCCGTCGCTTATTGTTATTTAATGATTATTCGACGTGAGTGGCACTGCTGCGGAAAGCCATGACACCTACCTGCACTGCACTCTACAAGAGGGGGGTACGATTTGCCCTGATATACCCAGCTAAATTGAAAATTTGGACCGATGGAAAGACTATTATTCTCAATGATGCAGCTACAGCAAAAGAATATATGAACAAACTTCATCTGCTGGACATGTCGAGGCCTAAGGATCCAGAGTAAAACGGCCAGGTGGAGCTGAAAGAGTAGAAGCGCTACATGTTTGGTGTTGATTTTATGTTAGAGGATATGAACTTAATGCACTCCAATGACACTGAAAAGAAAAGAAAGAGCTGGGTTTGAGCATCTCTCCCATCTTCAGCAAGATTGGAAGACATGGCGGTGGGAAGGAAACCCGCGATGAGCACGTGCAACATGTTACAGGGAGAGGTGAAAACATCATAGATAACTCATAAAATGAACAGCCTTTCTTAGTCAAGCTGGTCGGACATAGACTTAAAAATGGAGCTGGGCAGTTATAGTGCCTCCAGGACGCTATGGACTGTCATGAATATACCTGTAATAAGCAATGGGTAACTATCTGTGTAACATAGTTATTGGAAGGGTGGGGGAGGGGGACTTCGGATGTCCTCGGGTTGGATTGAGTAGGTGAAGGATGTGGGGGAAGAATATGGCAAAAGGGAGGGAGGGACGAAGGGGGGGGGAAGGGGAGGGGGGTGTGTGTGAGAGTGTGAATGAAGAAGAAATGGAAGGAGGAGGGGAAGAGAAGGAAAGGATAAGAATTGGAAGAAGGGCTTCGGTGAAGGGGGATACATGGAAAAAGGGAGCCCAGGGATATGAAGGGATTCAGGTGAATAAAGGGAAGAAGCAGAAGATATATAGGAAATATATTTGGAATGATGGTACAATCAAAACCTTGCGTGTCGGGCTGGGAGACGGGCAGGGTATAACACACAATGAACTGGGTTATTATGCACACCTGTTGTTAGTATGGGAAGCTTGAAAATTATTACGCTTAATGTGGATGGTTTACATTCACCTATTAAAAGAACTAAGATTCTCTCATGGTTGAAGAAAGAAAAAGCTGACATTGCATACCTACAGGAAACCCATCTCACGGCTTCAGAACATCAAAAGCTGAAACGGGGATGGGTTGGAGAGGTTGGATATTCAGCATACAACTCCAGACAGAGAGGAGTAGCAATTTTAATTCATAAACAAATCCCATTTCACTGTCATAAAGTGATCCAAGATAAAGAGGGTAGATATGTGTTAGTTATGGGGGAACTATGGGGACAGCAAATTCTTTTCTGTAACATATATGGACCCAATGTATACTCCCATAGATTCTTCTCTGATCTTGTGGCTAGAGCGATTCCTTACTCCAATTATCAGATTATAATGGGAGGGGACTTTAACATAGTAGCAGACCCCACCAATGATTGTAAACCCAGGAAAATGAGGGTGCGGAGCTGGGAAGATAAGGGAATACCTTTTGTGATGTCTCAGTTGGGGCTGGTAGACATTTGGCGACTTCTGCACCCTCAGGATGGGGAATATACATTTTACTCACACCCACATAAGATATACTCGAGACTAGATTACTTACTGGTGGCGCCCTCTTTGGTCCCAAAAATTGTAAAAGCAGAAATAGTGGACAGTGCACTTAGTGATCACTCGGCGGTTTCGGTGGCGGTTTCCTTTGCGGCGGAGCCGGGCGAGAGGGTGTGGCGGCTTCCCCCCTACCTTTACCAGGATAAAGAGTTTAGAGAATTTCTGCGTCTTCAATGGTTAGAATATCAGACACATAACAACACATCAGAAGTTAGTGCTAGCACGTACTGGGAAGCATCTAAAGCAGTTATGAGGGGATACATCATTGCATATATGGCGGGTAAGAAGAAACAAAGAGTGGCAGATTTACTGCGGCTCTCGCAGGAATACCATCATGTAAGGAGGGCACATATGCAGACTATAAGTGACACACACAAGATGCAATTGACCCAACTCAAAAAACAAATTGATGACATATTGCATGCGAGAGCAGAGAGAGACATATACTATCAGCGGTTTAAATTATTCAAATGGGGTAGTAAAGCAGGAAGGCTGTTAGCAAATCTTGTGAGGCCTCCACGGAAAAAGCAATTAATCTTATCTATAAAGAACGACCGGGGAGAGGTATTTACTACCGAGGCCCAAATTATGCAACAATTTACCCAATATTATAGCTCTCTATATAAGGAGCGGGAATATGACCCTGTTCAATCGGCAGCCTTTTTTCAAGGGTTGCAGCTACCAACACTGACAGTAGAGCAATTGGACCTCTTAAATGGGCCCGTAACAGAGAAAGAAATACGGTCCAGCATAAAAGGGTTGAAACTTACAAAGGCACCGGGACCAGACGGGTTTGGCCCTGAATACTATAGAATATTGAGCGATCTGGTGGCATTACCACTAAAAGCATGGTTTAATGGTATTGTGAGAGAGGGCCTGAATATACAACATAATGAGGCACATGTAGTGTTGTTGCCAAAACCCGGTAAAGATGTGGAACAGGTGGGCTCATACCGACCAATATCTTTATTAAACCAAGATATAAAAATCTTAGCGGCTACCTTGGCTAGGCGTTTGAACCAAGTGCTACCCGAACTCATTCATGAAGACCAAGTGGGTTTTGTGCCGGGTCGTCATGGTTCCATGAATATAATGCGAGCCTTGATGGCCATCCACAAATTTCGAGGAGAAGGGGGCCTAGAAGTTATAACTGGGCTTGATATGGAGAAGGCCTTTGATAGCATATCTTGGCGATACCTATTTGAGACCCTGGGACACTTTGGGATGTCGGGTCCAGTGGTGACTTGGATTGAGGCTCTCTATAGAAACCCCATGGCCCGGTTAATGGTAAATGGGAAGCTTACTGAGCGGTTTTCTCTGGGCAGAGGCACCAGACAGGGATGCCCCCTGTCTCCAATCCTTTTTCTATTAGCAATTGAACCATTGGCCATAAGAATTCGTAGTACAACGCAGATACGGGGGATCCAAGTACGAAACAAGGAGCTCAGGCTTAACTTATTTGCTGATGATATTCTTCTATACTTAGCAAATGGACCCAGAGATCTGCCCCGGGCACTGGGGTTAATTAGAGAGTTTGGAGATATATCGGGCCTGAGAGTGAACTGTGCTAAGTCAGAGCTACTCCCGTTGTCGGGAATAGAAGGAGATCCTGGGATGGAGGGATTACCCATAACACCAGTTAAAGGGGCAATGAGATACTTGGGGGTCTTCCTTAGTACTAATGCAAAAACCTTTTATAGAAAAAATGTAATTAACCAGATAGAGAACATAAGGCAACTGTGCGGTAAATGGAAAGACCTACCACTCTCCTTGATGGGCAGGGTAACTCTGGTCAAAATGATCCTCCTCCCAAAAATTCTTTACCCTCTACAGGCAGCACCTATATGGGTGTTAAGGAAAGAGGAGCGATTGTTTCGATCAATTATCAGGAACTTTGTCTGGAGAGGAAAAGGGGCAAGGATAAGTCAGGTTAAACTCTCCCTTAGGAGAGAGAGGGGTGGATTGGGTCTACCAGATCTTCGCATGTATAATGTTGCAGCGCTAATGCGCTTTATATATGAAGGAATCATAGGCCAGCAGAGATATTTACCAGAGCGGGGGATGGAGATCTGGAGCAGACCTTGGTCCTTTATCAACTTAATCCACGGGGGCCCTAGTGGAGACATAAATATTACTGATAGGAGAGAACTGTTGGAGCCCATGCGGAGAGCTTGGGGGTGGTGGAGGAAGCGTCAACAGAGAACACCAGAGGTCTCACCTTTCATGAACCTGGTGGGTAATGCAGCATTCCCACCGGGAATGGGTAGAACAGCATTTGGTACCTGGAGGGACAATGGGTGCAGGATCTTGGGCCAATTACTGGAAAACGACACAGACACTTTTGATACATTTGACCGGGTGAAGGAAAAATGGGAACTGATGAATAAAAACTTGTTACAATACCTTCAGGTCAGACATTACTGGACTACCATAAGAAAAAAACACGGGGAGGCGTGGACGTGGGGTCAATTAGACAAAATCCTACTCAAAATTCCATATCAGTTAAATAGTTTGTCGACATGGTATAAGGTGTTAAATGAACATAGACGGGAAGAGGAAATGGGGATATTGATAGCCAAATGGAACGAAGAATTGGGCACTACTTATACTGAGCAAACATTTCAGAAATTGTTCACGACCCTATACGGCATGGTCAAGGCAGCTGACTTACAGGAAACGCAATACAAGATATTACATAGGGCATACATATCCAGGGCAAAAGGGGCAAGGATAGGACTATGGACTGACGAGCGATGTATTAAATGCCAGGGGACGGAGGGGACGCTGCTGCACTCTTTCCTGGAATGCCCGGCTCTGGGGTTGTGGAATGAAGCTATACAGCTGCTTAATAAGGTGGTGCAGAAAACATTAGACTGGGACTATGCCACTTTACTGCTTGGAGAACAGTCACTCTTAGTTGGGCAGGGATTGACTCAGCCATACAGGAGGCTGGTATATGTCTCCCTCCTGCTGGTTAAAAAAACAATATTGCAGTTTTGGGGTGTCGAGGAGGGTGCACTAGGAGTGGTATGGAAAATAAAAATGAGGGAAGTAGGCACACACGAGAAGCAAATTTACTCCAAGGCTAATAAACCAGAGACTCGCAAGTATGCCACGTTGTGGGAAGAATGTCTACAATTAATCACCTGAAGATGGAGGGGACACTGGGAGAAGGAGTATGCAGGGATGAATGGGGGAGGGGGGAGGGAGGGTGTGGAAGGTGAGAAGTAGAATGGAATATTTGATAGAATGTAAGGTGGGATGCTTGGGGGGATAAAACAATAAAATGCACTACAGGTTGTGTAAAAGATTTTAGAATAGACATAAATGTTGAACGTAAGTTTGGATTGACGATTTTGAATTGTATACTGAGCAGAGTTGCTGTATTTTGTATTCACAACTTGTTGTTGCGTGAATAAAAATATATATAAAAAAAACAAGACGTATGAGGAGAGACTTGCTGAACTAAACATGTATACTCTGGAGGAAAGGAGAAACAGGGGTGATATGATACAGACGTTCAAATATTTGAAAGGTATTATTCCGCAAACGAACCTTTTCCGGAGATGGGAAGATAGTAGAACGAGAGGACATGAAATGAGATTGAAGGGGGGCAGGCTCAAGAAAAATGTCAGGAAGTATTTTTTCACGGAGAGAGTAGTGGATGCTTGGAGATTTCTTTATTTACAGCAACGAATAACAAAAATACAGAAATCATATAAATACCACTATTCACATGCCTAACACAAACCATTCTATCACCAAAACAATCCCTTCTTCCCCTATACGTATATACACCCCTCCCCCTCCCTTTCCCCCCCTTATTCCCCCCCTACAATTAAAACCAACACAACATCACAGTAACTATAATCATAAGGCCTTTAACCTCACATGCTTCCACCACAAGGACACCATCGGTGAATCCCTCTCCACTCTTTCCCATTGCGCCACTTGCTGTACCGCCCGCACCACATCCCAACTGACCTGTTCAATGGATCTATCTTCTTGGTGCAAGGATACCCGGCAACGAGCCATCCAAAGACAGAACCGGAGAATGAGCGAAATCAAGAACCCTGTCCCTGGATCCAGCTGACCTCTCTTGAATCGATATCCATACACCCAGTCCGCATATGTATAGGAACGGAACGTGGGGATCTGGAGGAGAGCAGAAACCCTGTCACCCACCCCCCGGGAAAAGGGACAGTCCTTCAAAAAGTGGTCCATGGTTTCTAACTTCCCCACACATTCCCCCCTTGGACAGTTCCTGTCCTGGATCTTCCTATCTCTCAGATTCTCTCTGACATATAATTTGCCGTGTAGGGACAGCCAGGCAATGTCCCGATATTTAGCCGGAATCCTCTCCGAATTGATATTCCGTAGCCCCTGCCTCAGCACTTCCCTAGGAGCATCCCTAAGTACCAGAGGGGAAGAGAACATCTGGGAGCGCACTCTCTCCACCCAGATTCCTCTCTTCCCATCCCTAATCTCCCCCACTAGAATCCCCCAGACCCGTACTAATTTTACTAACGTTTTATAGTACCCTACCCTTTCCGGAGCCCCTTTCCGCAATACCCCTACCCTCTCCCCTCTCCTCCACCCCACCCAAACCCTCTCCCACCACCCCAGCACACTACTCGCCCACCCTGGAGGAGCCTGACCCACCGCTCTCCCTAGATTAAAGTGCACAAACAAAGAACTAAAAAACAAAACCGGATTGATCATCCCTACCCCCCCTCCTTCCTAGATAGATATGTGGTGTTTCGTTTAACTGGATTCAACCGATTGCCCCACAGCAGCTGGAAGAAAATGCTATACAACGAGGCATAGCACTTTTCAGGTACCAAACAAATGTAGCTGATGAACAAAAAGAGGGGCACCAAATGGGTCTTGATGAGTTTCACCCGATCTTCCATGGACATTTTCCACCTCTTCCACCTGTCCACCCGCCCCTTTGCTTCCTGAAGACAACTGTCCCAGTTGAATTTAGCATAATCTCCTATCTCAAAGTAAATCCCCAAAACCCTCATTCTATCCACCACCCCCGGGAAACCCCCTCCTAATTCAAACTGCTCCCCTCCTGGCCCCAACCACAAACTGTTGCATTTGTGGATATTCACCCGTGACCCTGTAGCCCCTGCGAAATCGTGGATGAACTCCAAAAGTTTATCCCCTTCTGCTTTGTTCGCCACCCACACAGTAATATCGTCTGCGTATGCCACCACCCGCAACTGTTCTCCCGTGCTTACCTCCACCCCCCTCAATCCTCCCACCCCACCCTGCTCCAGACGCCTAATAAAAGGGTCTATAGAAAATGCATACAGCAAAGGGCTTAAAGGGCACCCTTGCCGAACCCCTGCCGTCAGCTCAAATTCCCCCCCTTTCCACCCATTGATCAATGGAAATGCATGTGCATGAGAATATAACAATCGTAATTGTGCCACCCAATCCCTAGGGAACCCGTAATACTCTAAAACCCGCCAGAGAAATTCCCATTGGACCCTGTCAAAGGCTTTCTCTTGGTCAAGCGCCACCATCAGCCACCCTGACCCCTCCTCCCGACTCCGCTCTAAACCTTCCCTCACCCATGCCGCAGCCTCCAGAACCCCTCTACCCGGCACCCCACAAGCCTGTGAGGCTGCCAACAAGTCCCCCGAGAATTGCCGCATACGCTTGAAGAGCATCTGCGCAAAGATCTTACGATCACAGTTTAGTAGCGCAATAGGCCTCCAGTTAGTTAACAGCTGCGGATCTTTGCCCTTACTTAACAAAATCAATGCAGACTCCAACAAGGATTTTGGAAGAGACCCCCTCTGACGTGCCTCTTCCCAGAGATCCAATAGAATCGGAGCCAGGCGCCTGCGAAACGTATGATAGAATTCTGCCGGCAGCCCGTCCGGCCCCGGAGATGTCCTCTTTCTCAGGGCCCCTATAGCCTCCTCAACCTCCTGCAGTGTCCAGGGGCACGAAAGGGCCTGGAGATGAGACCCCCAATTCCCCACCCCCGGAGTCCCTTCCACATACTGATCCATCCTCCCCCCATCCAAGTGCTGATCCGAAAAAAAAACCCCTGAAGTGCTCTTCCACCACCTTCAATATTCCCTCTTTGGAATCCTGCATCACCCCCCTAGTATCCCTAAAACCCTCCACCACCCTATGCTCTCTTCTTTCCCTACAACAAACGAAGGGATCTGGGCTAATCAATTTACCAAAGTCCCTCTCATAAACTAAAGAGGAATACCGATCGTATTGAGTCTTCTCTAACAGACACTGTAATTCTTGGATATCCTCTTTCCTCCCTCCCTTGGAAATCAAATAATCCTTCCTTTGCTTCAAGGCCATCCCCAAACGTGTCCTTTCCCTTCCCCTCCTCCGTGCCTGTCCCATGAAAAGGAAACGCGTCCGTTTTTTCACCACCTCCCACCATTCTCCTCTGGAGGGAAAGATCCCCCGTAAGGATAACTGGTCTTCTAAAAAATTCAAATATTTCTTTTGAGCCTCCTCATCCTGGACCCATCTTAAATTCATCCTCCACAACCCCCTACCTATCCTATGAGCCGCCGACCCCCCTACTTCCACAAGAAGCAGTTTATGGTCGGAAAAATCCACGTCCAGCAGGCGAGGCCCCCGCTGGCATACCCCTCTTCGAACCAAAAACCGATCAATACGGCTCCTACATCTCCCCCTGCTAAACGTGAATCCATCCTCATCTGGGAAATGTTCTATGTGAACATCTATCAACCCCCCCTCTTTCATGATCCCGAGCAAGCGCACCCCATCATATGTCACCTGTACCTTAGTACCCCCACTATCCTGTTTCCTAAGAATTAAATTGAAATCTCCCCCCCAAATTACCTGGCGTGCAGTAAACAAGTAAGGCCTGATCTTCCCTAATAACAAACTGCGCTCCTTCCTAGTCTGTGGCCCATAAAGATTAATAATTCGCAACGCCATACCCTGCCATAATACGTCTACCACTAAACACCTCCCCACCCCGAGTTCCATCACACGCTGAATTTCCACCTTATGTGACTTAAATAAAATCCCCACTCCCCCATATCTTTCCCCTGCCAGCCCCCACACCGAGGGTCCCCATCTCCAATCCCTGCGCGCCCTTCTCAGCTGCTCCAGGTTCTGCAAACGCGTTTCCTGAATCAGAAAACAATCGGCCTTAACCTGAGAAAAGCACTCATAGGCCAAACACTGAGCTCTCTGGGAAGCCACACTCGCTACATTTAGGGTGGCGAACGTCAGAAGAAGCCCTGCCATACCCCCCATTAGGACTCATGCAACTCCTCACTCTCCTCCTTCCTTTGCATACTATCTACTCTCTGTGGCAACCTGCTACCCAGAATGTAATCCTCCTCTCCATTATCCCCTATCTCTGCCGCCCAGTCCCTTATCCTTGTATCCTGATCCCCACCTTCCCCTCCCCCCTCCCTCATTCCTTTCTTCCTCCCTTTCTTCTTTTTAAACCCTACGGAATCCCTCCCTGCAACCTTCCCCTCTTGAACCTCTCCCCTCTGCACCCCCTCCCCCTCCTTTCCTACCTCTACACTACCGTCCCCTTGAGCCTGCTCCTGGCTAACCACCCCCTGCCCCATCCTCCTCTTACCCCCCCCACCCTTCCCTACCGGAACCCCCTCCTCCTCCCCAACCCCAGCATCTTCCACTTCCATCCCCCCCTCCTCGTCATGGGTACCCCTTCCCTTCCTACCTTGACTCCTTTCCCCCTTATCCTTTCCCCGACTCCTCTCCCCTCCTCCCTCTTCCTGAGGTCCCTTCTCCCCATCATCCCCCTCCCCCTGTATCTCTGCCCCCCCATCCTCTTCTTCCAAAATCTGAAATCGATTACCCCCCTGCCCCACCCCAGGCGACCCCTGTAATGTCAAACCCTTACCCTTTGAAACCTTCCGTTTCTTTAATTTTGACACTTGAACCCACTCTCCCTTTCCCTCCCCCTCCTGTCCCCCTCTATTCTCTAGACCCCCGCCCTCCTCTAACCGTAAACCCTCCTCTTCCCCCTGCAAACCACCCCTCCCCTGTACCCCCAAACCTCCCTCTCCTCCCCCTTCCTCCCAAGCCCTCCCAACCCCCAGACCCCCAGAACCCTGACCTAGATCCTGCCCCTCTCCCCGAATCATATTCCCCCTGCCCTCATCCCTCCTATTATGACGCGCCCTCGGGCAGTCTCTAAAGGCATGCCCCAGACCCCCGCACAAATTGCAACGGATAGAGGAACAATTTTCTGTATAGTGCTCCTTACTCCCGCACTTTACACACTGTTGTACTGGGCAAGACATACTATAATGGCGAAAGGATCCGCAACGGAAACACTGCCGTGGCTGTCCCTTGTAAAAACAGAGAATCCTGTCCCGGCCAATAAAAGCCGCAGAAGGAATGTGCTTGACCACTTGCCCTTCCTGTCTTAGCTTAACCCAAGCCCCCCACCCCCCTGCCCACACCCTACTTGGATCCGGGAGTTTGGATAACGGGGTTCTCAAATCCGCATGCCTCTGTAACCAGTAGGCCAGGTCTGCCCCTGAAATGGACTCGTTTCGTACCAATACAGTGACTTGCACCAAGTCAGGTCTACTAATAGGAATAACCACATAATTGCTCCAATCTCCCCTTCCTTTCACCTCCTCATACCTTTCCCAAAAGATTTCCATACCCCTCTGCGTTAGAAAACTAACATCGTACTCAGGCAAATTAACTGGATGAATACAGGCATAGAAGTCCTCCGGCACAAACCCCAGACCCATGACCATCCTCAAAACCATCTCCCGAGAAGGCATAGCCCCCTCCCCCACCCATCTAATCTGCACAACATTCCTTCGTTTGGGGATTTGCCCCGCCCCTCTCCCTTCCCCCCCTTTCCCCCTTGATCCCTCCACAGGCACTGGCCGCCCCCCCATCTCCCCTCCCCCCTCACCACCGCCGCAAAGGAAAGAGCACCCTGCCCCTCCCCCGCCCCCCTCACTTCTCCCATACCCTTCTTCCCTTCCTCCGAATCCCGGCTCCCCACATCCCCCTCCCCCACCTGCCGACAAGAAAGCATACCCCTCTCTTGACCAAGACCCTCCCCCCGCCCCCCCCACCCTCCCCTCGCACACAGCCCCCCCTCAACCAGTTCAAACCCAGACCTTCAACTGGGACATCAGGAGCTTTAGCAATTAGTGCACTTTCAGAGCCTACTCTGGACTGAGCAATTGGTCCAATGTCCTGCTCCATTCCATGCAACTCCTGTTCCCGCTCCTCTTTCTCCTGCTGATTCTCCATGTCCTGGGAACCATACCCTAGCAGGTCCCCTGCAACCTTGACTGCAGATTGAACAGAGACCTCTCCTGATTCTTCCTCCTGTCCGTCCTGACCTCGCGGGCAGACCTGCTCTGAGCCAAGCTGCACAGCTGATGATAGTTGATTACCAGACACTGCTGCCTCAATCAGAGCACCTTTGGAGTGCTCCTGCAGTTGGAAGCCTGCTGGCTTTTGCTTCTCTTGCAATCTCTCCATACAGGTAAGTTCAATACTTTTTTCCACACCCTGTTCTTCTTCCCCACTAGTGGGTACTGAACAATTGTCCTGGGTGAAAAGCCTGTCTCCATCCGTTTCAATAATATGACAGTGTTGTTGTTGGATTATTTGTAGTAAATAATTAGCAGATTTTAGTACACACAGCTTCAGCTTTAGAAATGTTAATTTCTTTTCTTCATCTCTCTCTCATTCACCCCTGAATAATTCACTGCTGAGTCACTTTAAAGTTGAAGTAACAAAACATCTGTTTACTCACAGTTTGCAGTTAGATTATAATCAGACAGGCTTATATATACATATTACTATACATTTGTATTATCAGCTCCTTCCATGTGCTTAGATGGTAATGGATGCTCACACCACCATAGATCCTCTCAGGTTAGGAGAGATCATGAGCTCCATGTGCTCCATGTGCTGCATCTGCTGTGTCTGACCCCCACAGGAAGTTGCATAGCAGTGTGACCTCTCTAAGTAATTCACATCAGAGGTCACAGAGTAATCACAGAGAAATAATAGGTGACAGGCAATGCATGTAAAAATACAATTACATTCCAACAAACCCCTTCTCATGCATAACTGTCATGCAATTATTTATTCATACAAAGTCCAAGCTTTATACGCAGATTCACAAAATGTTCTCTGGGTAACGGTTTGGTCATGATGTCAGCTGTCATCTCACTGGTGTGACAATAGTGTAGACTGATGACCCCTTCTTTCGCCAACTCTCGCACGTTGTGGTATTTCGTTGCGATGTGCTTGGTGCGTGACTGAACCTTGTCATTCTGTGACAGTCGGATGCAGCTCTGATTATCTTCCATTATCTGGATTGGTCTCTTTTCAGCTATTCCGAAATCCAGCAAAAGTTTTTCAATCCACATCAGTTCTCTGCACGCTTCCGATACAGCCACATATTCAGCTTCTGTAGAAGACAAACTCACAATACTTTGTTTATGACTGGCCCATGAAATTTGTACATTTCCATACATAAACACATATCCACTTGTGGATTTATAATCAGAATGATCCCCTGCCCAATCTGAATCACAGTAACATATTAGTTTTGGATTACTATTGGCTGAAATCTTTAATTTACAATCAATGGTACCCTTTAAATACCTTACCATCCTTTTAACTGCAGTCCAATCTGATTTGGTAGGTGAGCTGACCCTTCTGCTCAAAATTCCTACTGCATTTGCTATATCAGCCCTGTATGTGGTAGCTAGATATAAAAGCTTACCTATGGCTGATCTATATTGGATGTTATCTGGTAAAGGTTCTCTTACTGTTTCATCCTTCAGAAAATCAGTGATCATGGGAGTGCTTACAACTTGGGCATCTTGCATACCTAAACTTTCAATAAGCTCATTTATTTTCTGCTTCTGGCTTAGAAGATAAGAACCATCATTTTGTTTCTCAATTTCTATACCAAGATAGTATGACACATTACCAAGTTCTTTTATCTCAACATTGTGGTTTAAACACTTTACAATGTCCTTGTACTCTTGCTCACTTTTGCTTGCAATGAGCAGATCATCAACAAAAGCTAAAATGTATGCATATTGTCCATTTGTGCACCTAGTGTACAAGCATTTATCTGCTTCACCTTGCTTAAATCCTAAATTTGTCAATATTTCATGCAATTTATCATTCCAACATTTTGCACTTTGCTTTAATCCATAAAGACCTTTGTTTAATTTACACACTAGCTGTCTTTGTTTTGTATTTATGAAACCTGTTGGCTGTTCCATGTACAAGTCCTCAGTTATATCT